>NC_141374.1:8025665-8451599 GCF_963921425.1 Dryas octopetala | reverse complement strand
AAATTGCGTTTTGCAATGTCTGTGTTTCAGCTCTTTCATCCCTTCCATAAGTTAATGAGAGTGTTCTTTCCCATATTTGATGTGAACCGTTTTGCCACTGGGTGTAATTGGACTGTTTCTCTTGCGCTTTCTTAGTGTTCTCTAGTCATATTTTATCCCATTGTTCTTGTTCTTAATCAGAGTTTAGTAAAAGCTTCCCATGTATTCGTTTGAAAATGTTTTTCCATACACTCTTGATTTTAAGTCAATATAATTGAGTGCTACTTGTTCTGAAGCTCAAACCTTGAAACTGTTTAATTGCATTCCCAAAAAAATAATCTATATTCTAATAGAAACTTGAACCAAATCCAAATGTTGAAGTGCCACCATTCTTTGTCATAACAGCAAAGGTCCAGTTCCAGTTTCAGAATTCAGTTTGTAGTGCATTTGTTGCAAGTGTAGTGGTTTTAACTTCCAATATTGTCTCTTTATACTTTCAACTCCAACAACTCTCTTCAGCTTAATGAAAGTTAATCTCATTCACTTTGTTTCTGAAATACAATTATCTTTTTGAAGTGACTGCAAGTAATTGTTATACTTGTAAAGTGTCTCCTCTCCGCGTACACATAATCAGTAGTGTAGGGGAAGGACAGTAGCTTAGCATTTTGTGTAGCTAAGTCAATTTTGGGGACACTAATACCAAACACAGACAAATGGTGGTGTTGAATATAAACTCAAGAACGATGCCAACTCCTATTGATTGTTGTTGTGCCCTGTATATCAACGCCTTCATTCATCTGTAGTCCCTTTCTGTCATTTGTGACGAAATTATTTAAAGAGCATTTTCTGTGTGTTTGTTTTTATCACACATTATAACGGATATGATAATTAAGCCTTGGCCTAGTTATGCTGTGAGTAGTGGCAACCAGTAATCTTTCTTTTTAATGTACAGAGAAAAAATTAGGCATGTTAACTTTGAATGAACTCACAACTTTAATCATTGCATGCTAAAACGTGTACTACTCTGTTTAGATTATCCATTACACGTAACTGGAAAACTTACTTCCTCCTGTCCAATTCATGCTGGTGCACAAGACTTTGTGGTGATATTCTTGTCAGGTCATTGATAGACATTTCCTGATTCATTATAAATCAAATTGACAACATGTATGTCTGTGAGTATAGCTATTTGTCCTAGTAATGGTAAATTGGTAATATCGCAAACGTAAAATTTGATTATTAGGAAGTTCCAAAGGATCCTACATGTTCAATTATGTTTATCTGCTTTATGCCTTTTTTTCTTCTGGATATTTTCTGTGTATTGATTGCTGACAACCAAGCATTGTCACAGGCACCCCCCTTTGGCGCAATGGACCACCTGACAAACCAGTACTTTGCAATGCATGTGGATCTCGATGGAGGACCAAGGGAACACTTGCAAATTATACCCCTCTACATGCTCGAGCAGAACCTGATGATTATGAAGATCACAGAGTTTCCAGGATGAAGAGCATATCTATAAATAAGAACAAAGAAGTGAAACTGGTTAAAAGAAAGCAGAATCCTGACACTATGGTGGTTGGAGGGGTTGCTGCTGATTATTACACCCATGGTTTCCGAAAGGTAATTGATGAAGATACAAGTAATAGATCCAGTTCTGGGTCTGCTGTGTCTAACTCTGAGAGCTGTGCACAATTTGGCAGTGCAGATGCAAGTGATTTGACAGGTTGGATACTTGCAACAATCAATATTCAATTAGAGATATTTGAAGTTTCCTCTGCTTTTTCCATTCATCAAAAGAGAGTCTACTTTTATGTTGTTAGAATTGAAAGTGACAGTTTCAATACGTTAACTAAACAAAGAGCTGGAACTTCCTGTCAAAATGGCTTATCTTGTTTGAAATTTGGAGATGCATTTTCAATTGAAGAAAAGTGGACCTGGAAATGGTTGGTAGTTCTATGTTAAAAGAAAGGAAGGTAACTCATGCTCAATGTAGTTTGCAGAACAATATTCATTTCATGTTAGAAGCAAGTGGAATGATTTATAAAAAATTAAGTAAATAAAGACTGAAGAATAATATTAGACAAGTTGTGGGGGTTTATAGCTCCAATGGTAGAGCACTTATCCCCACACTCATGGCGAGAGTTCAACTCTGATCCTCCCTCCTCCTCAGGTCTTAGTTGAACCAAGAAAAATGAAAATATTTACAAGTCGAATGATTTCCTTAGTTCCCCTACTTTTTCAGAATCTCTTATTCAGGCTTGTTGGCTGCCAAGCCTTCTATGCACATCTAAGTCATTTCATACGATGCAGTGATCAATAATTTATCAAGCTAATGGTTTTTTATTTATGAAGGTTGAGACCTTCCATAATGGTTTTGATGAGATATATCTTTTTTTCTTCTCTATCAAAGCTTTAGCTATAACTTAAGAAGTTCTGGATGCATTTATTGCAATAATATTTGATCCATTTATTGCTCTAGTACAATCATGGTTGTTTCCTTACATGGCACAATATTATCGTAAATACTTTGGAACTTTTGATATGCAAACTTTTAGTTCTGTGTCATTAGTTTACATAAAGAACGTTTTCTTCATACTATCAAAATGTACATAGAAGTTGGAGGTGATAAAGTACCCAAATAATTCTTACTATGCATACTAAACCCTTTCGACTGATCTTTTTCCAGGCCCTGCTCAGTCAGTGGTGTGGGACACAATGGTACCTTCTAGGAAAAGGACCTGTGTCAGTCGTCCAAAGCCATCTTCTGTTGAAAAGCTCACAAAGGATCTATATACTATTTTACACGAACAACAGTCTTCTTCGTACTTCTCTGGGTCTTCTGAAGAGGATCTGCTTTTTGAAAGTGAAACACCTATGGTTTCTGTTGAGATAGGACATGGAAGTGTTCTCATTAGGCATCCCAGTTCAATAGCTCGAGAAGAGGAATCTGAAGCTAGCTCGCTTTCAGTTGATAACAAACAGTGCTATATAAACGAGGCTTATTCCCATTCTGCAACCCATCTTGTACATAACAATAACAAGGGTTTCAATATGACCAGTACTATGATTGGAAAGATGAATAGCCCTGCAGGACAAGGGATGCAACAAGAGGCACTAAAAAGGTAATAATCTCTTGCACTTTTTAACTAAAGTTTGATATGCACTCTTGTCAATTATATGCCAAAAAGAGAGATCTGAGTATCATTGCTCAACTCAACTAGGAAGTCCTGTACATATTTGACCTCCAGAATTTCTAAGGCACGGTATACTGTTTGCACAATATAGGTGTTTGTATCCAAAATGAATATGGAGCTCCAATGGGACTCAGAAAGAAAATTTAGACTATTTTGTTATATGCATATCTTGGAATACAAAATATCCAATGCTCATGCGAGTCATGGATCATTTTTTTTTTTTTTTCTTGTGGTTAAAAGTCATGGATCAGTTTAAGTAGCTGGTAGCAGGATGCAAATACTGCTTTTTCTGTGATACAGAAAGATATATATGAAGTACCTGCATGCAGGTAAAAGTAGCAGATGCCATTGGAGAAAGGAAAAGTGAAACATATTTCTCTCACCATAACTAATGCTTTTGTAGTTTGGAATTGCAGGGACAAGTCTCAGCATGACAACTTCCAAATCTTGGGAAACCATAACTCACCACTGTGTCATATAGATCTAAATGTAAGTTGCAAAATTTATGTTATAACAGAAGGAAGTTCCTTCAAATTTCATGTCTTTATGTTTGCTAAAGAGAGATGAGCCTCGTGACAAGATTCTGTGTTATCTTGTCATCTGTATGACCCTAAATTATACATGGATTTCCAACAAGTTAACGAAGCTGAGTTTTTCAGAATGTGTTGTTCTATGAATGCATAATTTGTCACTCAACCCAACATCCTAATTTACTGGACATTTTTAGGATGTAAACTTACAAGTACATTTCCTCCTGCCCACAGTAAATGCGT
Organism: Dryas octopetala; assembly: GCF_963921425.1. Lineage (NCBI taxonomy): Eukaryota > Viridiplantae > Streptophyta > Magnoliopsida > Rosales > Rosaceae > Dryas > Dryas octopetala. Next base: position 8,447,650 of record NC_141374.1, on the reverse strand, counting down.
TTTGATAGTTTATATATATTTTTTTGGTTCATTATTCATTTCTTAATGATTTCCTTCTATTTTTACCAAATTCACTGTTGCTCCAAGGGCAGAGAGATATGGAATTCCATGTATATGAATACACTCATAATTGGTCTGCTTGAATATTTGTTCTTCCTTCAATGTTGAGTACTTAACATAGTTTTCAATTCATGTTTGGTGTAGGATATTATAAATTTTGAAGAGTTTACGAGGCAGTTGACAAATGAGGAACAACAGCAATTATTGAAGCATCTACCTCCAGTTGATGTTGTGAAATTTCCTTATAGGTTAGAAACCCTGTCATTCATGTTTAAGAGAAATTTACAACTGTGGCAGTGAACCATAAACTAGTTCACGAGATGGTTTTGTATTACTTAAGCATTATATCATTATGTGCAAGCTTAATAGGTTATATTCATGCCATGGGTATTTTGAATCTTGCAGATATGAACTATCCCATTATACACATCATATTAGGAATGTGTATAATGAACTATCCCATATGCTCTTAAGAACACACAATAGAATTTCTTTAGGAATGTGAGTATCGTATGTTTTCAGGGACACATTAGCTCTCAATTCTAACTTTACACAAGAATTTCAGAAGTTAGACATGATATGCAATGTTCACGGTGGTTTGTTTTTGCATGTGCAGCCTCAAAAGCATGTTTGATGGCCCTCAATTCAGGGAGAACTTAACTTCCTTTCAGCAACTGCTTGCAGAAGGGGTCTTTGACATCTCCTTCCCAGGGGCAAAAACTGAAGACTGCAAGACTTTGAAAAGGCTTGCATTATCCAATTCTTCAAAACCCAAATGGGTTGAACGCTATCATCTTATCAAGGTTTGAGCTATTCTAAAATTTGAATATCATTAGAAAAGTTTTCAAAAGTGAATCTAAAATAGTTGCTATTTATTTTTTACTTCAGAAATGTAATACTAGCCCTGGAAAGTCTGTTGTTCCTGGACCCAACACCATGGCATCTATTAATTTCCGACATGTCAAGAGACTGCGGGACAGCGACAGTCAAAGTTTTCCAGGTTAGCTAAAAATTATCTTTTGCTTGTATGTGGTAGAATGGTGGAGTTTCTTCCAGTATATTCCTTATGAAACAGAAACATTACAAAGGATAAAATGATAATGAATTTCTGATTGTCATAACATTATTTTTACTCTCTGTCCTTGTATGTATTGCCATGAGTGCTTTCAAAAGATGAGGCCAATCCTTTGCATTGTGATAATGAAATTTTACTAATACAATTGAAGGGGCTAAAAGCAATCATTTTCACTGCAAATTTTGGCTCGGGAACTTCAAAATCTATACTAAAATACTAAGCAACTTTACCACTTGACCTTTACATGGAAGTTTAATCATTTTTTGAAATAATTCTACATTTAATCCACATTGGAATCAGTCTTAAGTCTTAACTATCATCTTGCATCTTCAGAAGTAAAGATTATGATGAAGAGCCCCAAAAGGATAATCATGAAGGGTAGCTATGAAAACAAGGATCTCATAGACTATGATGGTTCTTGCTTTAGTCCAAGAAGTCTATTTGCTTTGCCTTCTGATGGTAGCTCTCTCATGATGGATTCTATCAATTTTGAAGAAAGTTCTGATCAGGATCTGCTGCTGGATGTGCCATCCAATGGATCTTTCCCACAAGCAGAGCTTCTTCACCCAGCAATGAGTTTTGGTGCCCAACAGGCAAGCACTAGTAGTAGCTCAGTATACCCACATCTACTCCATCCCTGACAAATATGTCAAAATGTCAAGTGAATGAGGTTTGATGGTTGCTCTTCCTTTTCCTTTACCTTTTTGAACCTGGAACTCTTTTAAGGGATGAAGTTGGTGGGCTTTTTGTATAGGTTGACAACAGGTTGTAATATAAGCTTATATTGCACAACTGGTAAGTTCCATAATTTTGTATGAATACTAGTTTGTCTTTCATAATAAGTCAGATACTCTTTTGGTGGCATGTTTGTTGCTTATTAATGTTGCTAATTGGGAAAAAGGGGGGAGAGGTAAGAGAAAAACAACTCTGCAGGATGCATGTGAAAAGGAGTTGACATTTAGCCTGCCTTTATATGCCATTTGGTTCTGGACTGTTTCTAAACCGTTAAAACTGTTACACCGTGTGTGCAATTACTATTTTCCTTGTGTAACACTTGGAATTTAACTTATCGGGAGGGCTTATATGTCGGGATTCGAACTCAAGATCTCCTACTTTGATACTATGATAAAATTTGTTCATTTATAACTATCTTCCAAAACAAGCTATAAAAGTTGTGACAGCCGCCAGAAAAATTTAAGGTCTTACAGACTTGCACCCTCCATTATGGGCATGTGTGTCATCAACTACTCCCACACAACTTTAAAAATTTGATAAACTCTGAGATCCTTTTTATTTGTTTAAGGAAAAAGGAATATAATGAGATTGCCATTATTGCATTCAAAGATATGTTTTTATTGGTAAGTACATTCAAGAGATGTTGATATGGCAATTGATGGTTTTTAATAACATGAACTTCTGAACAACTCGAGTGTGTAGATCATGGCATGGCCAAGTATGAACATGAAAATGGCTAGTTGCTAATCTTGATTCTATTTGTAGGGTTCACTGGTGCAGAAAATCTTTTCCATGCAAAATATCACAGCAGGCATGCTTATCCATGTGAATTTTTTTTAAACAACATTCATTTCCTTTACATCATTAAGAAATGGATTTATTATATTGCATCAATCCATATAAAAACAAACATTGTTTATACAAGAATAATAAAAACCGTGCATATTTAAAGTATTTCAATTTCTTTCAAAAGGTACATTTTCAAAATTAGAAAATTTTCTTTTACCACGAAAATTATGAAACTTAAATAAACAAAAAACCGCTAGAATTTAAAAGAAAGCCAAGGTGAGAGATACATGCAGTACATTATTAACATAAGGATAAGGTGACGTAAGGCATTGAAAATCACAAGCAAGAGTTGTCTATACAAAATTAAACATTTTTCCAAAACCCGAATTTTTAACTTACAAAAAGCAGCCCATGAAACTCCAAGTTCTTCAAAGCCCAAGAGTCCTCCAAGCTGAGTTGCTTTAGCTGCTGCTGCTCTTCAAAATTGACCCACACCCACCTGCCAAAACACAGAAATGGCCTCAGTACTCCCCCAAAAGTAATTACATCCAAAACCCATCAAATCCAATCCACCATGCCAAAAATTCATACCAGCACTTGTTCTTCATACCCTCCAAATCAGAACCCCTCTTCATGTCATGCCTCGTCGCCTATATATCTCCAAAAAACTACAATTCTCAACACCATCATCACCATCACCAGATCTTTCTTTCAGAAGCTTCACCACATTATTCAATAAATTACTAAACTTTTTGTGCCCCTCACCACACTTCACATTCAACTCCGCCTGCCCACCAATCGATCGAGGCAGCGCCCGCGGCTGCCATCCACAGCTATAACTAGTATCATCATTTGCACCACTTCCAAACCCTTCCTCATCCTCATCCTCCACCCCCAAAACGCTGCCGTCTTCTTCAGTAGTAGCATCGTCACTCTCGTTGTCCAAAAACTCCAGCTTCCTCTTCGCCGACCCTTCTTCCTCCCCCAATTTCGCATCACCACAGCCGTCAATTTCAAGACTTTGGCGGGAACCAGAGCTGAGATTGCACGGACTCTCTCCCTCAGACTCCGAATCGCGCGGACAAATCCTCAATTTCTTCAACGGCGACACGGCTGAACCGCCTCCCGGAGACAATTCCCTCTTCAAAACCTTGAATTCCATGAGCTCCACCTCCGAAAACCCTAGCTCCGCGTCCCGCCCCAAATCCACCGCGTCCGTACCACCACCGCCGCCGACGGCCACGATTATGCCGCGCCCGTCTCCGACGTCCTCGTACGTACGATCCTCATCGGAGGTTCCCGGATGCGAGTATTCAGGTGGGGTCTGGAACACGTCGGGAGCGCTGTTGTTGTTGTTGTTGTCGCCGTCGTCGTTGTTATCTCCTTCCTCTTCCTCCGAGGTATCGGGCAGCGAGAGCATGACGATTCCGGTGGACGCCACCGGAATGCCGTCGTAGCTGCTGCACTCAGACGACGAGTCGTTCTCCTCGTAGTGGTCGCCGTCGTCCATGAGATCCTAGTGGTCTCCTCGCTGCTATTGCTTGTTGAAATTTTCCTTTAAAAGGGGTTGGGATATTGTTATTTTTATTCAATTAATTTAATTCTTTTTTGGGGTTTGGGAGATTCCCGCCCATTTTGTAATCAACGGTGGATGATGAGTCATGAATTTGGATTTAGGCGGGTGTTCAATTCTTCAAAGTTTCAACTTTCAACAAAATAAAAAAGGAAAATAATGGCGGGCCTTACGATTTTCAAACGTGATACGAGTAAATAAATGTTTACTGAGTCTATAAGCAACAAGCCCGTCTAGCTCAGTTGGTAGAGCGCAAGGCTCTTAACCTTGTGGTCGTGGGTTCGAGCCCCACGGTGGGCGCAATTTTATTTTGTTTATATGTTTTTCAGTTTAATCCCAAATTTAGTGCAAAAATCAGTAGGGGTGGGCACGGTGTGGTTCGGCTCACTTCACCCCGAGAACCATGCACCGCGCCATAGATGCTTTCTCGGTGTGGTTCGGTGTTGTAAACCGAACAAATTAAAAAAAAACCAAACCAAACCAGACCATTGCAAAAACGGTCTGGTTCGGTGCATGCACGGTTTTAAAATAAATACATCCTGCTTTCTTAATTTCTTTAGGTATTACAGGCCAACCAAAAAAATAACAAGTTAAATTACACCAAGTCATTAGTCATCATATTAACATCTAATTATTTATGTCAGGCTGCCAGCAGCTGTAAGCTTGCACCATGACCTGCACCATGACCTGCCCCACGTCTGCAGTGGCCCAATAAACAAATATTGCTTGGCATCATTTTGAAGCAATCAGAAGCCAGACTGAGGGATTTGTAATGTTGAGTGCCGGCCCAAGTAAAATAGCCAGTTGGGATCCCATCAATGATAGCTGTGCAAATTTGACCAAAACTTAAAGCAATAGAAACTAGATAGGCATCTATTATATGACCAAATTACAATTTAAATATATCAAAACATGCCAACTATCATTTATTAATGGCATTATGCTGCAGTAGAGAACCAAAAAGACTCTGCACCATGAACTGCACCATCTGCCATCAGCCAAGGCTCACACATTCCAAAATCCAAGTACATAATGCCCCTAGTTTCACATACAAAAAATAAAAAACAGGAGATGAAGACAATCCAAAATCAGATCACATACAAAAGTAACAAAACAACATCGGATTCACATAAAAAACCAGATCACATACAAAAGAGATAAAGACCACATATAAATCAAATTTTGGTATTTCACTTACACTTTAAGTTCTTTAACACTGAGTCAATGAGAAGTTGCAGGGGCAGTTTTATTGGAAGAGGATGAGCTCATGAATTCTGTTAAAAAAAAAAAACCAAGTGCACAAGTTAAGCCAAAATGAAAAAAAAACCAGTACACAAGTTAGACTAAATAAGTAAATTCAGGGCAGTACCTGCTTGAAATGATTCATAAAACTCCATTTCTTCAATGGTTGGTTCATATTGAAGATTGGATATGTCATCTGACCTGAGCCAATTTTGACAACAGATTAAGGCTTCCACCATTTCTGGAGTCAAAGAGGCTCGAAATGGATTCACAACCCTCCCCCCAGTACTAAAGCAAGCCTCAGAAGCCACTGTGGATACTGGAATTGCAAGGACATCCTTTGCAATTGCTGCCAATACAGGATATTTAACCCCATTGTGCTTCCACCATTTGAGGATATCAAATTCTATGTCTGGATCCATTTTTTCAATAGGATCATTGACATACCTATCAACTTCATGCTCCAAAACAACCATATTGCTTGCTGCAGCTTCTTCCATCCATGCCCTAGTCATTGCATGCCTCTTTCTTCCCCCTCTAACCTCCATAGGAACTGTCCTATTGGTAGCAGTAGCACTGGAAGTACTTGAAGTAGTAGGACTAGTGACATTACTTACACTAGAGCTTGAGATTTGGGGTTTTGGGGTTGCATATTCTTCAAACATTTTAACTAGCAAAGCTTTGATCTCATTTTTCTTCTTAGCAGCATTATCTGGCTCTAAACAATAGGTTTGCAACACATGTGCCAAATTTCTCAACTTGTATCGAGGGTCAAGCACAAGTGCTGCCATCAACAACTGGTTTATCTTGTCCAAATCACCCCAATACTTCTCAAATTTTTTCTTCATCCCATGTGCCATATCATTAAGGACCATTTGAGCTTCAGATTCTTCAACACTCTCATCACCTAAAACCATATCCTCATCCTTAAACAAACACTTAATTTCCTCTTCAATGGAAATTAAGTCATGAAAAGTTTCATGGACAGCAGGTGTCAAAGACACACTCATCTTCAAAGTCATGTCATAAAAGACCTTCAAAAACTGTACAAAGACAGTGGCATTGTGCCAATCTTGACTCTTGGGTGGTCCTACCCTTTTTCTAGAATTAGCAGATGCTATCATTCCTTCTTCCTCTTCACCAAACCAACTAGAATAAGCACTCTCATCTTCATCCCCAAGTCTCTCAAATGCCTTTTCAAACTGTAGAGCTGCACTCAACATCAAATAGGTGGAATTCCATCTAGTTGGGACATCCAACACCACTAGACCCTTACACTCTATTTTCTCCTTCACCACACAAGCCTTGAAGTTTGACAACCTTTGAGGAGAGGATCTCACATACTTAACAGCATTCCTAATTGCCAATATTGACTTCTCTAACTTTTTCAATCCATCCCCAACTATCAAATTGACAATGTGAGCACAACACCTCACATGCAGGTACTTTCCACCTAAAACTATCTTAGAATTTGTCCAATGCTTCATTTTATTTCTTAAGTAATCAATTGCCACTGTGTTTGTAGTGGCATTATCTGCTGTGATGGTTAAAACCTTCTCAACTCCCCATTCTAGCAAACATGTCTCTAAAAGTTTACCTATTGAATTCCCCTTGTGGTTAGCTACGACACTAAAATTCAAAACCCTTTTGTGCATCTTCCAATCATTATCTATGAAATGTGCAGTAATCACCATATAGTTTATATTCTGGCAGCTTGTCCAAGTATCTGTTGTGAGACATACCCTATGGGGTGCTAACTCGGTTTTCAATTGCAATTTCATCTCTTTGTACATAGAGATGAAATGCCTCACAAGTGTCCTACGAGATGGGATTTGGAAAAAAGGACATACAACCTCACAGAATCTCCTAAACCCTTTTCCTTCAACGAAACTAAATGGTAACTCATCAATAATAACCATTTCTATACAAGCTTTCAGGCAGTCATCCTTAGTACACCCCCTAGACACTAAGTTACCTACTGTTTGGTCAAAAGACAATGTCTTTTGCCTCTTATCTTGTAACCTCCCTGGATAGGCTTTACACTGATGCTCTATGTGTTTCTTAAGTGTTGAAGTCCCATTTATAACAGGGTCTGCAGCATAGTGAGCAGGGCAGTACTTGCACCTAGCTCTTTTCTTAATAACCTGCCCTTTAGTCCCACCTACCTTAGTAACTTCTGTTACATAATCATATCTATCAAAATGATCCCATACCTCGGACTTGTCCTTAACTGGCTTTCTGGGACCAATAGGAGGCAGTGGTGGATGGCCACTAGTTGGGGCAGGTGGGCAGCCAGCTTGAGTTGATGGTGATGGTGGTGTTGGTGTTGGTGCTGATGTTGGTGTTGATGTTGGTGTTGGTGTTGCTGTTGCTGTTGGGGAAGCTGCAGATGCAGTAGAGGATGCATGGCTAGGCTGGCTAGGGACTTCTGATTGGGGTTCCATAACTGCCTAAACCCTTAAAAAAAAAAAACAAAACAAGTTGATGTTAACTAAATTACAAATTCAGACCCAATTCACATCATAAATGCCATAAACTAAATTACAAATTTACAAGTACATGTCCAATTAACAGTGCATCTCCAACTAACATGCCCACTGGTTCTAACATTGGAAGTTTGGGAACAAGAAAAAATACAATAAATGCCCAAGAAATTCATTCAAATGCGAAATGCCCACTGGTATCAACTATCAAGCTAGTTTCTATTAAACAATAAACATTAATCTTATCAAAGTACTCAAATCTAATAAACCCTTAAATTAAACTCAATAACTTATTATCAAATGCACAATTAACATTTAACACTTAAATCCCTAATGAAAAACCCTAATTCGAACCCTAACCAGTGAATCCGCAAATCAATTTATTCATTCATGCTAACCAGTAACCAGTGAGAGATGAGAGACAGAAATGAGAGACAAGAGATGAGAGTGTGAGAGGACATACATTGAAGCTGCGACCTTCGAGGCTGAGAGAGTGAGAGATGAGATCATGAAAGGTGAGAGACTGAGAGAGCGTGAGACTGGGAGATAGGGGGCGACCTTCGATACTGAGACTAAGAGACAGATGAGCGTGAGACAGAGAGACAGATGAGCGTGAGACTGAGAGATAAATGAGCGTGAGAGGTTCGATACCTTGAAGCTGCGACCTTCGATACTGAGACTGTGAGAGATAGAGGGCGGCGCGAGAGACTGATGAGAGTCACAGAGACAGAGTGGGGGAGATGAGTGTCTGAGTGAGAGTGGCGCGAGAGAGACTGAGATTGAGAGATAGAGGGCGGTGACAGAGGGCGGCGGCGCGAGAGAGGGTTCGAGAGTGAATGACTGAATCTCTTTTTTTAGGGTTCGACTTGAATAGAGTGAATGTCTCTTTTTTTTTTTTTTTTTGTAGGATAGTGAATGTCTGACTGAACATTGATTTACTGATTTAGTCCTTTTTTATTTTTGTTTTTGCTCTATTGATTTATTGAGTATTGACTCTATTCTAATATTACAGACTTTACACTATTAATTATTTAATTAGTTTAATTTAGATATGCCATTGTCTGATGAGTGATGAGTGATTTCTAAGTGATTTTGTGATTTTTAATTTGTTCTTTTTATTTTTGGTTTATTACAGTATTTATGTATTACTCTATTTGTTTGGTTTTTTTTATTTTTTCTGTTTTAGTTATTTGGGGTTTGGGTAGATTGGGGTTTCATTTGGAGTTTTGGCAAATTGGGGTTATATCTAATATAAGATTATAATCTGTAACTATATATATTATATAATCTATTTGTTAGTCTATTTGTTTGGTTTTTTTAATTTATTTTATTTGGCATTTCGTTTGGGGTTTGGGGAGATTGGGGTTTCGTTTGGGGTTTGGGTAGTAGGGGTTTCATTTGGAGTTTTGGCAAATTGGGGTTATAAGTTATAAGTTATATCTAATATAAGATTATAATTTGTAACTATATATATTATATAATCTATTTGTTGGTCTATTTGTTTGGTTTTTTTCATTTATTTTATTTGGGGTTTCGTTTGGGGTTTGGAAAGATTGGGGTTTCGTTTGGGGTTTAGGCAAATTTGGGTTATAAGTTATAACTATATATAAGATTATATATAAGTATATAACTAGGGCTGCCCATTGGTTTGGTATTTACCGAACCGACCGACTACCGATCGAAATTTTTTGGTTTGGTAAATCGATTTTAACATGCCGAAAATCGAAAATCCGAAACAAAAAAATTACCGAAAAAGTTGGTTTGGTTTTGGTAAAAACCGAAAAAAGTTGGTAAACCGACCGATTACCGAAAATTATGACCGAAAGCAACCGAATCGATTATTACCGAAAAAACCGAAATATATACCGAAAAATCCGAAACAATTACCGAAATTTAGTTATATATATTTATATGTAATATTATTACATTAATGATTTAATATGGTTAGTATATGGTTATATATATTTATATGTATTATTATTACATTAATATGCTTAGTATATAGTTTATATAGTTTATAGTTTATGTTTATATAGTACATAGTTTATAATACCATATAGTTTATATAAATATATAGTTTATAACTTTACTAACTTTATATAGTATATAATTTATAACTCTATATAGTATATAGTACAAAGTATAAACAACTTATATAATAATGTTTTAATATATAATTTCAGTTATACTTATACCCTATATAATAATATTACTAATTAGTATATAGTTTATATGAGATAAATCATAAACTATAAACTACATAATAATATTACTAATTAGTATATAGTTTTAGACTTTCAGTTATAGTTATAGTAATATTATATCATATACTTGCTTATACCTATACCCTATATAATAATATTACTAATTAGTATATAGTTGCTTATACCTATAATATATTTGCTTATATCTTTGCTTATACCTATATAATAATATTACTAATTAGTATATAGTTTTAGACTTTCAGTTATTCTTATACCCAATTGGGACATTAATTTGCTTAGTATATAGTTTATAGTTTATAATTTATAATTTATAATTTATATAGTATATAGTTTATATATGTAGTTTATAACTTTATATAGTTTGTAAACTTTGTATAGTTATATAGTATAAACTATATATACTAAAAGTATAAAACTATATATTATAGTTATAAACTTATAACTTATAAGGTATATCCATATATGGTATAGGCTGTATAGCTATATAGGGTATAGACTGTAGACTTATGAAGTATATTAGTATAGACTATAGGGTATATACTATATAATATACTTGCATAAGATATAGGGTATAGTGGTATACTAGTATAGGATTATAGTATACTAAATTACTAATATATATGGGATATGGTATATGGTATATGAGTATAGGACTATAGAGTATAGGGTATGGTATATGGTATAGTGGCTATAGCCATATAGGGTATAGGGTTTAGGGTTTAGGGTATTTTTAATTAGTTTTTATATGAAATCTATTAAGATTATTATAGGGTCAATATATATCTAATTATGTATATAAATTATATATATGTTTTATATAAATTATAAAACACATAATAATTAAAAGTTTAAAACATATGTAAATAAGTTAAATAACTAAATAAGTAAATATGTAAGTGATGTATAAGGTTTTTATTAAACTAGTTAATACTTAATAGTTAATACCCTAAAGTTCTAAACAATTAGAAATTTCAAACTAAAACAGAAAATAACTTTGGTCAAAAAAAAAAAAAAAATAGAAAATCACTAAAAGTCTAAAACACAAACACAAATCAGTGAACGCTCTCGATTCAGAACTCAAAATAGATAACCCTAGCCGCCTAGCCTCACTCAGACCCTCTCTCGCCTCGCCTTCGCCTCTCTCTCGCCTCGCCTTCGCCTCTCTCTCACTCAGACCCTCTCTCGCCGAGTCGCCGCCTTCACCCTCGCCTTCGCCTCTCTCTCGCCTCGCCTTCGCCTCTCTCGCCTCGCCTTCGCCTCTCTCTCGCCCTCGCCTTCGCCTCTCTCTTCCCCTCGCCTTCGCCTCTCTCTCGCCGCCTTCGAGAGAGTCTCACCAAAAACGCAGAAATCAGAAACTCACTCAGACTCTCTCTCTCTCTCACCGAGTTTCGATCTCCCAGAAACCATACACTCTGTCTCTATCACCCAGGTTATAGCTTCGATTTGTTTACATTTGATTTTGTAGTTTTATTCATCTGTCAATCTCTTTATCTTGTTTATGAATTAATATTTGGATTTTGTACTAATTTACGCAGGCTCAGAAACAGTCACTTGCAGCAATTTAACCTGAAGCCAAGACATGTTGAAGTGATACCCTGATGATCAATGAAGTCTGTTCACCAATGTAATCTGGTATCTAATAAATTTCTTGACTGAACTATGTATGCTAAAGTTACAATATTTATTGCATATCTATCTGCCACAAGATGAATGTTAGTTCAGATTTGCATATCTAATTCTGATTCCCTTCTGAAATATATGGTGGACAAGATTGTGCATTGGTAAATATTCTGTGAGATTCATTCATATACCATTTAGATCTGGCTTTTAATATATTGGAGAGTGCTAATCTAGTTTTTGAAACTTCTGGTAGAGAGACCATTTAGATTTCAGGTTGTATTTGAAAGATTGACATGGAGATAAAAAATTGAGATTTTGAATATAATTGCCAAAGCAGGGCCACAAGTGAAATTGCTTATGAATTTTCATATCCACTGCAGGAAATTGCTTATGAAAATTCTAAGTGTAGGAACTTTCAGCATGAATTTCTGCATATTCAATTTTACTTGGTTCATTTATAAACAAAAAGAAAAATGCTTTTGCAGATCAATTTTGTGTCATCAAAGAAAACTACTTTGCTTGGGTGATGTTATAGGGTTTATTGCAGGGAATTTGCAGTTGAAAGATGTATATATATACTCGATTTACTATATTCACCATGGGCCAGTATAATTTGATAAAGAGCACACATAATACAATCCATTAGAAATTAGTCTACTGATCCTTACAATTTGTTCCTCCTGGGAAACACTACAAATACACAAAGATAAATTTGTATTGGCCACTTATAGTTCATATCATACAACAGTAATAGGTTAATAGCAGTAGCAACAAGGCTTAGGTGAAATTAATCATTCCATTATTCTACCCCTTCATAGCAGACACTATAAATTGCAGCATGAGATGCCTTTATTCCTTCAAATTTTCCTTCTAAGCTTAGAGGTCCACAGAATCCCAAGTATGAGAAGCATTCATTTTAATCATCACAGTTCCCTTGTCAAAACCAAATGCAACCCTGCAGGGAGTAGTATATATCATTAAGTACACATCACATTTTCCTCAGTTATTGCATAACATTATCTGATTTTGAGGCAATAAATTTTTCCACCATAACATGTTTGAATATCTACTTACTTGTGTGATCCTTTCATGTGTCCTATATTGCTAAGTATCTAGTTAATTAATTTTCTGTTTGAAGCAGTAGTTATGGTTTCTTTCAAAAGATATGAGATACAGAAACCATTATTCCATTTAATTCAGATGTCTTGAAACCCCTTGAAGATTTGATTAAACTAACTGATCAATGATGCATATAATTAATTGAAGGAGTATTTTATTCGTCACATGGATGGTTGCACCCTTGATACTGAAGGAGAGAAGGAAAGGGTCATCAAATGTATTGATGCTGCAATTCGAAGAAGAGTAAGCGAGGTTAGTGAAAAGTCTATCCAACAGGAAATGCTCATTTTAATTAGCATTATTAATAGGATAATCACAATTTACAAATAATAATATGTTTTCCAGTCCCTAACAGAATGGAAAAATAACTAATCCATACATTATTACAATTTTTCATTCATATGTATCATTATTTATTTATGTTCTTATCAGCACAGTGGTTACTTTTTATACACTCAAATCTTGTCTCTTCATATTTCAGCAAATTACATAAGCACCCCTGGGAAGTTGATATGCTGCAGCCCCAGGTCTTGAAGCCTTGACCTTGAAGTTTAGAGAGTGATCTTCAATATTTTATTTAGTAGTTTATTTTCTGAATTGTAAACTTTGTTCTTATTAATTTGGGTTTATTGTAATTTCTGGATTATTCTAGTTAATTTGGGTTAATTTGGGTTTTTTTAATAGTTTATAATCTCAATAGTTGATACTTGATAATTTGATCTTTGGATATGTGATAATTTGATTTTTGGATATACTGATATACTGATATACTTGATAATTTGATCTTTGGATATGCTGATATGCTTGCTGGTTGTTTGTGCTGGTTGTGTAATCTAATTGTAATATTAATAATTTAATATATATATATAATTGATTGGATTCTTAATGCTAATTGTTATATTGGATTCTTAATGCTGATATGTCTTGCTGGTTGTGTAATGTGTGTGTGTGTGTGCGCAGGGAAAAGGCCTAAAAGGCTTGGATTTTTTTGTTTATAATTTTTTTTTTCTGCTGTAAGCTATAATGAACATTGTTTACCAAAATACCGAAAATACCGAAAATTACCGAAAATTGAAGTATCCGAAAATTACCGATTACCGAAAAAATCGATTTGGTAATCGGCATCCAAATTGAATTACCGAAAATGTTGGTAATCGAATCGGTAAGGCCATTTACCGATTCGATCCGACCGATGGGCAGCCCTATATATAACTACTATAGAGTAATGAGTATAGTATATATATAACTATATACTACTATAGTATATACTAGTATACTACTATAATTATATATTACTTATATAGTTATATATAACTATTGTAGTATGTATACAACTATATACTAAGTTATTAACTATATAGTTATATATAACTAACTATACTAAGTTACTAACTATATAGTTATATACTAAGTTTATATATAACTCTATATTACTTATATAGTTATATATAACTATTGTAGTATGTATACAACTATATACTAAGTTATTAACTATATAGTTATATATAACTAACTATACTAAGTTACTAACTATATAGTTATATACTAAGTTTATATATAACTCTATATGCATAAAACATTATTATATAGACTATAGACTATAGTATAGAAATAGAATACACTAATTTTATTATATAAGATATAACTAAAATTATATACCAAAACATTATTATATATATAATATTAAACTCATAGGGTTATATAAAATATATTTTAGGGTCTAAAATAAAAATGTATAAAATGTGTAAAAAATGTGGATAAAAATGTAGAAAATGTGAACAAAAATGTATAAAACGTGTATAAAAATATATAATTATATTTTTTAAAAATTACTCGGTTTGGTTTGGTTTGGTTCGGGTTAAATGGGCATAAAACCGAAACCGAAACCGTCCATATACGGTTTGGTTCGGTTTTTTCTTACGGTGTTGACTTTTCGGTCAACTCGGTTTTTTTTCGGTTTTTTTACGGTGGGTTTGGTTCGGTTTTTCGGTGCGTCGGTTATTATGCCCACCCCTAAAAATCAGCATGAGTTTTGGTCATACATAAAGGCTTTTTTTTTTTTTTGGTCGAATACATAAAGGCTTTGCTTATACAATATTATTTTACAACTTTCCATAATTCCATAGACCACAACTTCACAATCATGACACCTTCATAAATTGTGATTTGTGGGCATACTGATAAGCTTGACTCTGTATTCACATATTTTTCTACATGTCCTATCAAAAACTTTGAGGCATGAGGTGTGTGGAAATAAATGCCAAAATTAAGATGCTTGAATCAAGAACAATAGATCTCTCAAACATTTCTTTTAAGCCTTGGATTGCTTCATCAAAATATCTATTATTTCAAGCTTGTTTCTACTATTACCAGTAAGAAAACGTAGCTTAATTGTTGAGAATTTCTTGATCGTAGCTAGATTAAAGGGATTAGGCTGATTTCTTAGAAACAAGCTAGGGGTTAATTGTTCATGAGTCATCGGGTCTTCATCAACTTCATCCTGCTCTGTAATTATTCTTCTTTCATTAATTGTTTTAACTGCAAAGTTGACATATTTGCATAAATTTTGTTTGGATTGGAGCCTACGAACACAATGAGTTTTCTTTCCACTATGAGAATGTTGAGTGTGTTGTTGCACATTAAAAAAATAAATTTTTTTTAAGTACTTATAAGGGTCTTGGGACTCTCATTCTATTGTCAATTGATTTTGGATTAAATGCTCCAATTTCCTTTATAATGTCAGAGTAGGTTCACCACATGTCTTAGGTCGACTGGCCACATATGCTCCACATCACCTAATATGAATGGTCCACATGTTTAGCTTAAGTGACGCCACACATGCGGAGCGTGTGAAAATGTGGAGTGCATTATCCCACATTGAAAGAGTATAGTCTTTGTAAGTTCTTATAAGGGTCCTAGGCCTCTCCTCTTATTCCAATTTGCTTCATCCACATAGATGGTCAGGGTGAGTAAATCTAAGTTAAAAAGAAAAGCAAGTGTAATAAAACACAAATGTGTGCACAAATATGATTGAAATTATGTGTAATTTCAACTCCAAAAAAAATTCTGTGTAAAATCTAACTAATTTTTGCTAAACTTTATGAATGGCTTAAAGTTTCTCAAGATAGTATAGGAAAACGGGTGTTTCCATCAAAAATTAAAATTAAAATGGCATGATCTAATTTTTGTGCACCCAAAAATAAGTTTTAAGAATGGAAATTTCCTAAGAGGATTGGCTTTGCAAGACTGAAGACTCTATGGTTAACTTGACTAGAATGTTTGTAGTAATGATGAATTGCCTTATAATCTGATTCAAGGCTTAAAGCCTAGCTTCGTGGGACAAAGCTTAGTTGGCCTTAACAGCTAGACTTGGAGTCAATGGCAATGCATTCTTATTAATTAGTTTGCAAATTTGAGGATATATGTTTGAATAAGTCAATCGGTTTCTAAAAGGGAATAAATTAATTATCTAAAAGAATTGAGAATGGACTGAATTTTCTAAAGGGGTTGGCTTTCCAATACTTTAATGTAATACCTAAATCTCACTTGTAATGGTTTGCATGGCAAGAGTATTGTAAATGTTTATGATGATGATCAATGGCTTATAATTTGGTTCGATCAAGATTTAAAGTCTCAATGGGACAAATCTAGATTGACATTAGTCTAGATTGACAACGCAAGAAGGAGGCGAGAGGAGCAATTGCTGCTCATGGGCCATGTAATTTATGCTTCTACTTTATGTGTGTAGCTGTTAGGTTGTCTTTGGGCCTTCAAGGCCAATATCGTAATATCTATAATGAATTGTGGGCCAATATCGTAATATCGTAATAAGTATGCATCCAAGGTATAGAATATTATTATCATATTGTCATACAAGTTAAGCCTATTGCTTCTGTGCAAGTATAATCAGAATGCCATAAAAATTTAAATATACAGACACATAAACAAAGAGGAGGATGGAAATAAAAAAGAAGTTAGAACAGAGGACAATAGCAGAAGACAAGGGAGATACAACATGCATCGAGAAATTTAGAACCAAAGCCTCAGCAAACTCTGCAATTGCCAACTGCTCACGAGATCCTAATGTTGTAGCAACTAGCAAGGTACTGTCTGTATTGTCAATATAACAATGAATTAGGCATACAAATAACATTGAAATCAAAATGAAACCATGACACCAACCTTGGTAGTGAAATATATATATTTTTTCTTTTTCTTTCCATTAATATTATACAATTCAAGTTCTCATGCACATGATTGAAAAGGATATATGAAAAATACTAACAGAATTCTATTAAAACAAATCAAATAAACAGCCATAGTAATCCATTAGATGCCGCAATACAAGCTCAGCAAAGTAACGCTGTCAAGGACCATGTGAGAGTTGCACCAAATCAACCATTCAATTGATAAGAAAACCATCGGTGTTTTACTCCACAAACTAAGCCTATATGTATTTATAATAACAAAGATATCAATATTTAGACCCTAATGATCAAATGGGCTCAACATGCACATACATGAATCATGCAAACTCAATGCAGCCAGAAAGATAACAAAAATGTTCTTTCATACTCCCAAAAATTTGATTTTCTAACCCATATACTATAGATACAAGCTCAAGCTGCTTCCCTTCACCATCAGTTTTCCAAATTTGAATTTTCATAAAAGCAACCAGAAGCAAAAGCTAATCCAAGATACTAGGTGATGACTAAATTGTACATGACTTCTATTCAGGAGAATAATTTACTGAAATCAGATTAGAGTCTAGAATTATTTCTTTTGATAAATAATTAGCATGCAGAATTCATTCCTCAGTAATGACAAAAGAACTGATTAATGGCAAATAGTGGATAAGACGATTTAGTTTAGAACTCTTAGGTGTTCAACAGTTAGACATTAAGGGGGAGTGATGAAATTAATGTCTCTGTCAAACAGTGTCCAAGACATGTTTCTGGTGAATAAAGCTCAAGCTCCTAAAATCTATGCTGAACGAAGCTCGAGCTTTAATGGACAGAATTTTACTGCATTTTTGGTTTATGCTATTTCTTAGTTGTTAAGACTTATATTTTGGATGGTTGGACACTCAAGCACACTTAGATGGCTGAGATCACTTTCACAAGATATTTGTGTGTTAAGGTACTTTATGTAACTTGATAAATATCATGAGAAGGTGAGGTCAAATTTACTGATTTTTCACTACACCAGAAAATACTCTCTCTCAACTCTCTCTGCATTTTTTTCTCTTCTCTTGTGCTTGTTGTGCTTATCTTGTATCTTTCATTCACTGTGTGTGTGAGATTACTTGTAAGCTTAGAATCAAATCCAACAAGGGAAAATAAGCATCTTAGGCTACCATTACTTTTTTTTTTAGTTAGAGCATCTGCCTTCCCATTACTGATAAAGAATTGCCAACATGTTTGAGCAAAACAACACAAAACTCAAACTCAACTATATTTCACAAATTCGTGCAGTGATAATTAAGAAAACAAATCCAAAAATTTATCAACACATTTAAAACAACCAAGCACAACTATAAGAGGAAAGGAACAAACGCATCTGCCTTCCAGTAACTGATAAAGAATTGACAATATGTTTAAGAAAAACAACACCAAAACTCAAACCACAACTATTTTTCAAGTATTTCCTACAATAATACTTATTAAAGAAACAAATTTAATAATTTACCACCACACTTAAACAACTGACCAAGCAATGCACACCATTTACAAGACAAGCTCATCAACTCATTTAAAATACTTAAGAAAGCAATAAGGAAGTGCCAAAATTTAGCGTGTTCGATTGTAGGGTCCTCTTGACAATAGATAAAGTATCATGAAGAGCTCTCTCCATCTCATCAAGCATATAGTCATTTGCACCTCTGAGGACCAAGGAAACCTGAAAATATTTTATTGAGAAAAAATTAGACCATATATGAACCACCAGGAACCACCATCCCATAACATCCACCATCTCTTCTTCTTCTTCTTCTTCTTCTTCTTCTCCTCTTCTAGGGGCTGCTGTGTGTTGTAAATGGAGGCCGGCGAAGGTGGAGTCGCCACCGACTGTGCATGCATGCGCGAGCAAGAGAAAGAGAGTCTCTTGGCGAAGAGGAGTTTGTGCATGCGACGAAACCGACTGACAACTACTGAAACCGAAGCAGTCAGTAACCGACAATATCGATGTCGATGGCGGTAAGAAGTTTGCCCATTCCGACCATGATCGGTCGATAGTCGGTTTGGGCCTGGCTATTCGGTAACTAAACCGACCCCAACCGTGTGCACAAATACGGTATTGTGCTCACCCCTTATAGTATGGGTAATATTAGTGCAAAAAAAACCTTTGTTTTAATTGAAAACTTAACATATTTGCATAAGTTTTCTTTGGATTGGAGCCTACAAAATAATTTCCACTATGAGAATGTGGAGTATGTTGTTCCACATTGAAAAATTATAGTATTTGTAAGTACTTATAAGGGTCTTTGGACTCTCCTTCTATTGCTAATTGATTTTGGGTTAAATGTTCTAATTTCCTTCATAGTGTCAGAGCAGGTTCACCACATGTTTAAAGTCGAGTGGCCACATGTATTGCACGTCACCAAATGCTTGCTAAACCAAGTGCAGGTGTCGCATAACAGTATAATTCGGAGGTCAAGAAATCATAAAAAGCTCTTTTAAATTTCCTTTAAGATAATTCCAAGCATAACTTGTACCCTTAGGCGAAAAACTCTGAAGAAACAATATTCATCAAAATTATTTCAATCTAAAAGTTATCCAAATTATTAAAAACATGATTGAACCTATGAATTTCATCAAATAGTCATCAATTAAATCAAAGAAAAAAACTATATATTAAATTAAATTAACCACATAAAAAAAAAAAAAAAAAATCATTGAAGACCCAAATTAGAATCAAATTAACAAACTAAATAAATAAATTGTAGGTTTTCCCCCTAGCCTTAGCTATGTGTTATAATATGAGTGAATGTTATTTATATTATACCATATAAATATAAACATGTCGTTCAACAATATCTTTACACGTTAGATTGGTTACACCACATGACGGTATATCGGTTATATCCAAAAATTTTCATAGAGTAGAATGAATAGAGAGAGATGGTCGACTGGTCTAGGGCTCTAATTAATCCTTCTTGCATAAGGTACCACTTCAAGCATTAATTTTCCAACTTCAACTAGGAAATGTCATTATACTGGGAGGAGTAAGGCACGCAACTTGATCATAGATTACCTGGATGTGAGGGCACCTCAAACATTAATTTTCCAACTTCAACTAGCTAGGAAATGTCATTATACTGGGAGGTAGGAGTAAGGGCACGCAACTTGACCATATATTACGTGGATGTGAAGACACCTCAAGCATTAATTTTCCAACTTCAACTTGGTCATTATACTGGCAAGAACATCAACCTTCAAATAAATCAACAAAAAAATATTATGTTTGTGTTTGACTATAATCAAATAACTGACTCAAAAATATTTCCAAGTTTTGTGGCCAACCTGACTCAACTTTCATTGTTAAGCTTGGGCTATAATCAAATAACTGGCCAAATCCCATCTTGGTTTTTTATGAAGTCGACCCAGTTAACCAATCTAAAGTTCCAGTCTAACAATTTGAATGGACCAATTCCTAGCTCACTTTTCCAACTTAAAGATCTTGAGTATCTTGACCTACGCTCAAATAACCTGAGTGGATTAGTTGAGTTAGATAAGTTTTCCAAGCTCGAAAAGTTAACGACACTCCGATTATCGTTCAACAAGTTGTCTCTGCATCCGAAAACCAGTTTGAGTGCTGCTACTGCCCCAAAGTTTGAAATTCTAGAGTTGGGTTCATGCAACTTGAAAGTTTTTCCAGAGTTCTTAAAAAATAATAGTAAGCTGAGCCAGCTGGACCTATCTGACAACAACATTCATGGAAAAATTCCAAAATGGGTGTGGAACTCAACAAGAGAAACTTTGTTGTTCCTCAACCTCACTCACAACTTTTTAACAGGATTTGAGGAAAATGATGGTCCAGTACTCATTCTTCCATGGCAGAATCTAGTCCATCTAGAGCTCGGGTCTAACAGGTTTCAAGGATCACTGCCAATTCCAGCGCCATCAATTAAATTTTATTCCGTTCCAAACAATGATTATACTGGAGAAATTCCACCATCGTTCTGCAACTTCAATCACCTAAAACTTCTTGATTTGTCCAACAACAAGCTGAGTGGCATGCTTCCACACTGTTTTGGGAACTTCAGTGGTTTTGAAATATTGAAACTGCGGAACAATTTGTTTCACGGTGACATTCCTCCAATATGTCCAGATGGAAATAGTTTGAAAATGGTTGATTTAAGCTACAATCGGTTGCAGGGGAAGCTACCAAGAACAATGGCCAATTGCACTCAGTTAGAGTTTCTTAATTTTGGAAACAATCAGATCAGTGACATCTTCCCATCTTGGTTAGGGGCACTTCCAGTACTAAGGATTCTCATTTTGCGATCTAATGAATTTCATGGCATGGTTGGGAAGCCTGCAACTAACCATGAGTTCCCCAAGTTGTGCATCATTGATTTATCCAACAATGACTTTTCAAGTATGTTGCCCTCTAACTACTTGGAGAACTGGAATTGCATGAAATCTGCTGATGAAGTTGAGCAAATATATTTCCAGGACACTTTGGTCTACCTAAATTTGTTGTACCATTATGATTACTCGATGATACTTTCCTGCAAAGGTGTTGAGTTGAAATATTTGAAGACTCCTTATCATCTCAGTTTCATAGATCTCTCAAGTAACAGATTTGAAGGAGAGATTCCAGCAGGTGCCATTGGGAATCTAAGAGGCCTTCATTTGCTTAACCTTTCCAAAAACACTCTCACTGGTCCCATCCCCTCATCTTTTGGGAACTTAACTGTTCTTGAATCGTTGGATCTCTCCCAAAACCAGCTCTCAGGTAAGATCCCCAGTACTTTAGCGCAACTCAATTTCCTTGCGTATTTTAATGTATCCCATAACCATCTTTGGGGTCCTATCCCACATGGGCAACAATTTGATACGTTCCAAGACGATTCATACCAAGGAAACTCGGGTTTGTGTGGTGAACTTCTATCAAAGAAATGTGAAGATTCTGATACCTCAACGCCACTGCCTCCACTCTTTGGTGAAGATCAAGACTCTGGGTTTCAATTTGAATTAGATTGGTACGTGGTTGTTCCAGGAGTTGTTAGTGGGCTAGTAGTTCGAGTGGTTACTGGGAACATTTTCACAACCAAGAAACATGCATGGTTTGTAAAGACATTTAGCAGGAGGAGGCAGCCAAGAGGCACAAGGAGAAGGAGGGGACACAGAACCTAGTTATTTAAATCAATGTTTATGCTTCTACTTTATGTGTGTAGCTGTTAGGTTGTCTTAGGGCATTCAAGGCCAATATCGAAATATCTATAATGAATTGTGGGCATGAGGTATGAGGTGTTATGTGTGTAGCTGTTAGGTTGTCTTTGACTCTGTCTTGAATGTTTGATCTATCCTTCCATCACACTGCATTATAAAATTTCCAATTTTTCTTTCCCACATAGGCGATGTCCAAGGCATTATATATTGAAATGTTGAAGCCAAAATTTTGTTGAATCCTCTTGCATTGCTGCTGCATTTTACCTTTTTTACCACCAGTATAATCATATGAATCAGGAAGTTTCCTTCCAAAAGTACCCCATAAAGAAATGGAATGACAAACCCACCCAAAATCCCATTGCAAGAACAAGGGCACACGGAAAATCTAAGCATTTGTTGCTAAATTTCCCAAACAATGAGACCATAAATTCCATAACGGTTCACTTGTAGCTAAGAGAGCAGTTAGCCTTGTATGTCTATTGCATTGATTTAAAACTCTAGCTGTAATTTCATTGTTTTTTTTTATTACAAAATAAAAAAGATGCATCATACTCATTTTACATTATAAATTCAAATTTTGTATTTTATATAAAATAAACAAACTAATATATCTATTTATTATATTTTTATCAGGATATATATTTAAAAGTATATTAGACCATCACAATTCAACCCTGATTCAATTCTCAAGATATTAGCAACAGAAAAAAAAATATTCATCAAAGCTTTTGTTGACCAAAATCTTTTAATAAGAAAACGTAAGAAAATGTGGCCAGGGACCACGCTAATTTCACTACAATAAAAGGTTTCATATTCTGTTCCCCAAATAGCCATTACAAACATGTAGTCGTCAATCATACAAAACATATCCAGCTTGAGTGAAAAGAGGGAAACCATCATCGGTTAATAAACTCCTTCTCATCTCACACCTAATCTAACAGCCTTTAGAAAACCATATTACTGAAAAGAAATGTATGTAACCAATTCCTAAACAAAACAACATGAACAAAATCCTCTTCATTGCAGATTTGCAGGGAACAAATATGAAACCATAAAGTCCTCTTTGGAACAGATTCACTTCCCACACCTTCTACTTTGAACACAAAAAGCAAAGGAAAAGGTCAAGTGGCACCTTAATCCTGATCATTCTGACTTTCATCTTTGACTAGCCTGATCATGTCATCAATTCGCAGAATTGTTATAGCTGCTTCAGTTGCAAACTGTCGAACAAAAAATTTCAGGTAAACAAACATCACAAGGCTGTTATTAAACAAGACAATCCTAAATTAATTACTGAATTAGTATTCTGTATGATTTCTACCTGAATTATCTTCACTTTACTCATTGCAGGCTCAATGACTCCGGCTTCTAAGTTGTTACGGACGGTTCCCTTTAATAAGTCTAAGCCCATGCTGCAATAGTTTTAGAGCAAGCAAAAGATAAGTATGCATCCAAGGTATAGAATAATTTCAGTTGTATTATTATCATATTGGCATACAAGTTAAGCCTATTGCCTATTTTCAAGTATAATCAAAATGCCATAAAAAATTAAATATACAGACACATAAACAAAGAGGAGGATGGAAATAAAAAGAAGCCCATTGGTCCAATCCAGACTGCCACTCATGTTAGCTCTTCTCCCAGAAAAACAAAAAGGAAAAGTAGGCAAAATTTTCCATGACAGTAATCAGAATACCTAGACAAATGCTTCTTATCAGCCTTAGTTTGTGCTGTGTGGTGATAGGCCCGGAGTTTTGCAACTAACTCGGTAGAATCCTTGGCAGCATTGACAGCTAGCACCTACACCAAATAAAAGTCACAATATCAACGGTATGAACAGAGGGCAATAGCAGAAGACAAGAGAGATACAACATGCGCCGAGAAATTTAGAACCTTTGGTATAATTAACAAAGCCTCAGCAAACTCTGCAATTGCCAACTGCTCACGAGATCCTAATGTTGTAGCAAGGTACTCCAAATACACAGACAATGCAGACTCAACTGCACCTCCACCCGCTACCACCTGTATTGTCAATATAACAATGAATTAGGTATATAAATAACATTGAAATCAAAATGAAACCATGACACCAACCTTGATAGTGAAATATTCCTTTTTTCTTTTTCTTTCCATTAATATTATACATTTCAAGTTCTCATGCACATGATTGAAAAGGATATATGAAAAATACTAACAGAATTCTATTAAAATATAAATCAAATAAACAGCCATAGTAATCCATTAGATGCCGCAAGACAAGCTCAGCAAGTAACGCTGTCAAGGACCATGTGAGAGTTGCACCAAATTACCCATTCAATTGATAAGAAAACCATCGGTGTTTTACTCCACAAACTAAGCCTATATGTATTTATAATAACAAAAATATCATCACTTAACAATATTTAGACTCAATATCCCGATATCTATTTTGTTTAATGATCAAATGGGCTCAACATGCATAGACATGAATCAAACTCAATGCAGCCAAATAACAAAAATGTTCTTTCATACTCCCAAAAATTTGATTTTCTAACCCATATACTATAGATACAAGCTCAAGCTGCTTCCATTCACCATCAGTTTTCCAAATTTGAATTTTCATAAAAGCAACCAGAAGCAACAGCTAATCCAAGATACTAGGTGATGGCTAAATTGTACATAACT
This sequence comes from Dryas octopetala, assembly GCF_963921425.1. Lineage (NCBI taxonomy): Eukaryota > Viridiplantae > Streptophyta > Magnoliopsida > Rosales > Rosaceae > Dryas > Dryas octopetala. Next base: position 8,422,670 of record NC_141374.1, on the reverse strand, counting down.
GCTATTCAGGAGAATAATTTACTGAAATCAGATTAGAGTCTAGAATTATTTCTTTCGATAAACAATTAGCATGCAGAATTCATTCTCAGTAATGACAAGACCTGATTAATGGAAAATAGTGGATAAGCCGATTTAGTTTAGAAGTTAGTATATTTAAAAATGATTCTGATCCTTTCCTTATCATTTAATGCATCAAAGAGAAATTGTTATCTGTTAGGTTATGGAAAAGCCCAAGTAAAAGGGAGGAAGGGGAAATAAGCATCTGCCTTCCCATTACTTTTTTTTTTTTTTTTTTTTTTTTAACAAGAGCATCTGCCTTCCCATTACTGATAAAGAATTGCCAACATGTTTGAGCAAAACAACACAAAACTCAAACTCAACTATATTTCACAAATTCGTGCAGTGATAGTTAAAAAAACAAATCCAAAAATTTACCAACACATTTAAAACAACCAACCACAACTAATTGTTATCAAAGAGAAATTGTTATCTGTTAGGTTATGGACAAGCCCAAGTAAAAGGGAGGAAGGGAAAATAAGCATCTGCCTTCCCATTACTTTTTTTTTTTTTTTAATAAGAGCATCTGCCTTCCCATTACTGATAAAGAATTGCCAACATGTTTGAGCAAAACAACACAAAACTCAAACTCAACTATATTTCACAAATTCATGCAGTGATAGTTAAGAAAACAAATCCAAAAATTTACCAACACATTTAAAACAACCAACCACAACTATAAGAGGAAAGGAACAAAAGCATCTGCCTTCCAGTAACTGATAAAGAATTGATAATATGTTTAAGCAAAACAACACCAAAACTCAAACCACAACTATTTTTCATATATATCCTACAATAATACTTATTAAAGAAACAAATTTAATAATTTACCACCGCACTTAAACAACTGACCAAGCAATGCACACCAATAAAAGACAAGCTCTTCAACTCATTTAAAATACTGAAGAAAGCAATAAGGAAGTGCCAAAGTTTACCGTGTTCGATTCTAGGGTCCTCTTGACAATAGATAAAGCATCATGAAGAGCTCTCTCCATCTCATCAAGCATATAGTCATTTGCGCCTCTGAGGACCAAGGAAACCTGAAAATAGTTTATTGAGAAAAAATCAGACCATATATGATCATAGTAAATGTAAAATTAATGTGATCTTAATACTTAAGATAGATTGGTCAAGGTTATACATTTATAATGTCCTGTCATATAGATAAAGGCAGACATTTTTTAACTTAAAGCAATAAGACCGCAAAGTCAAGCAGGACAAATTGAATAAAATGTAATTTAAATCACTCACCGCACTATTATTTTTGGTCCCTTTTATTAAGATTACATCATCATCAGAAATGCGCTCCTCCACTACTTCATCTGCAGATCCAAGAAGTGACGAATCAAATGTTTCCTCCCCTTCCATATCAGCAAAAGTTGAAACCTACAGATCCAACAAAGGGATGAAAATTATAAACAAGATAACATGCTAATACTGGCCAATACTGTTTATTGCTAAAAACATACATAGAAATAACAAGATGAATCTACTTGATTGAAGAAAGAAGCAGAACCAAAAATTCAGATTTAACATCATCACTGGAAAGAAGAATAAATAACATCATCAACACCTTATTCTGGCTAATCAGAGAAATAACTTGAACCATTCTCTAACTGATGGGTCAAATGTAAATCTAAATTGTCCCTATGAGTACACCTAGTGGTAATTCCACCCACTTCCAAGAGCCTAGCCAAGATTCAAGCTTAGTGTCCCTTAAGTTGCATAGCAGAATGCAAACCTAAGGGCCCAAAAATAAGATAGAGAAGGAGGAAAGTGAGACCAGACATGATAAAGGCGAGGGAGAGAGAAGAGAAAATATATAGAAGGGTTTATAAAATAAAACTAAAAACCAATTTAAATAGCTTTTAGTTCTATTTTTATATATTCTCCCTCATTTCTTCCCCACCTCTCATCTATCCTTCACTCTTTTCTCCCATATCTTTCCCAACTCTTTAATGTTTTATTTTTTAAAAAGAGCAAACACATTATCAAACAGGCTCTAAATTACTAGAATCCGTATGCCAATATTTTCATGTGATTTCATGTTTGGTACAGCTTGGTAACACAAAAATACTCACAGTGAAAAGAATTTCTCCCTTTCCATTCAGAATAAATGGTATAAAAGCAGCCAAAGATATGAAGGGACAAATGTACATACAGAATGACATTTAAGAAAATATAATGACAATAAACAGAAATTTTTTTTTTATTAGAACTAAATAGCAGTAGCTGTAGTGCATAGACAACAGGTACACATTATATGGTCTTGCACTGCAAAACTATGTACAGTAGATAGATTAGAATCAAGATGGTCTCGAATTTGGTAACCAAAGTGAAGATAAAGAATTTATGGAAGAGATGGGCTGTTTGACAAACTCACAGATTTTCATTGTAATACAGTCCGAAGGTCATCCTACATTCTATTGACACAAGACGTCTTACAAAGCAAAGCAAATATCTACACAAGATGTCTTACAATTAGTTGAAAGCAATATACCATGCTACAAGTTCCTTGTTCGAGTGGCATATAGCTTTGTCATTTTCAAGTTCAGTTTCCTTTCTAAGAAATTTGATTTTCAAACAACAAGAGTAGCTAAGCAAAACTAGAAAATATTGTAAATCACTAGGTTTTACAATATTACATTAATATAGGCATTAGGAGTTTTCCATGCTTGGAGTGAAGGAAAAGGTTCATTTTTTATTTATTTTTTTAGAAGAGTTTGTATATTCATGTCTTGTTTATAATTTAGTCTACAGGCATGATGATCATCACATTACACATTAGAAATCCATGAAAAGTATCTGAGAATCTGAAAGAAATTACGAAGCAGACAAGTTTCCAAGAAATTCAGGAAGCCCTACATACAAATAATACTGGAAAACAAACTATTTCCCTTGAACACAACTGATGGCTAAACTACAAAATAATTCCCAAATGAAATTTGAAATAATTATATTATTAGAGAAGCACATGAGGAAATTACCATTGTTGCGCCTGTAGCCTTAGCAACATGTCGCATATCTTCTTTCTGAACACGTCTTACAGCGATAGCCCCAGCCTCCACAAAATACTGAAATAACAATCAAGAATATCAAATTTATGAAATGAAAGTGAACTTACTGTACTTGGTTCATTTGATGAACATTCATTACACAAATTCATTGTAAATAGATTATTTGCAAGTCTTTGTTCACTGTAATAACAGTGAACCCACATGACAGACTCTGAATTTACCCACACTGTCAATGTAAAAAGGGAAACACATGTATCTTAATGGATCTTTGTATGCAGAATAACCATAAAGCAGTTAAAATAAGAATTGCAACCACTGGTGCATTTCCTAACATGATTACGTCAGAACCTCAAACTTTTGCACTTTCTATTAAACTACAGAAATCCTCACTGTGAGTGTCTTAAAGAGGTGTTGAAGTGAATACAATTAGAAAAATGCTTGGGTACTCAATTTTGAGTACCAAGCTTCTACTCATCACCAATCACATGAACCCATGATGGGGTCCACCATCTTCTCTCTCTTGGTGGATCCCATTATGGGCTCATGTGATTGGTGATGAGTAAAAGCTGGTGCTCAAAGTTGAGTACCCAAGCAGAGCCCATACAATTATACAAGTAACATATCCTCAAGAAGGTGTGACACAGTTTTCAATAAGAGAAAACCTACAAATATTATTTAGAAAAACATTAACCAGAAGTCTCCAGCCACAAATTTCCAGCCTGCTCAAAGTAGGTATGACCAAGCCAACACAACCACACATATGCACAGGCAAGAGGTCTGTCAGACACTCTTGCATAACTATGTAGAGAGCAGGCGTTCTGAGTCTTCTAACACAGACAACACTGTAGTCTTAAAGATAAAAGAGTTGTAATAATGCAATACAGGTCTGGAACTGCAAAATTGAATATCAGCCATCACTTAGCTAAAGCAGTTGGAGAAAAAATCATTAAAGAATCTTGCCTTGAGTGCCATGTCGTCAATCCCCTTTGTAGTCAGAACAACATTTGCTCCAGCTTTCAAAAGTTTCTCAATACGTTCTTTCGTCATATCAGCTTCTCTGTAGAGACGCAAGTGTCATCAGTACAATACCAAATATACATGAAAGCATTATTTGATAACTTTTATCACATTGACCATACATCAACAAGGAAAAAGTAATTGAGTCCTTTTACAAGCAGAAGCGATGAACAGTATCATCCTTAATTTCACAAACCTATCTATTTGAGGCAGTTACCATTATATTTGAGGCATCATAGCAACTTTGCAATCCCACAGGCATGGGCCATAATTCTATATGGGTCTATCAATTTCACTGATGAAAGTGCAGTTGAACAAAGTCTTTTTAGCAGTATGGAGAAAGGATTACATAAATATCACAGCAGCATCCTCTATTCTATACCACAGCACGCTAAACTGTGTTCGTACCCTCTACTCACTGTAAAAAACTTAGATTATAGATATGACTAATTTCATGCCTCCATCAAGCCTGCTATAGATAGGGACTACAAAATAGCTCACTGCATAATATATGAGTGTAATATTATGGTATATACAAGCTCAACAAAAATTGAGGTCCATTATCTTATCACCTTTGGCGAATTTTTTCAAGCTCCCTGGGATCACTAACTAAAACTTGGACACCCATTTGCATTTTTGTCTTCTGAAGATTAAAGTCAAGACAGGCAATCTTCGCAGGGGATACTCTGAGTGGCATTCCTTGTGCAGCACGACCTGTATTTAGTGCATACCCATTCAAGAGATAGCTATCTCTTGCACTTTTTCCATGAGCTTTCAAAACATTAATCCCCTGAAAAATATAAGAGCAACTAAGGCATAGGACTTGGGCAATAACAAACAAAAGCTAAAATTATAGAAAAGAAAGATATAGGCATGTGATGGAACCATCATGAACATGTGAATACATAACTACCAAGTACCAACCTTGATTGGGTACTTGACTTCGCCCCGAGCATTGGTCATCTTTACAGCTTGTACTGCATCTACAACCTAGAAAAACCAATTATATAAAAATATTATCAGAACACACAAGTACAAAAGGGAAGTTTAAAGGTTTCTTCTGCTCCAGCAATATTGGCCCTTGAGAAAAAAATTTAATTCATACATCTCATTCCTATGGCAATATAAATTCCAAACTGCTTATCCAATACATAAGCATACCATATTCGCAAAGAAGTCACTGTCACCGCCAATCAACTTTGAGGACATGCTTGTCTTTGCACAATTTACCAGAGAATCTTTCCCAAGCTTTTCAACCTAGTAAAATCAAGAAAAGAATCAATCAAACAGGAATGTTTTGAATATTAAACATATTACTTCATCACAAAATCTGTGTGTATGTCAAAGCATAAGGCATGGAAACTATCTTGACTATGACCTATAAACCTTCTCAGTAAGACTCAATTGAATGCCAAAATTAACAATTTCTTTCCACACCATATACCATACTTGCAAACCTTTAGGAGATTAAAAGCAAGAGAAGCACAAGATTTTGTCAAAATCTTCATATGTAATCGTGGATGGTAATTTAGAATAAAACAATCAAACCGAGGATAAGTTTATGCACAAAATCACAAGAGAATGATGTCCCATATATTCTGTACAACCAAAATGCCACTTATTCCCATAAATAATCATGAAAGAGATGAAGTTTAAACAAATTTCAAAAGAAGAATCCACTAAAGGAGCCTTACCTTCACAGCTAATTTTTCCTCAACATACTTGCATGCTTCCCTCATAGCAAGCTGGACACAACAAGACACATGGTTAAACATAAGGGGTTCTTTTACAATTGAAAAGCATCGAGCAATAAGCCACAAAACATTTCACATTAAGAGCACTTGGATGCAGTTCGTAAATATTAAAACACAAACAAACAAAAATAATACTCACTCTGTAACCACTGATTATGGATGTTGGGTGAATTTTGTTCCTTACTAGATCATTTGCTCTCTACAAAATTAGAATCAAACCATAGATTACCAAGCCACCAACCTTTAAAACATCAGAGAGCTTCTAGAAAAAGATATCAGGTGAGAAGAAAAACCAGACAAGAATACCTTAAGCAACTCTGCAGCTACAATGACCACGGATGTTGTCCCGTCTCCAACTTCTCGGTCTTGAAGCTCAGCCAACTCCACAAGTACCTGTACAGCTTACAAGACACTAAATTATGTATCTGATAAGAACAAGCATTGTCTGAGATATAAATGCATCCATAGCAAGAAATAAGTGACTTTTACCCACCTTGGCAGCAGGGTGCTCAACTTCTAACATCTTGAGTATGGTAGCTCCATCATTAGTGATTGTCACATCACCAATATCATCGACAAGCATCTGAAAGACCAATCAATAAGCAGAGTGGTAAATTAGATGAAACCCTTTATACAATTAAAAGGGTATTATATACAGTGCCCCCATTAGCCAAAACTCAACCCCAATGGTGAGTTTAAGCATACTAATTCACCATCTTACAACTCCTTTACAAAAAACAAAAAAATCAAAACAAACAAAAAAAAAAAAGAATTCCATAGAGAAAAACAACTCATCGAGCAACCCATTTTATAGTGGTACAAGTAGTAGTATGTGAACTGAAACCTCACCTTGTCGAGACCAACGGGACCCAGTGAGGATTTGACAATGTTGGCAACAGCTTGACAGGCAACCACTGTATTGTTCACCAAAATGAAGTCACACAAATTAGCACCCATTTCCGTAAACACCAAAAATGAAACCCACAGATGAAAATATAGATAGAGTGAGAGTGAGAGAGAGAGAGAGAGAGTACCGTTTTGGGTGCGAACGTCCTGACCGTACTGACGGTCCCCCATGATATCGGGGGTCTGTGCGGAGAGAGCCATTTGCGGTTGGTTTCAGAGAGACTGGGAGAGAGAGAGAGAGAGAGAGAGAGAGAGAAAGAGAAACCCTAGATAAACCCTAGATCGGATTTTGGGGGAAGTAGGAATAGAGAGAATGAGAAGGAGTAGAAAATGTTTACTGGGAACGGAGTCTCGAAAGTTCACAACTACACTATTCAAGCCCTCGCTTCAGCAGCTCAAAACGGACTGCGCCACTTTTGATACTGCGCCAAATGGGAAGGGTTTCAGATGCCACGGCGTCGTTTCACTTCTCTATCTGTTATGATAACAGCCCACTTCGCTGAATAAAAGCCCAAGAAATGAATCCCGTCGTAGACTTTCATTCTATATGGGCTTCGTCGTAGGCCCGGATATAGCCAATGCCCCAACACAATTACACATCTAGGGTAAAGGGTTCTTCTCACAACCCCCAACCCAACCCACTTTTATTTTGGAAAAACTTCCACTCGAATTCACATCCCTCCCCTCCCATCCCTTCCCTTCATCCCTTCATCCCTTCATCCCTTCATCCCTACAACCCTTTCTCCTCCTTTTTCCCTTATGTCGCTCTCCTTCTTTCTCTTTCATTCCCACTAGAAACTACTACAAAGGAGGTCGCCCTCCTTTATCATAAAAATTATGAAAAATTAGGATTAAATACCAAATATCAATAGTTTTTTAATAAAGCAGCAAGACACTAATTTTTTTTAGTTTAGGTACTAACCTAGAGTAAAACATTTTGGATTAGGTAACAAATCAGTTTGTTATATAGTTGTGACTGTCGAACAGTTACAGTTGTAATTGTCGAACAGTCACAGTTGTGACTATTTAAAATTTATAAAAAATCAAAATTTTTAAGGGTTTCATACTTTTGATTTAGGTTTGGGGGATGAAGTCCTATAACCCAAAGACTAAATATTAAAGTTTAAGCCTTGCAAATATTGAAAAAAACAATAAATCAATAAAAAAGTATGACGGTTAGACAGTCACAGTTCAATATAACCATGTTTTTTAAAGTTGATACATAAACTGAAATTTAGTACCTAAAGTGAAATAACATAAATGTTTTAGTAGTTGAAATGAAAAAACATTATAATTTGGTACCTAAAGTCAATGGACCTTACAAATTATAATCAGAGAGAGAAAAGAAAGAAAGAGAAAGAGAGAGGGAGAAATATAAAAATAGATAGAGAATAGGGGAATGGGTGGTGGTTGGCGGTGGGAGAGGACACGGCTGGCAAGCGTTGATTGAGAGTCGTCAATAAGATGGGAAGGATAGGGTGGGGCCAAGTGCTGACGATTGCAGGTGACGTGGGGTGGTGATGATATTTTCTTAGTGTTTTTATTTTATTTGAGGACTAAACACCTTGACACACGCTCACGTAAGTGTTAATTGATTTTTTATTTGATCTCTTTCGCTTTACGTTTATTTTATTCACATGGCAAGCCAATATAGCTCGTTTCCATGAATTATAGTTATGTATTTTTCTAAGGCGATTTGCATTTATATTGTTATTCTTTCTTATTTAACTTTTAAAAGTTTATTGTTTGGAAAACCTACTTTTTGCTCACAATACCATACATCAACTTTAATCGCTCCCTCAATATTTTTTTTTTACCTTCTTATAAACCAATTTTTGACTACTCAACACTCATGCATGTCAAGCAGTTGCATCAGAGTTTTAAGTGTTTCATATTTATAATGGTTTATATATAGCATTTAAGTTTTAATACTAGTTTTAAGAACACGGTACGATGTTTAAGTGCTCACTCAATATTTTCTAGGTACGCTACTATTCATATCCAATTTTTTTTATTTTAATCTCCAACACACTTTATAAACCCAACTAAAAATTAGAAATTACAAAAATTTATTAGTATACCCAACAAGTTTTTCAAAATTACTCTTACTAAAACTCAACACCACATTCAACCTATTCTACTTTCTAAACACAACATAAACATCCAACTTCATCTCCACCACCACCACCAAAACGTGAGATCCAACTGCACCACCACCGAACACTACCAACGACCGCCAACACCACCACTAAATCAATACCACACCCAATCAAATCTTTTATGAATAAAATCTTAGATTTAAGGCTTCAAATGTAAGTTATTTGTTATATAATTCATGTTTGGAATGAAACAATTTGAATCATAACTGTTTCTTGTCGAATTTGAACAAGATGGAGAGTGTAGTGAAAAAAAAAAAATTCGAATTTTGTTCAGCTCTAGTTCACCGAACATCTATGAACCATTCGGTGTTGCACTATCGTGGCAATTAGTGACAGTCATTTTTATGCTATAACACGGGTGAATGTGATTTCATAAGCTTGAATTGTGTGTATTCTATAGGTTTTAGTAGTTTTTGACATATTTAAGTAAGAAAAGACATAAGGTATATCAACAAGTATCATTTTCATGTAGCTTCAAATAATTATTGTCGCACAGTGGCAATTGCCAAGCGCTCAGTAGGTTCTATATCGCGTGCATTTCATTAAAGTGGATTGAACTAAGATTTTTCTATAGCAAGTGGCTTGGGTTCAGCCTTATTTGTGAATTTGACTTTTTACAAAAAAAAAAAAAAAAAAACATTTGTATTAAAAGTCAATAACTGTCTATTAATATTCGTAAAATCTATCAATATAGAAGTATGTAAAAGTATATCATAATGTTTTGGAGTTTATAAAACTCAATAAAAGTCTACGAACTCCACAACATACGTCACTTAAAAAAGTCTTCAAAAGTCCATAAAAATTTATATATATTGAATACACCCCCCTTAATTACTTAAATTATTGAATTTGGTGTATTTGGGTCTTTGGTTAATTAAATAAGATTAGACTGAATAATTTAATTATTGGACTAACTAATTAGAAAAAGCCCAAATAGCCCAAAAAACCCATAGGGGTTACCATATAAGGAAGTAGGGCTATTTTGAATCCATCACCCTCTTATAAATACATCTTTTAGGTTTTAGCTGTTAGAAACCTTAGTTCTTTTGGGGAATCTTTATGTGGCAACACTATGCTAAGATTGGCCACAGTTTATCTATGTAGATACTTATAGAGGTCACTCATTGAGGGTCTCTTGTGAATCATTGATATAGAGTCTATTCATGGTGGAGATTGCGATTGTCATGTCGATTGCTTGCGGTAGATTTGATTTGAGATCACGCGATAAAGGTCAACTCATAATCCTGAGTTTCATATCTTCTTTGGTATATATTATTAGGCATAAATTTAATTTAGACACATAACTATATAAGTTATTTCAACGGAGTCCATGAACTTTAAAATATTTCAAATATACACCCGATCTATTATCTAAATTGAAAAATAAATTTATGTTCATTGATTCGTTGAGAGATCAGTTAAATGACAGTTTGGCTTTTGCTGACCATGATTACTTGACGACGTGGCGCTATCTCAGCAAACATTTCCCGCCGAATGAGTGACACGGGCCCACAATTTAATAATAATAGAGAGAGTGAGAGTTTGTGAGCCCGTGTCAGGAGTTAGGTAAATCCGTGTCGCTTATTTCCAGCCAAATGAGCGACACAAGTCCACCTAACCCCTGATACGGGCCCACAAACTCATCATCTCTTTCTCGCTCGTTGAATACAAGTGAGATATTTATATTCGAATTTGGGAGAAAACGTGATGTTTTTTGGAGACTAAATGGTCAGGAGAGTGTTCGACGAGCGGGAAAGAGGTGATGAGTGTGTGGGCCCGTGTCAAGTGGACATATGTTGCTCATTTGGCGGGAAATGTATGCTGAGTTGGTGCCACGTCACCAATTAATCTTCGTTAGCAAAAGCCAAGCTGACATTTAACTGATCTCTCAATAAATTGATGGACGAAATTTCATTTTTCAATTTACATAATAAATTAGGTGTATATTTGAAATATTTGAAAGTTCGTGGACCCCGTTGAAATAACATATATAGTTATGTGTCTAAATTGAATTTATGCCATATTATTATTAGGAAATTCATGATTTGATATTCAATTTTCTGTTTCGCATTTATTTGTTTCTCTTAAAATAATCCTTTAATTTAATAAAAGTAAACACCATATTATTAGGGTTTGCGTGCAATTTGATTTCATGATTCAAACTATTTATTTTTAGATAATTTTTACTTATATATATATAGTTTGTCATTAGAATGGGAGATTACAACAAAAAAAATGGCCCCTAGTGTTCGTCAATGCAAACTTTTTTGGTTCCGATTGCTCGGTACCTGATATTTTGACTTTATGTTATGTTTTAACTATAGCCAAATTTCATTTTATACTAAACCGTTTGGAAACGAGGTAAAAAAAGACGGTGGAATCACTGCAAGAAGCGGACAGTTTATATATATATATATATAAAAGAGTTGTACTACTCTCACCCCTATGTCTTATTTTCCCACCCACTACTTCATAAAAATATTAATCACTTGTTTAATTTTTGCGAAATGACCTCTAAAGACGTATGTAAAAAAAAAAAGATACTCTACACACCCACTTCTCTACACCTACCTAAACTCATTTCATCTTCTCTTCATCTTTAAATTCAAAATTTGGTGGGTGGATAGTGTTTAGGGTTTATGGAAGAAAGAAAATATAAAGGAAGGAAGAAAATATAAAGGAAGAAATGGGGTGGAAGTAGTGTTAATTAGTAAGGGTATTTTAGGACATTAGGGGGTGAAAAAAGAGGATTAACATTTCTTAAAATTTAAAATGGGGAGAAATTATAGGGTGGGTGAAAAAATATGACACATGGGTGGGAATAGTAGCACTAAAAATAAAAAAAAGACAACGTTGATCACTTAGCGCTACAACTGAGTGCTCAGCATCGGAAATCAAGAAAAAAAAAAGTGCGGTCATCCACTCTAGATAATAATTCTATATATCAAATATATATATACGAGAATTTATACATATATAGTTATGTTATCTTATAATACAGCCTAATATATTATGTTGTTAGATTGTCAATCTTAACAATAGTTTGATGAACTCATGATTTGAGTGTGTAGTGTGAGATTGACAATATGAAAATATAAGTATTTTTTTAATATGAAAAATATATAGATATGTTGACTTTAGGTACCAAATCATATTTTATTTTATTTGTTTTTCATTTTAACTACTAAATTTTTATGTCATTTTGGTTTAGGTATCAAGTTTCCACCGACCGATCTCGATCGATCATAAGTTTTCTTTTTTTTTATCTACAAACTCATTTGTGATTGTATGAAAATTACTACTTTTTAACTAATTTGCAGACATAACCTATTTCATTTGTTGTTTTTTGAGTGTTATTTTTGTTTAATACTTAGGTTTTAGTGTTTACTCTTTAGACTATAGGGGTTTAGCCATTAAGCTTAAATCTGGAGTCCTAACCATAAACGTTTATGAACTTGATGTGGTCAGAATTGTGATTGTATGACAGTTTCAACTATCATCACTATGGAGCAATTTGTTACTCGTCGATTGAATGGTAAAACAATCAATGAATATGCGACAAAAAGTTCTCTATTTCATACAAATGTACAATACATGTGGCCTAATCTAAGAGGTTGTGCTCCATCTTAGCACTCAAACTTAAAATTTTTTTTTGCTAATAAATCTTTGCCATTTGATATTGAATCTATGTTTTCATAAAAATATAATTAGTTAGATATATCATAGTGAAATTTAGGATCTATTTCTTGATCTTGGGGAATGAGGAGTCAAATTTATGATCCATTTCGATGTTGGAAAAATAATAACACTAGATTGATCATTCGTGTAGTGAAACTATGTTTCTTGGTTGGTGAGAAATTCTTGCATTACATGGGGGTCATTCACATGTAGTTTACATGAAATTTAATAGGATTATTTGCACATTTACTCTATAAAAATATAGTTTCGTTTTACTTTAATCCCTTAAAGTTTATTATTTCAATTTGCCCCTAAAAGTTTCTCTCGTGTTTCACATAATTCAAAATTGTCAAATCCATCAATTTATCCCTTGCTACGTAGATGCCACATCAACAATTTAAACGATGAAATGGACAAACTTGACATTTTCAAGTTTTTTGAGACATGGAGGAAACTTACATAGGTAAATTGAGATAATAAATTTTAAGGGGTGAAGTGAGAAGAAACTATAATTTTAGGATGTAAATGTGCAAATAAGCTAATTTATATAAAAATCTTAAATATATTTTGATATATAAAATGTGTCATTCTATACGTCAACATGGCTCATAATCAACGTCGTGTAATCAACAACGACATATCTCATTGCCAGTATAGAATGACACTTTTCCTATATAATAGTGTATATATGGTCGTATTTATTTTATGCGGACTGCACGTGAATGTGAAAATTACTCCTTAGTTAGTATACCTGTAGGTGAAAAAAAAATTCTTACAATAATAAATGAAAGAAATTTTTTTACCGAGTATGCCTTCCTTTTGTTACTGCATGATTTACTCATAACGATGTCGTTGAGTATTAACGGAATTGTCGCCGTTCCTCTGTATTAACGGACTGTGAAGCAAAGTGCATTCACCTTCACCATCTCTCTCTCTTACTGCTAATACAAACCTTTTTTGCAGGGTGGATTCCAAATCTCCATCTGGACCTCGAAATTACATTCTATTTACGAATCATGCCATCGGCTTCAACCATTGAGAGTCGTGTATCGCTCAGAAGAAGAATCATCGTATCGCTCTTATCTTGATTATTCGTGTATATATGAGTATTTCATATCAATTCAACGCTTCGAAATTGTTCATACTCGAAGATTTCCAGGTATTTCTCTTTCCTTCATATCAATTTTTTTTTCCTTTGTACCTGAATGCAATTTTTGTGGAGTAAAAACCTGTTCCTTATACTTTGGTTTCTGTTTGGCTACCGAGAAAGTACTGGAAAATGAACTAGATTACCGTATTTATGCACATTTGGTCGTTTGTAGAGCCCCTATCATATCTTGTTCTGCTTTCCATGTTTTCTGAGGTTAGTTTTTATGACGAAAATTGGATTCTTTGATTGATAATGTGTTATGTGCATGAATTTAGTGATCGGTTGAAATAGTACCTTTAATCTGTCGTGTTTTTTTTTAGTTTTAATTTGAGATATGAGAAACAAACGCATAAAAAAAAAAATCCCAAATGATAATTGTTTTGATTTGACCTTTTATCAGTAATAGATTGTGGGATTTGTAGCTTTTACTTAATTGCTTTTCTTAGACCATTGCGAATGTGTGTTTTATTCATCACTATGATTTTAGGTTTTGACCATTTCATTGCATTGGGTTGGCAACTGGAATGGGGGTTGTAGAGGCGATGCAGCATTTGGAACAATCCAGAACAATTGCATCGCTTAATGGTAGTCATTCTGAGGAAAGATTGGGAAGATTGCCCATTGAAAATGGTGATTCTTCTTCGCGTACCAAGTCACCACCTAAGTATAAGAGGCGCATAACCTCAGCTGTTCGTGATTTTCCTCCGGGGTGTGGGCGATTTGATCATTTAAACAGTTTGAGACCCGATGCAGCTTCTGTTGCTACTTCTGAGAGTGAACCAACAGAATGTTTGGTTAGTCAGGTGGATGAGACTGTCTTGATGAATGGTAAGGCTGTTGGTACTGTGGGGACAGTGGAATCTTTAACAGCCTTAGAGCATGATATATCTGATTTGTTGAAGAACCCACATCAGGTTGGTGTGACTACTCCAGAGGAAGAGATGGTTCCTGTTCTGTCAGATAGGAATTTTTGTTCACCACCCGACGGGTCCGTTTCTGTTTCTAATGGCAATGGCCTGGAGAAGACTGCAGCTAAAAACTATCCTCTTCGAAGAAAAGCATTAGCTGTTCGGGACTTCCCTCCTCTCTGTGGAAGAAATGCTTCTCTGGAGGCCAGGAATTTTGACCAAGAGAAGTCAGGTATGGATGACAAACCATCATCATCAAACACATTGGAGACTACTGTGAAACAAACAGGAGAGGATGTTCAAAATGAAGTGTTTCACAAGAGTGAATTGGGAGAGAATATTTCAGAAGTAATTGGGGACAAAGTTCAACCTAAAGGCAAGGAGCATGCTGTACAAGAAATGGAGAGACAAGATGAATGCAAAATATATTCTGATATGAAGGTGGTTTCAAAAGATACAAGAAAAAAGTGCATTGAATCTCCTCAAGAGAGCAACGGATGTCAAGGCATGGGGTTTGTTAGACATTCAGAGAAGTCGGGTATGGATGACAAACCATCATCATCAAACACATTGGAGACTACTGTGAAACAAACAGGAGAGGATGTTCAAGATGAAGTGTTTCACAAGAGTGAATTGGGAGGGAATATTTCAGAAGTAATTGGGGACAAAGTTCAACCTAAAGGCAAGGAGCATGCTGTACAAGAAATGGAGAGACAAGATGAATGCAAAATATATTCTGATATGAAGGTGGTTTCAAAAGATACTAGGAAAAAGTGCATTGAACCTCCTCAAGAGAGCAATGGATGTCAAGGCATGGGGGTTGTTAGACATTCAGAGGAGAAAGCGGGGAAGGAGATTGTGGTATACCATGAGAAGAAAAGTCCAAAGGAAAAGTCTCTAGATATATCTTATTATCATAACCAATTGCATGAAGAGGATTTTGAGAGTTCAGAACTTACATCAAATAGGGTGATTGTGTTGGGTGTGATGGCTGCATCAGATTGTCCATGGAAGAAGGGAAAAGGGGGCTACAAGCGTAAACTAGATGGTGGTATGGGTGAAAAAAAACCAAAGAAACTTGATCTCAAACGTCAGCTAGAAAGATCTAAAACTGCTTCCAGGACAAAAGTTGACTCAAACATTGGAGGAAAGTCTCTAAAGAAGATTCTTCCTAAATCAGGAAAGACTGCTTATAAAGGTACAGGTCAGCTTTTAATCAGGGATAAGGAGTATTCTCTTGAGCATGAAGAGAAAGAAGTTCTTCATGCGATTCCATTGTCATGTTGTTCAGATGTGTGCCCCCCTCCTTTTGGTCATAGTAGTTCGAGCAGTAGAGTTCATGATAATGACACAACTGTCACCCGAAACAAAGTGAGGGAGACATTGCGTCTTTTCCAAGCTGTTTGTAGGAAGCTCTTGCAGGAGGAAGAAGGTAAATCAAAGGAAGGAGGTTCTCGCAGAAGGGTTGATTTAGCAGCATCCAAGATTCTCAAGAATAAAGGAAAATATGTAAATACAGGCAAACAAATCTTAGGAGTTGTCCCGGGAGTTGAAGTTGGAGATGAGTTTCATTACAGAATAGAGCTTGGTATTATTGGCCTTCATCGCCAGATTCAAGGTGGTATAGATTATGTGAAGCATGGTGGGAAGATCCTTGCAACCAGCATCGTTGCATCTGGGGGCTATGCTGATGATTTGGATCATTCAAATTCCTTGATTTATACGGGCCAAGGAGGAAATGTCATGAATACAGATAAGGAACCTGAAGATCAGAAACTTAAAAGGGGAAACCTTGCCTTGAAGAATAGTTTGCATGAAAAGAATCCTGTTAGAGTGATCCGTGGCTCTGAATCATCAGATGGGAAAACTAAGACGTACATCTATGATGGACTATATTTGGTAGAGAAATGTTGGCAGGATATGGGGTCTCATGGTAAGCTTGTTTTCAAGTTTCAACTTGACAGAATTCAAGGTCAACCAGAGCTTGCTTGGAAAGAAGTGAAGAAGTCCAAAAAATTTCAAGTACGGGAAGGTCTCTGTATTGATGATATTTCACAAGGCAAAGAGTCAATTCCTATTTGTGCTGTGAATACCATAGATGATGAGAGACCTCCATCATTTATATACATAACAAGCATGATATATCCTGATTGGTGTCGCCCGATTCCTCTCAAGGGTTGTAGCTGTACTGTTGGATGCTCAGATTCTGAGAAATGTTCTTGTGCAGTTAAGAACGGAGGTGAGATCCCATATAACTTTAATGGGTCTATTGTTGAAGCAAAGCCCCTTGTGTATGAGTGTGGTCCTTCTTGCAAGTGTCCTCCTTCTTGCCATAATAGAGTTAGCCAGCATGGTATCAAATTTCAGCTTGAAATATTTAAAACTAAATCAAGGGGATGGGGAGTGAGATCCCTAAATTCTATTTCTTCAGGAAGTTTTATATGTGAGTATATAGGAGAGCTCCTTGCAGAGAAGGAAGCTGAAGAAAGAACTGGTAATGATGAGTATCTATTTGATATTGGGAATAACTACACTGATAATTCTCTTTGGGATGGACTTTCGACCCTCATGCCCGATGCACAGTCAAGTTCTTATGAAGTTGTGGAGGATGGCTTCACCATTGATGCAGTGCAGTATGGCAATGTGGGGAGATTTATCAACCATAGTTGTTCCCCTAATCTTTATGCTCAAAATGTCCTTTATGATCATGAGGACAATAGAATTCCTCACATTATGTTCTTTGCCGCTGAGAACATTCCTCCCTTGCAAGAATTGACGTATCATTACAATTATATGATAGATCAGGTTCGTGATTCCAATGGCAATATAAAGAAGAAGAGTTGCTACTGTGGTTCTCCAGAGTGCACCGGCAGATTGTATTGAGGCAGACTTAAACAAGAGAATTCTGGGTTAATGAAAAAGAGGTGATTTCTAGCTCCCATGTTTTAAGATTATTTATAGAATCCTATCAATTTTTGTATGCACCTGCTCACACATGCATGTAGATGTAATTGTGTGTGCGTGTGTTGTGTGTGTTGCATGTGTGCATGTATGCAGAATGTGGAGTCCAACCCTTCAAACAGAACATGCAACTGTAGTAATAATTTGTTATCTTTTTCTTATATCCTAAACGGAGTCATTTGTGTCATGCTACCATCTATGAAAATCATCTTTGCATTTTTTAATTATTATTTGATTTTTCTTTTTCATATCTGTACTTATTATTATTATTCCCTATATTACAATACAATCATCTCCTCTTTATTTGTTATATTCCATGGTAAGGCAATTACATTTCACCACCACCCTTGTAGCATGTTGGTACTTCACATGTGTTAAGGTTGAAGTCTTGGATCCGATTCCTACTGAACAATGTAGGTGTATCATGATTTCAAGGGTGCATGTGTTGTGTTCTTGGAAGGCAGGAACATTTGAAAATAGTGGGGTCATTCTGTTCTGCTTCTAAGAGGATGTAAGTGACAAGTGAAAAATATGAGATATAATAGTTAGAAATCAAAGAAATTTGGTTGGTGAAATATTTGTTCACAGACAAGTGAAAGGAAAAAAAAAATTAGATTGATCATTGAAAAGTGTATTTGAAAGTTGTAAGTTTGTTATGTAAGAATTTGTAGAATTATTTCAGAGGGTTATGATCTGGTATATGAGCATTCAATAACTGGAACTCGCTGAGCATTATTATTTCCCTGTATTACTTTAGTTGTTACTGTTGTTTTCTCATGCATTCTTATAGAGCACTGTATGATCAATTTATAGATAAAAGTTTTGGTTTCTATTGGATTGCTTGAAAGCTAATATTGATGACCTAATTTTTAACTGGAGAGTAGGAACTTGCACTTGAGTTTGAAGATTTGGCAAGGTACTTTCTTAAGGTCCAAGGTATATCTTATGGTGACACATAGCAGTAGCAAGATTTGTCCTGGAATTGAATGATTTTGGCGTGAAAGGGTGAGAGCTTTTACGTACAGTGAGAATGACAGGCATTTTAGAGGCGTATTCATATAGCTTGTGCTTGGCTTCATGCCCCTAATATTAAGGCACAGAGGTCTTGAGTGTGATCATTCACAATGCAGGTCCTGTGTTAAAGCTGGTAACTTAGGTGTTAGCTGTCGGTGATTAGATGATTTTGAAACTCTCCTTGTAAAGATGTGTAGAAATGGATCTTATGCTCTTTACATACAACTGGAGTACTTTTTAGAAGAGGAAATTCCAAAGTGCTATTATTTAGTATTGATGTTTTGGGTTTATCTTAACAGCATCCATGTAATTCTCTGTGTGTGTATGTGTTTTTTTTTTTTTATATTATTTTTTTTACAAGCGGCCTCTATAATTCTCTTGTAGTACTCAAAGGTCTCGTTTGGTGCTCAAGATTGGATTCAATAGACTCACTAGATTCAAGGTATATTGAAGGAATAAATGGAGGTTAACTAATAAGTTTTGTTCAACTTGAAGGACAATGATAAATTAGTCATAAGGGGTTGATATCCCACCATTTATGGGGTGATTGGAAGGAATAAGTTTCTTTCATGACTAATCCATCTTCTTTCTTCAACTTAGACAAAAGTTAGAAGTTAGCCTCTATTTTTTTCTTTCAATATAGCTTGAATTTAGTGAGTTAACGTGTCCAATCCAATCCTAGACATCAAACGTGGCCAAAAACTTCCTATCCCTTTTCTATGACAAACTTTATTCACCTTCGATGATTGATCTGAAATAGTGTGAACCATGGAGTCTTGCTCACCTAATTTACAAATTTTGAACACCAGTGAACATTTATTTCATTCAGTGGTTGGATTTAGTACTAGCACTTACAAATTTAATCCAATGGTGGTTATACATTGTTTCTCACAGTTGCTTAATTTGTCCCTCATCTGAGCAACTTTGATGAATCATATATGAAAATAAGCCAATTTGTGTAGTTTCATTATGCATTTGTTGCTCCACAAAACTAGCTTGGGTAATATGGGGTATCTCTATGGGGAAAGTGGGTGTCTACTTATTTTCAGATCTATCGTCTTGTAAATCATTTGGTTAGGTGGTCCTAAGATAGTTTCTCTGTTGTGGTTTTTTAGCAATTAAGTAAAAATTGTGATTTCGACCAAAAATAAGTAAAAGTAGTGATAAGTTTATTGTATTACCTTATATTCAGAAGAGGAAATAGCATTTTATTCAGACTTTCAATTGGGTTTTAAGGCTACAAGAAGAAAAGCTGCAAGAGCTTGCGCAACGCAACTTGCAATTGGGATTGCAATGCAGTGGGTTATTCTTTGAGCAAAATACCACTCCATTGCAGATGAACAGTGGGTTGCAATAGATTGACATTGCAAAATGTGATGCAATGCATTGATTTTTGTATTGCATTGACACTCATTGATTTTGGGGCCCACATACCAGAACTGATGCCATGCCACAACATTTTTTTGTTATAGAGTCCAATATTTTGTATAAGAAAATGGTTTTTAAAAAGTAAATGATTTTCCAAGTTCAATTTACATCACCTAATGTTAAATAAACCAATTTAATGTTTCCAAATGCTAAAATGATCCACCTAATCATAAATTACCCCATGACAAATTTTAAAATTGCATAATAGCCGATATGTTTTTTCGTTTCTCATATCGGTCAGTCGGTCACTCGATTTTATATTTTTATCGCATAATGATCAATGAGTCCAGCCCAATTAGTTATTTCGTTATGTCATTTAATATTCGACTGGGTTATTTTTGCCCCTCCTTTTTTTTAATGTCCCACATTTCACTCTCTTTTACTTTTTCCACTTCCCTTTCGCATGCAGATCGACCCAGCGATCTCTTTCTCTTACCCTTACTTTCTTTACTTCTCTCTTGCATGTAGATTGACCCATCGATCTCCAATCTCCAATCCAAGCTGATGAGCTTGGTCACAATTCAAACATGATGCACCTTCTCCTGAGGAACAGCTTCTACAACAGTCTCAACAAGAAGAACGTTCGGTCGCCATTGATGTTGCATCATCCAGAATGGAGGTGAAGGAGGTCCTTGGAATCAAAGGCAATGATTCAAATTCAGTTACTCAAAATCAATGACTAACACATAATCTCTTATTCAAAATCAATGACTGTGTAATTCAAAATCAATGACCATCATACAATCACTATATTTAGGGTTTAGAAAAGTGGAAAAGCTGACATCGACAACATGATGGCAATGACAACAATTATAAGAGTCTTTTGAGGCTGGTTTTTAGGATCCAAAATTCACTTTATTCCATTTTTGTCAATAGTGAGTAAATTGGTATTATGAAATAGTACATTGGATAATGTATAATTATGTAATATATTATTTTTTAAATCACCCTAAAAAAAGGCGCTCAAATTAACAAAACAAAAAAGGCACTAAGTGCACATGAGTCGTTGAACAGTGCCAATTGCCATTACTCGACAATAACTATACAGCGATAGTTTATGTTCAACAATAATTTTGCAACAATGAACATGACAAGGAGTAATGTGACTCAAATAGTATTTTTTTTGTGTTTTATGTTGTTTTTATGAACTTTTGACATGTTTGGGTAAGGAAAAGCCTATAAGTATCATCTTTATGCCTTTTTTTTTTATAGTTATTGCACAATGAGTGTAGGCATTGTTTTAACAATGGCCACTATTCAACAACGCCCATGATGTAAAGTGCCAAAAAAAAAAAAAAAAACAACATGTAACACCCATGCTGTAAAGCACCAAAAAAAAAAATTAATGTGCATTGGGCTTCGTGCCCAGTGCGTTTTTTCATTAAAGTAGGTTGACTTATCACTGGTTTTTTTAGAATAGTTCGGTCTATCATAGTATTTTCCACAATGGGCTTGGAAAAAATATATAAAAAAAAGCCTTTTTAAAAGCAATTCATATTCCCCTCTCGGAGTTTTGTATGAAAAATATACATAAAAAAAAAAAAAAAAAAAAACCCTTTTCCACTATTTGCCAGACTGCCACCACTCCCCTTCACTCTGTGTTTCTCTCTATTACTTTTCTTTACAAGTGCATCCTGAAATGATGTAAGAAAGGTCGTTGTGAAAGCCATGGTGGTCATAGGTCTCCTCAATGCAACTCAGTCAAACCTCCACTAAAGTGCTAAATATTATATGAGTTTTGAAGTCCCTGATAAGAGCAAGTTCATACTAAGCATGGTGTCAAAAGTGCTTGAAGTCAGACTGAAAAACGTGAAGAACGGTTGAAGGATGCGTGAACTTAAAGCATGGTGGTCTGTTAGGAAAACGGAGGTCACAAGGAGGATGGCTAGCTGAAGATGAAATGATAGAGACTTATCTTGCATTGGAAGTTGGCCAGATGGAGAAAAATTAAGTAAGGTCAGGTTTGGCATCCAACTAGGTCAAAAGTAAGGTCTGATCCCATAATGAAAGAGAAAAGGTTAAGGTTTTTATTTAGGGGGTTCCCAACTTGGATTTTAATAGATTTTAAAAATCTAATGAAATTTATGTGTCTCCAACTCAGATTTTAATAGATTATAAAGAAATCAAAGTGTTTCAAACTCAGATTTTAATGGATTCCAATAAAATTCAATTCAAATGTCTTAAAAAAGTCATAAATTTCATTAAGTAAAACATTTTAATGGATTTATATTCATTTTTTATACATAACAAATTTCACGAGAATTTCAGCCAATTCCTTTAGATTTTGATGGATTCTATGAATTTTAAAATCTGAATTAAGGACACCCTTAAATATGATTTTGGCAAAGATTATTTTACCTATAAACTTTTAATAAGCTCCAATTCGCATTTGATTTGCATCTACCCGCTCATAAAATCTAGGTCTATTTTACTAGGGCAAAATCAAATGTTAAAACTTTTCCTTGTTGTTTTTTTAAGAATTCAAAACTTGTCTATTAAGATTATATGTTAGAACTTAATCAACCCATCTCGAAGATGACAACTCCTCTATCTCGGGTCTAGAGGTGTCAAGCGGGTCGGGCCGGCCCGAGCACGACACGGCACGACACGATTAAAATAGGCACGTCACGGCACGGTACAATTAAATGGGCCGGGCTGAAGTTTTTAGCCCATCGGGCACAGCACGAGCACGGGCACGAATTAGGCACAACTATTTTAACATTTTTAGAGAACTTTCCAACAAAAATATTCAATTTTTATGTAAAATAATGTTAATATTTAATTATAAATAAGAAAAAATATCATAAAATTAGTTTTATCACCATAAAAAATAGAGTAAACTTCATTTTAGTATCTCAATTATGCACTGATTTTCAATTTAGTACCCAACTTTAAAAATTTGACAAAAAGTACCTTAACTTTCATTTTGTGTCAAAATAGTACCTCCGTTAGTTTTTCTGTCAAATAAACCGTTATCTGCTGACGTGGCAGTGATATTTTCGTCTTTTTTCCCACATTTAAAATATAATAATATTTTTAAAATTTTTTGAATAAAAAAATTCTTAAAAAAATTAAAACTTTAAAAATTTTAAAATTTTTTTGGGGCCCTCCCCTCCCCAGCTAACCCCTCCCCTCCCTGCCCGACCCGCCCTCGCCCTTCCCCCTTCCCTAGCCAGCCCCCACCCCACCCCTCCCCTCCCCTCCCCTCCCCTCCCCTCCCCAGCCCGCCCCCCTCTCTGCCCGACCCGCCCCTGCCCTCCCCCCCTCCCTAGCCAGCCCCCACCCCCCGTCGCACACCCCTCCCCCCAGCCCCAGCCCCTCCCCTCTCTTCCCCGCCCCCACCCAGCCCCAGCCCCAGCCCCATCACCTTCCCTTCCCGCCCCCACATAGCCCTTCCCCAGCCCTCCCCCAACCATCCCAGCCCGCCCCCAGCTATCCTTCCCCCTCTCCCTGCCCGACCACCCCAGTCCCAT
Source organism: Dryas octopetala (assembly GCF_963921425.1). NCBI lineage: Eukaryota > Viridiplantae > Streptophyta > Magnoliopsida > Rosales > Rosaceae > Dryas > Dryas octopetala. The sequence goes on along the minus strand of NC_141374.1, from coordinate 8,399,148 downwards.
CGCCCTTCACCCCCCTTACCCAACCCCAACCCAACCCAGCCCCCCGACCCTCCCTGCCTATCTCTCCCAACAAATTTTTTAAAATTTTTAAAGTTTTAGTTTTTTTAAGAATTTTTTTTATTAAAAAAATTTTAAAAATATTATTATATTTTAAATGTGGGGAAAAAAGCGAAAATACCCCTGCTACGTCAGCATATAACGGTTTATTTGACAGAAAAACTAACGAAGGTACTATTTTGACACAAAATGAAAGTTGAGGTACTTTTTGTCAAATTTTTAAAGTTGGGGTACTAAATTGAAAATCAGTGAATAATTAAGCTATTAAAATGAAGTTTACTCTAAAAAATAAAAATAAAAAAAGGTTCGTGGGCCGGCCCGTTTAAGGCACGGCACGAGCACGAATGGTCCGTCGGCCGTGCCGAGCTTAGGTCTTAATTATATGGGCCGGCCCAAGCACGGCACGAAAGCACGATGAGCTCAACTTAAACGGGCCGGACGCCGTTTGACACCTTTACTCGGGTCCGTGGTGTTGGAGAGAGGAGAGGAGGATGGGGAAGGGTGAAATTTTCTAAAATTTTGTATGAAGGGTAAAATGGGATTTTGATATGTTGGCAAAAAAGACAAAAAAGGGGGTTTGAAGAGTAAATTTGGGTTAAAAAATGAAGCAGTCGAGTTGCATCCAGGGGCAAAAGGTATAGTCGTATAGAACATAGAACATAGATATTAGATTTGTTTCTTCCTTGTTCCATTCCGTGTCTCTTGTCATTTGTGAGATAGATAGTTTTAAGGTAAAAAGCCGATGATGAAGAAAAGGGCGACGCTGAAGTTCGAAGAATCGAAGGCGTTGTTTGGGCTGCTCAGAGCAGAGCAACGCCCACTCGAAGAGACCCTCTCCGACTTCAACTCCATGTTCTCCAATCAGAACCGCCAATTCATTCCCTGTTACTCCCTCTCCCTTCTTCTAGAGGTCTCTCTATACTTTCCCTTTTTCTTATACATTGAAAGTTACTCACTTTAAATTCTTTACAAAAATGGAGAAAAACCCTAGATCCCTTAGGGTTTATATGCAATTGGGTATCCATATTTCATGTTTTAGCTGTTGGGTTTTGTGAGATATGTGCTATGATGTACGATTCTAACTTGTTTGGATGCTATGTACTACTCAGGAGAAGAAGATGCTGAGTTCCACTCAACGTTTGATTGCATTCGCTATTCTTCATCATGCTTATTCTACCCAGAAACCTTCTGCGAATCCGTTCATAAGTTTAATTATAAACGTAAGCATTGTTTTGTTGTTGTCACTCTTGCGTTGATAGTTCATTAGTTTTGATAATTGAATACACTTTGGTATCTGGGTTTAATATATCCATAGCGATTAAATCACCCAAACAAGTTTCGAACTTGTTTTGTTTGGCATTTTGAATAGTGGGTTTACAGTACAACCATTGGAAGTTGTGATTTAAATGGTGACCATAAAATCCCAAAACAAAGAGAATACTCATATGATGGCTGAAAAAGAAAGAACTCAACTCAACTAAGCAGTCTATTTACACCTGTTATTCATTTATTTTTTATTTTTGAACTGTCCAGGACAATCATATTTCTTCATTATGTGACTTAAACAGCTGTTAATTTTCACCATTCTATGGAGTTCTATTGATCACCCTAAAGGTTATTAAAATAGAAAGCTTAACTTGACACCTTTGATGTTTATTTATTTTTTTTGTTTTAACGAACTTTAGCTAGATATGTAAAAAAATATTTGGTTTGAGACCCATGATTGCTAAATTATAAGGTTTTACCGAATCACCTATAGGGCCATTGAGTTCAATTCTGCAACTATAACTTACAGTATTGAGTTCAGAATTTTATATGAATATATTACTAGATTAGTGTCAGCTTTGAGAATGTAAATATGAAACTATGAAAAATTTTGATGAGCTTGTGGTTTCAAATGATTTATCTTTTTACTAGTTGGATCATGGATGGTTCTATCACCAATATAAACAAAAGTGACACTGAATTCTTTGAACATCTCGAATCTTGCTGATAATCTTGTTAATCTTTTATCCTAATTAAATTGTTGAATGTTTTCTGTTGGAGCTGGCATTTGCTTTTTTTTTTTTTTTTTTTTGGGGGGGGGGGGGGTAGTAAATGCATCCTTATGTCTGTGCTTAGCAGTGCAGTTTGGCTCTTAATTTGTCTTTCTTGATGGTACAATTACTTCATCTTTTGTGTGCTTTCTACTCTTGGGTTACAGGCTGCATGTGATGTTGAAGCTGAAAAATACGAGAGGGCATTTGTTTTGCAGCTATTACAGCTATTTGGCTCTGATGGCTCATGTAGTGGCAAAGAGGTTCTACATTCTTTGTTTAGCTTTTTGATTTGTGAAGTTAAATTATGTTGTTGATTTAGTTCTATACAAATTTTCTTATCTTTGTGTGTATGTGACTTAAAACTGCAAACTAACACCAATTTTGTAATCTTGTTCTTTTCCCCTATAAATGTTTCTCGATTAAGATCATTACAATGAAATTGACCCTAACCTATTGGATGTATGCGCTCCTTAGGGTAATTAGCAACTTTTATGAGTTAGAATTTCCTAGATATCCTATATGTACGTCTATGTGTTTACCTGACACCCCCGCCCCAATGGTTAGATTTTGGATTTTTCTTTGTTAGCATGTAGTAAAATGATACTTGTTGTATATGTAGTGTAAACTGTTAGTATCAGACATCATGTACTACACTACTGTAAAGTGTAACCTGCAACCTTCTCTTTGCCTTCCCCTCGATGCAGTGGTACAAATTTCAGGAGCTTTCTTTGTTGCAGTTTTCTTTGTATGTATGTATGTATGTTGCCTACTTGCCTCATGTATTTCAGAATCATTCAAGTAATACTTTTTGGCAGAGAACTGATTTTCCAACTTTTTAATATGGATGCAAACCACCTTTTATATTTCTAAATAAATTTGATGGATGAGCTCTTGCATTCTTGTCCAATATGTCAGGTTTATCATCATTGGTTCTTTCTATATGGAGGATGTGTTTTTTTGTTAGTAGGTGGCTTTGATATTTGTAGTATTATGTAAATAAAATGTTAGTATCTGAAACCATTTTCTCCACTCCTGTGAACTGTGATAAGCTCCATTGATTTATCCAACTTTATTTCATTACTGCCTCATCATCATATTTTGGACGTTTCTTTTCAAGATTATGAATATCTGAAGGAGGTTCCTCTGTTGCAGCTTCTTAAACAGTCTCCTTCAGATTACATCAAAAATTTTGATCCTTCAGTGCACGTAAGTGATGTGTAGCTACGCAAATTTTACAATTTTCTAGCTTATGAAGGATCCTCATTTCATCAGGGATTTTTTTGATATGTGGTGAGATGCATTCTTAGTGTATTATCTTAATTGATATTTTTCAATTGTCCTCACTTTCAGGCTTTCCCTCAGCATGAACAGTTGCAACAGCAGTATGCTGATAAAGTCCAGCCAGAACCAGATAATTCTCCACTTAAGGATGGTTCAGTTAAAAATGTGGTAGCAGATCCTGATGTTCCTCGTGGTTGTGATGCTAACTCATTCGAGTATGATCCTTGACAATAGATTGTTTTTTCTTCTTTGCTTCTTCTGCATTTGACATCAAGGATCATCATATAGGTTTGATCTACATCCTGGAGAAAAACCTAAACTTGGTTCTGGTGATAGAGACGAGACGGTGCTTGGCTTGCTGTCCAATTTAGAGTTGGAAGGGTTAAGTCCTCACTGGTGGAGGCCCGTACCACCAAGACTCCCTTTTCAAGACGAAGAAGTAAGACATAAGGGTTTGTATTTAGATTAATTTTATAGATTACTTGTTTACTTTATTTATGCTTGTAAAACCTTTTTCAGCTACTGTGGCTCAACCAAGTTGACAATCATGAAATTTTATGGGATGATGGTATGTGTGTTGATACTAGCAGAGGGGCAGCTGTACGGGATTTAATTGCAAAGGCTTTGAAGGGACCACTTGCGCCTGCACAACAAGAGGTGCTGATATATATTTGTATGATATATAATATATGATATAGTATTAATAATATAACCAGTTTTTATAAGTATGCATGTATATTTCTATGTCAGTCCAAATGTTGACTGAATCAATCTTTCCATATCGAAGTTGTCATGTGTCTTTCTCATTGGCTGATGTGGGTCCTAAAATTTAGTGTGAGATTGTCTGGTGGTTGGTTCTGGTACGTGCATGAATAAAATAGTATAATATTTTGTGAATACGGCAGTAGGTAACTTGCACTAGAAAGCTAAGGGAGCTGTGAATATTTATCAACCATGTTACCCCTATTCAACCATCCGAATTGATTTAGAAGGCTAAGGTACCTTGTAAGGTACAGATTTTGGTTTGGAATTTTGTTCATGTGATGATCAATACTTGCAATGTTATTCAACGAAAATAGCCTAATGTTTGTATCTTAACCTCTTGGTTAGTGTGTAAAAAGGGAGCAGAGAATATTGATTATATTTTCCTCCATTGCCCAATAGTGGGCTCATTGTGGAATAAGCTCTTTTTCGAGCTGAGATTGAGTTGGACGATTACAGCTTCTTGTGTTAAAATTTTTGTCGAGAAACATTGGGAGACAAAAGGAAAAAAGCTTTATGGAATTGTTGTTTTGTGGCTTTTTTTTTTTTTTTTTGGGTAGTTGGTTAGAAAAAAACTCCAGTATTTTTGAAAAAATGTGAAGGAGGTGGTGTTATTGTGGGAGGGTGTGTTATTCGGCTTTGGTTTCCAATAATTCTAATGAATTTAGAGATATTTCGTTCTTCATTATTCATGGGTTGGGAGCTGCACTTTGCTGATCTTCTGGGAAATTTCCTTGTTTCTTTGTTTTTGTCTATGGTTATAGATAGAATAGCTTTGTATGCACTGGTTTTGTAAGTGGACTTCTTCCCACTGGTGTAATTTGTGTTCTCTTGAATTTATTGAATAAAGTCTGTTTCTTATAAAAGAAAATTGCAATAGAAAGAAACTCTCTGATGAATGGGGGAAAATAAAAGAAGCCCTATCCAATTGGGTCTACTTCAAGGTTGATTTAAAGCCGTTTCAGGCAGACAAGGCTGCTTTCTTTTGTAGAACCCGCTTTAGGCAGAGGAGTTCAGAGAGTATGGCAGGTGTTTCTTAGAAGGACTGGTGTATCTCGTAACCTGTCCTTCTAAAAAAGACACCTGCAAGAGTTGTGTTTCATAAAATAAATTAATAATGATAAGTATATTTTGTTGAAGGCTTCATTTTTACCTCACTTCTCAAAGAAAAACTGAGAAATTCATGTTATTTTATTTATATCGTGTTACATCAGTCATTTTGAAGGCAGAGATGACCCAATGCTTGCCCTTTCATTGTCCAGCAAGTCTTGTTGGAGTTGGCAAATGACCCGAAACTTGTATATCACTGTGGGCTGACACCAAGAAAGCTACCGGTAGTTTTCATGTAACATAACTCTCAGTCAACAACATGAGTATTAGTCAATCTACTGTTGTATAATTCCTCAATTCTTGTTTTCAGGAATTGGTGGAAAATAATCCCCTTATTGCAGTTGAAGTTCTCACTAAGTTGATAAATTCCCCTGAAATTGCAGAGTATGTCTTTGGTTTGTGTGATTTATTTCTGTCTCTAATTCTAGAGTGATTCTGCTTTAAAACTGTCCACTTCCTCAATTTCCAAGATTTTTATGCATTATAGACATTTTTTGCTTACAGATACTTTACAGTGCTTGTCAATATGGACATGAGTCTGCACTCAATGGAAGTTGTGAACAGGCTTACAACAGCAGTTGAACTTCCTTCAGAGTTCATACATATGTACATAACCAATTGTATATCATCATGTGAGAACATCAAGGTACTTGCTTCACCTTGCCACCGTTATTACTCACTATTTTCTGAGATCTAAAGGCACAATTCAAATGTTGACTCTGACATGTTAAGGTGTGTTTTGGATAATGTCTCCATTTGATGGTTCTGTGCATGTGAGACTAACTGGGAGATGAAGAAAAGTGGGAGGAGTTTTCTTGGTGAAATAATTAATAGACTGGCTAGATTCTTAGGGGTGGACATGGTGGTGGGTTCTTAGGAGTTTTTCCCCACTCCAGTTGGGTGGCTTCAGTAGAGAAAAATCTTGTATACAACCCTTCTCTCACATTGAACCCCTCACATGTTAGTCATGTGACCAGTTTTGTGAGATGCAGGTTGTATACAAGAATTTATCCTTCTGCAGGTGAGTCAGTGCAGTGTGCATGGTGGTGGTGGTGGTGGTTGTGAGTGAAGTTGAATAGGCACGTGAATTCTCTTTTATAATTCAATTAGGCTTGGCTTTTATTGTAGTGTAAAACTTTGTCACTTGTCAAATTCTTCACAATCAAACTGATGAGCTATATGCTTGAAATCTATGACAAGAAGCACAAGCTCAAAATGAACCGTTTGTTTTGATTTAAAGTCCTACTCTTAAGGTATTAATATTTAATGTTTAATGTTTGTTCTTATTACGAGACTCTTTTGTTTTATGGACTTGGCATCTAAATTTTTCTTCCTCCCAGGACAAGTACATGCAGAACAGACTTGTGAGGCTTGTATGTGTTTTTCTACAGAGCCTTATCCGAAACGACATTATCAATGGTCAGAGTCATCCCTCTTTATGTGCAGCGTGTACTGTTGTTATTTTGGTCATTTGATTTTGATTCAACATGCAAACATCAGTGGCTGCAATCATATATGCATTAAGAATTGTGCTCTTCATGATTATCTACTTGCATTGCATGTTATATGCTGAAGGATACATTGTTGTAATTATAGGAGAACTCTGAAAGTCACATTTTGAAAAAATCTTAAATCGGAAACTGTTGGTAATGTTACTGACTTTGGTCAATGGTTGTCTTTGCAGTTAAGGATCTTTTCATTGAAGTCCAAGCTTTTTGCATCGAGTTCTCGCGGATTAGGGAAGCAGCTGCACTATTTAGGCTCCTTAAGTCTTTGGAATGAATCAAACTCATTTTTATTTATTTATAAATTTTATCCCAATTGTAAGATTGTTACTCTTTTGAGCTAAGCAATTATCTTTTTATTATAAGCACAAATAACCTTTCAGATGAAATAATTATAGCTCTTTTAGACGAAAATTCCCTGCAAATTTGTCAAGCATTGAAATTGAAGCAAATGAAATCTTAAAGGCTTTGCTTTCAAGGGCGGTTTATCAAAATTTAGAGTGATGGTGGCTCAGTCAGATTGTGGTGTGCATGTGTTGGCTTAAACGTCAGATATAAACTTGATCATGGCTATATCAAGGCTAAGCCCAAAATAATAGATTGAAATGAAATTGATAAAAAAAAAATACAAACAAAAAAGATTTTGCGTTTTCTTAAATTTGTTATGCTTATATCCCTTGAAGTTTATCGTCTTTTCACATACATCCTTTGGGGTTTCAATAACTACACATACACCTCATGAAGTTTTAAAACTGTTGCATATAACCCCTACAAAAGAAAAAAAATAAATAAATAAAAAAGAAAATATTTGTATTTAGGTTGGACTTTACACCTTGAATAATCTTATTAGGCTATTTAATCCCTTAGCATGCTTTTTTGCATAATTTCTTATCATTTTCGTCTCACTATAGGAGGTTATATGTAACAGTTTTAAAACCTCAGGGGGTGTATGTGTAATTATTGAAACTCTAAGGGATGTATGTGAAAAGTCGATAAATCTCAAGGGGTGTAAATGTAATTAACTCTAAATTTGATCACTACATGTTTTCTTAAACTTGATTGCTACACCGAGCATTTTAAATAATTTTTTTCTTCTCATCGGAGTTATTGTTATCCCTATTTGAGGATGTGATATTCAAAATGATCTAATTAAGGATTTTTAGTTTACTTAAGTACTAGAGTCAAATATTTTTCGTCAATTCAGTCATAACTACCGTTTAAAATATGTTACGTGACCTGCACGTGATCAATTTGTGGGGGATAAAAAACGTTTTTTCTTCTAAAAAAGAATTATTAAAAAAATATCATTAATAGAATTTTAAAAATTTCAATTATGTCAGCATTGCTTTCTTTATAATCTCTTTTTTTTTTTTTTTTAATGAAAACACCTTACAATCTCAATTCCATGCAAAGTATTCAAGGTCCTTCCACACAAAGTATAATGAAATCAAATAAAATGTATGAAACACAACAGATAAAAAAGGTCAAGAAATTAGCATTTCTAGAAAGTATGCAATTGATTGTTACACTAAATTTTGAGTCTGAAGCAAAAATAAAGAGAACAAAAAGAAGACTTTGAAAAGAAACTTACTGATTTGCTGAATTAGCATCACAATAACTTTGTAATGATGAGGGTACTCGATAATCAATTTTCTGATATCTGCCAACGAAAATATCGATATGAGAAAAAACAAAGATATCAATCAAACTTCTCTCTGAATTGCACTAAATCTATCAGCATGAATTTTCACATTCTTCAGTCTCCACAAACCAAGATCAACCTGCCAGACATTGAACGCATCAAGCATTACTTTGCTAACATAAAGGTTATTGCCAAATTCACAGTTTGACTGGCAGACTAGTACTGCACCTTCTCTCCTACCTTAAAAAATTCATGAAATGCTTTCAAAAAAGAACATAGTTTCAAGTTTCAACAGGGTTCCAATAAATTCTACATAGTTTTGAAAAAACAAAACAAAACAAAACAAAACACATTTATAATAAAGAAAAGGTTTTGATTTTACGCCTCAGTTTAGTTTCCTACTTTTCAAATGGAATAACATCACAATTGTTTCAGAGTTTGGAATCTTTGGATGAAAGCATTCACTGATACATTTGAACAAATTAGTTCAAGTAGTTTATACATGGAAGTGGATTATACTGATACTTTTGAATATAAGCTCTCACTGTTATATTCAATATTAATTAATCTAACTCATCACTGTTAAAAGACAAGAAAGGCAAGAATTCCTTCCATTGATACTATGGCAATCTATTGGAATACTTTTTTTGCTCTAGGAAAACAGAACATTATATGCAAAAGACAAGAAGTGGACGAATACAAATACTATGTATGCTTAAGAACTTATTATAAATAAGCCAAAACGTGGTGCCAAGGCAATCCCACATCGGAAAACAAAGGGTTTGTAAAAGGTTTATATACTATCAGCTTGCACACGAACTTGTCCCTTCGGGGACATCCGATAAAATTGGAACGATACAGAGAAGATTAGCATGGCCCCTGCGCAAGGATGACACGCATAAATCGAGAAATGGTCCAAATTTTTTTTGCATATCGTCTGCTACCTTCGAATCGTGTCTGCTCTGCTATTGTTGCTCACCATTCAAGGTACCTTCCGAGCTTCAACCATAAAGTTTGGAATTTTGTGAGTTTCGTTTTGCTTCTTCCTTGTTAAATTACTTCACTTTGATGGTTCAGTGACTGATTGGTCTTTGATTAATTGTGATGAAACGCATTTGTGAACCTTGCGCCCTAGCTGTTTGATGAAATGGGTATGAGGATCTCTTAATCTGTTGTCTTTTCTTATGCTTTTTTGAACTGGGTTTTCCTTCAATTTAGTTTAATTCTTGGGTTTCATCAACAAAACTCAGATAACCTACTCTCTCTCTGTTTTTTTTTTTTTAACCGACTGAAGTACTAAAAGTCTCAAGTTCTGAATGATTTGAAGATGATTAACTAGTTTATGACGGCTTATATGTGAACTTATTGCTTGCTGTGGTGCGTTAATCTCAAATTTTGTTTTAATTTTTAATTTCGTTTTTTTGCTTATTTAGTTTATTTCAACGTTTTCTTTTTGGTAGTGGAATTTTGCTTTGAATTTGATAACCCGATTACGAAAGAATTTTGCTTTGAATTTGATAACCCGATTACGAAAGAACCACAGTACAAACTACAAATAAAAATGAATGGCCCTAAACTCTGTTCACTCATTTGAGTGTAAATTCTAAATCATGGTTATCAGATTGTAAATGAAAATTTTGGAATGAGTGTAGAAGTGTCCATGCTAGAACATAGCAATACTTATTGAAACTTCGTTTCCACAAGATAAAGAAGGGGAAAGGATTCAGTTATGCTGTTCAACATTATAGCTTTGTTCTTCTGTTATAGAATTAGGTTGCAAATGGGATTAACACATGAGAACATGCCCACTGAATACTCCTATCTGGGTCCTCTTAATATGCCTATGATCTAAGCATTTGATACTTGATAGTGTAAAAGTAATGCGTATACGGATTAGATCATTTGTTGAAGTATAAGGTATAGACTGTGGACTAATCTTTGGTATATTGCCTGTCCACTTGATTTTCAATTCGAAATTAGCAAGTGGATATGTTACTTGGGGGTGTATTCAATTGAGATTTTAATGGATTTTAGTGTTTTTTCATAATAGTTTCAGTATTCAAGTCTGCCTACTTATGTGGCTTATTGAGATGCATGTATACTTTAAATATATTTGTCAGATGTCAAACCATTCTATATTTATATGTTAAGATGTGTATGTGTTTTTTCTTACTTTCTGTTATGAAATCAATTGGCTTCCTTGGTTTTTTTTTTTTAATTATATTTTTGTTATCACTTATTGTCATTGAATTGAGAATAGTATAAATAAGCAGAGAAGAGATGCCTTATTTTATGAAGTCAATCATGACTGATGATGCCTTAGGAGATTCTATGAGTAAGCAGAGAAGAGATGGATAAGAATGTAGAGAAATATCTATTTTCAATTTGAGTGTGTTCTTATCAGAGTGTCTCTTAAGAACATTATGGTGTGACTGTACATCAGTGTGTTCTTATCAGTCTCTTATAAGAGTCTGTATTGGTGGCACCAGAGTTTTTATTTTTTATTTTTTTTCAGATTAAAAAGGAAACTTTGGTGGCAATCATAGAGACTTGGTGGATGTTGCTTTTAGAGGTAAAACATATAATTACGAGCTTCATCCAATAGATCTCTATGGCTGCAGTGCTGGGTATAGTAGCTTCCTCCACCCCAAACCCAATGGCTTTTAGAGGTAAAGCTAGATATTCTTTAGAAAAGAAACAGTAAGCCTATATATCAGTATTATGTATATGCATGTAAGGATGTGTTTGCTTTGCATAGCATTAGATCTTTTTCGTTTCTAAGTTTAGATTGGTGGTAAAATTCCAATTTTCTTTTCAATATTTAGAGGGTTTATAATATGTTGGTTTAAGAGAATATAGAAGTTCTATCTCCAGTAAAACTGGACTCAGGAACCAGTGAATTATTGATGGCTATGGATTACACAAATTTAACTATTGTATTCAACTAGGGTAGTTTAACTGTGAGGGTTGAAGATACAAGCCTACTACTTTAGAATTAATTTTTAGCAAACCCATTAATGTTATCATCTTTATGAGGAATGGGAAATGTATTTCTTTCTCTTTGTTGAATGTTGATATATTTGAATCTTTTCAGTTGGTAACAAGTACTACTCAATCTGCAAAAGATGCAAAGCAGTGAAGTACAAAAATTCCAAGTTAGAAAATTAGAGATCACAGACAAAAGCAAGGGTTTCATACAACTATTGCAACAGCTAACCGTATGTGATTCTGTATCTGACAAGGATTTTGAAGATCGATTTGGAGAGATTAGCTCCCTTGGAGATGACCATGTTATCTGTGTTATAGAAGATGATCAGTTTGGGAAGATTATAGCAACTGGAAGTGTGTTCATTGAAAAGAAGTTTATAAGGAACTGTGGCAAAGTTGGGCACATTGAGGACATTGTGGTTGATGCCAATGCTCGTGGGATGCAGTTAGGCAAGAAAGTTATTAATTTCCTCACAGACCATGCTCATTCGGCAGGTTGTTATAAAGTGATTCTTGATTGTATTGTTGAGAATAGAGCATTTTATGAAAAATGTGGCTTCAAGCAGAAAGAAATTCAGATGGTGAAGTATTTCATTTGAAAAGCATTTTGGTTTCTTGTAAATTTGCTTAGGGCTACATTTTTGAGTGGAGAGGAATAAATACAAACTTAGATCTTCACACAAAATACGGTTATGTAATGAAGAGAAAAAAAGAGTTGCCAAGAAAACCATTACTTGGTTCATGGTTGCAATTTAGTCACCCTGATTTATAATATTATGTTGGCGTTGCTTTGTTTCTTCTGCCTTGTTCTGGATAGAAATAAAGAGATTTGGCAGTGAACACGTGCAATGGTGGGTGTCAATGGAAATTCAATTCAATCATATTGACCTCTATTTTTCAATTGTGTCAATTATTGACTCGATGAAACTGTTTTGTTGCATGGTTCAATTCAATTGCATAAGTCAGTATCTATACGTTTTTTAATATTTTTTTATAATCTCTTATAAATTAAAAACTATAAATTTAATTATTTTATAGATTATACCATTGAAAAATGAAAATATCTCAATTAGATTTTTCAAATGAGCCCAATATTTAATATTTTTAAATAATTTTAAATTATCACCTAATTTTAAATTTCATAATTTCATATTATAAAGTATAAAATAAAAAATATATTAATAAAAACCATAATTTATGTAATAAAAAATAGCACATTACAACTTAGACTTAAAAACAGTATATGGTACAACATAAGAATTAAAATATATTAATTAGATAGTCTAGCTATATATTAATTAGATAGATTAATATATATTAACTAATTATATACATTAATGAAGTGGACTGCTGCATGTAATGACTATATTTCAAATGGTCCAATATAATATTTTCACGTGGAAGCCACATCCATTTGCTAGTACAAGTCGACAAGGTGGGGTAGGGGGGTAGCTTCTTTGCCAATCAAAGCATGCCACATGTTCATTCTCTTTTTTCATATGAGGTTGATTTCTTAAGTGGGGCAGGTTGTTCTCTTAGTATTTGTAAGGTTAATTTGTAATTTTCATATCAATTTTTTGACATTCATTGCAATTCAATTTTTAATATTAACTCTTTATTGCAAAATTTTTTTCTTCTATAAAATTAATAAATTGAAATTAACTTGACATTGACACTACCAGTGCACATGCTATCCCTTTCATGACAATATCAAAATAGCCAAATGTCACGTATAATTTTCGTGGTTTGCTTCATATTGTGGTTTTAATTGTTTAATCCTACCATCGTGATTTTTTTTTTTTTAAAGAATTGACCATCGTGGTTTTAAAATAAGGTTTATTAGTTGCTGATGTGTGATCCACTTGCCAATGGTGTCCGAGACAATGTTATGCCTTCTATTGATTTCTAATGGAAATTTTTATGCTATTCCTCAAAAAAAAAAAAAAATAATAATAATAATAATAATAATAATAATTCTATGTGGTGTACACCGTACACGCACTTACGCACTTATTTCAATAAAAAAGACTAACAATGTCATTTATGTGAATACATTGTATAATCTCGCCGTGGCCCCTCTGTCTCCTCAGTACGTCCAGAGGTCCACCGCCGCCGCTGCCTGTCGAATTGATGGTAAGCTGGTTGTTTAATGATTGTTCTAGCTTTCTTGTTACAATCTAGCTTCTGCAGAGAAATTTTGTATATCTAAGATAGAAAGCCACTTTCTTAATTTGTGTGCCCTCATTAGTATTGATCATTTTGTTGAATAGTAACATATACCAGCAATTCAAGTTTTGGGCTGATCCTTTTTGAATGAAATTTGCAAAAATTGATGCTTTGAACTTTGAACTTTGAATATCAAATATGTATTGTCCAAATTCAGTGCTGCATTTACTTTCCTTGGTAGTTCACTCAAGTAGAAAGAAAGAGATGTAAGCTTCAATATATGTATGACAAGACATTGTGTCTTGCAGAGCATGTTGGTTTTGTAAGCAGTATCGATATGATATTTTGGTTCTCTTCTAACAGTACTTTTTTCATCTGAAGCAATATATATATAAAAGTGTATAATTTCTCATTGTTCTTTCTTGCTTTTTATTTTTTATAGACGGACTCTACAGAAATGTCAAGCCATGGTGCTGAAAATGAGGAAAATCAAACAGCCCCACAGTCCCCACAATCAACACCAACTGAGGGTGGGGACAACTTTGTACCAAATACTGAGACTTGTGATTCATCGGGTGAAACCTTACGTAAAAGGAGATGTACGTTAGAAGTATGGGATCATTTTACCAAGCGTATAGTTGCCGGAAAAATGAAATCTGTTTGCAATAATTGTAGTAGGATGCTAGGAGGGGATAGCAAGAATGGGACCTCACATTTGCATGATCACCTCAAATGTTGTCCTTTTAAGAGACAAAAATCCATATCACAATCAATCTTGAATCCTACAGGGAATAGTGATGGGAGCCTTAGACTTGGTACGTATAACTTTGACCAAGACAATGCAAGGAAGGAACTTGGTGTTATGATTATTATCCATGAGTATCCGATGTCCATGGTTGATCATGTTGGGTTTAGAAGGTACTCCCAAGCTTTACAACCATTATTTAAGGTTCCTTCTTGGAATACTATTAAGAGTGACATCTTCAAGATTTATGAGTTTGAAAGAAAGAAAACAATGAGGCTCTTGGATACCAATGAAAGTAGAATTTCCGTTACTACGGAAATGTGGACATCTAACAATCAAAAAAGGGGATTTATGACTGTCACTACTCACTTTATTGATGATTCTTGGAAGTTGCAAAGTCGTCTTGTGAGGTAAATTTATTTAATTATTTACTATAATTTTTTAATAGGTTGTGATGTAATCAATTCAGTAATTTTGTTTTTAATTTGAATTGTTTTTATGGTAGGTTTGTATATGTACCATGTCCACACACTGCGGAGGTGCTTGCGGATGTTTTGGTGGATTGCTTGTTGGAATGGAATCTCGATCGTAAGTTATCCACTTTAACGGTAGATAATTGCACAACCAATGATGCCATGATTAATATAGTTTTGGGGAAGTTGTCTTCTAGTTCACTTTTGTTGCAAGGAGGCTTTTTTCACATGCGTTGTTTTGCACACATTCTTAACATGGTGATGAGGGATGGGTTAGATGTTATAAAAGAGAGCATTGAGATTATTCGGTCTAGTGTTGCATTTTGGACTGGAACTCAAAAGAGAGAAGAAAGGTTTATCGTGGCGGCTCGACAATTGAGAGTTCCAAGCACTAAGAAGTTGGAGCTTGATTGCAAAACTAGGTGGAACTCTACATATACCATGCTTACCACTGCATTGGAATATAAAGATGTTTTTCCACGTCTGAAAATGCACGAGTCCCTATACAAAAAAGTGCCTAGTGAAGAAGATTGGTCAAAGACAAAGGTGCTAGCTGAAAAATTGAAGCTCTTTAATGATGTGTCTAAGTTATTTTCAGGATCCAAGTACTCTACTGCCAATCTTTATTTTCCAAATATTTGCAAGATTAGGTTGGCAATTGAGCAGTGGGTTACGTCAGATGTGACTGAGGTGAAGGAAATGGCATCAACTATGCTACCAAAGTTTGAGAAGTATTGGGATGCTGTGCATGGGTTGATGGCAATTGCAAGTATCTTGGATCCAAGGTATAAGATGATGCTCGTTGAGTTCTATTTCCAAAAAATCTATGGAGACACATCTTTTCTTAAGGTTGAGGGAGTTAAAAAGTTAGTGTATGACTTGCTTAGAGAGTATCAACCAAGATCACTAAGTCATCAATCATCTCAAGCTTCTAATACTAGTTCTACTTTTTCACTAAGTGCTATAACTGAAGTTGATCAAGAGTTTCTTGAGTATATGGCTAGTTCTAGTAGCGCTCAAAGTGTGAGGTCAGAGTTTGACTATTATCTAGAAGAGTCTCGTATACCATTGAATGTTGATTTTGATATATTGTGTTGGTGGAAGACAAATGGGGTCAAATATCCCAAACTGCATTTGGTTGCTAGAGATCTTTTGGCTATTCCTGTGACTACAGTAGCTTCAGAATCCGCATTTAGTACAAGTGGAAGAATTGTGAGCCCTCATCGTAGTCGGCTTCATTCAAAAACTATTGAGGCCTTGATGTGTGCTCGAGATTGGCTATGGAAGGAGATTAAAGGTATTCTGAAATTTTTTTCATGGTTTGCTAATTAAATTGTTTTAAAGTTTTCTAATAATATATTTTTTTCGTTTTATGATTAGAATCAAGCCCGAATGAGGTAGAAGTCATGGAATCTGAAATTGGCGATTCAACTATAGCTGATTCCTATAAGGAGAAGGTCAGCAACTCATATTTGAATACATTGATGGTTTTGTCTGGTGAAAAGCTTGTGGCTGCTACTATCTTTTTAAAATTCTGATATTCCTTGCTAAGTGTGGCTAATTATTCTTTATTTTGTTTTGATTGGTTTAGGTTTCTTGCAATGAGCAGGAGAATAGCTCATTATATGATTAAAATGTAAACCTTTATGGAGTGGTGTAAGGTATCAGTCTGCTTGATCTTTTATTACATTTTTTCTTCCCCTGCTTGATCTTTTTGTACTTAAAAAGCTCTCATTTGGTGCTTATTCTTGTATTGTTGTTTTGCATCAATTTGAATCTTTCAGGTTTCAATTCTTAGGAGTACAAAATTGCAAAGAAAAACTGGAGTAGACCATTTTGAGGCCCAAATTGATCTTTCAGGTGAAAAGCTTCTATGAGACTGACTGATCATGTCCATTTGGTTTTGTTTGTTGGTTTAGCTTTGTTTTGGATCATGGCCATTTGGTTTATTTGGACTGCATTGAGTGAGATAGCTTTATTTTGGTACTGCTCGACTGATGCATTGAGTGTGCTGGACTGCTGGGTGAGAAAGAGATATGTACAGAGTCAATGAGTGCATGAACCAAGATTTGTTTTAGATGAATGTGATGATTGATGTTTAGGAATTGATTGTCATGCTAGAGTCAATGAGTGCATGGCTGGATGTTTGTGTTAGTGGATGTGCTTAATAGGTCTTCAACAAAATGGCTTTGGTTAATTGGTTTATCCAATTTGGGATTTGTAAATTGTAGGGTTTGTTGCAAAGAAAAAAAAAAAAAAAAGAGGCATGGGCGGGGATTTGGGGCGGGCTCAGGGAGCCACTCCCCGGTGGGGGATCCCCGTTTAAGTATCCGGGAATTGGGGCGGATTCGGGGAATAAAACAATTTCGGGGGCGGGTCCGTTGCCATCCCTACATGTAGGAAAAATATATTTGCACACCGAATCAGTTGACGGCTTCATGTATTGCTCTTGAGGGAAAATGGTAATCATAGGGAATGAATCTTTACTCTTGCTAGTCTTATCTTTTTTTTTTTTTTTTTTTGGGCCAAGGAGTCTTACCTTTTTTTAAATTTGAATAATTCTTGACTACGAGTCCAAATAATGGGACAAAAGTTGTTTTTTTACTTTTATTAGAAATTAAACTGAATTACACAAATTCTCAAGCAAGAGTGTCACAACACAACGAACAGAAATAAACATCAGCCAATTTATTCTGTAGTATCATTGAGTTAATAAGAGACCAAAAGATTGATCCATCAATCATACACATTCAAACTAGAGTCCACCTCAAATTACCAATAAGCACACATGTTGGATCCAAAAAAGTGGAACTTTATTCATATTATATCCTAACCGATCCAAAGTACACATTAATCTATCAATTGGTGGGCAAGGCAAGTGCACTTGCGCCTAACCAACATACAATAATACAAGCAACTAAGATGACATACATACATACATAAATTTCTATCCTTAGGCATGTAGCTAAATAGTTGAATATAAAAGATTGGGAAAGTATCCCAAAAGATGCTTAATTGAGCTGAATGTCTGACTGATAGGCAGCCCCAGCCTTCCAATCACTTGGGATGGCTTTGGTTGCTTGCGCCCATTTTATCCCTGCGCTGCCACTCACTTGGAACCTGATGTTAATGCAACCACTTGGTGGGTTTGGTGTGTCCCACACTGCTCCATATGCTCTACGCATGCTCCTCCATCGTTGGTAATCCTCCTGCATGCCCCAATATATTAGACACACCAAATTTGTTTAATATATATGAGGATTTAAGTCGATGCTGATTGTAATGTGATCTTATGATCCAAACTGTTTGTTCATTAATTTTGTACGTTTTGAGTTTAAAGATACAGTTAGTTGAACTAGAAATTGTTTAGTCATTTGATTGTCACTATCATCATTTTAGTATTGTTTATGAATTCGTCTAGTTATTTGGTCATAATAATTTCAAATTTGACTGATTTTTTTTATAAGAATGATCACTAAAAGTGACACTTATAAAATTAATAAACCATTAGCACTATATAAAAGCACATTGCAGGGTGGACTCCACATGTAGTTCTCAAGTTAAGTACTCAACCTAAGTTGCATATATTAATTTGCATTTCAAATGAGTTTTTGTGGTTTTGAAAGTTGAAATTGATGCAGCATTCGAAATGAACTTTATTACCTCCCACAACTCAACAGCTGTGATGTCATTTTGGCCAGCTACATATTGAATCACTATAGCCAAGTATCCAGGATATTTGCTATGCTCATGAACCTTGAACACAAGGTTGTAACCAGAGTACTGGCAAGAGATCCTTCTGTATTCTATATCAACCACACCATAAGCAAACAACTTTTGAGTTGCATCTGGGTTATTGATTGCCAACTTTGCATAGGCTCTTGGGCTGAAGATAAAGTCAGTTCTGTCTCCTTCACCATAGTCAGTCACCACCACATTTACCCCATCAGCACTGCAATGTTGAGGGTTTGTGCACCTAACCTGAATATGACACACAAAATTAAAGTTGACTGTACTTGTTTCAAACTTTTCTATTGTCATACAGTCTGACATGATATGTTGTAATCTGAATCATTATTCAAATGAAATCTTATTTAAATATGTTGTCCAGATTGACAATGTGACAATACCAGAAATCTAGCAAGAGAACCTTACACTATGCTTAATTATAAATTAAAAAAGCCACTTGTTTAGTTGTTTATTGTTAGTGCTAATAAACAAAGTTATTGAACATAATTATTGTTCATGAATTTTGAATAGTTAATACAAGTGCGTAACATAATTATTGTTTATGAGTCTATGACAATGTTTTTGTCACATTCTAAGGTAAATGATTGAGTAACTTCGATCGAGTGTACCTGGTAACATGCACCACAGCCAGTTCCATTTCTGTACAGCCTAGAAACTCCAGATACATGGCCATCGTTGACAGTCCTTCCATATTCTCCAAAGCCACAAGCTCCAGCTACATGATCAACATATCAATAGAATTAGTTAGTACGTAGTTTCCACGTACTGCTATATTTTGCAAGGCTACTTTGCTTTGTTTCCGCTGTACAAGGAAATGCTCTATTTCTTGCTAGACATTTTGATATATTATGTTGCTGATTATAATTTGGGCAATTGATAATGAGATTCTTGTTAAAATGCGAGCTGAAACTGATAATATGACAATATAACGTGACAAATGTATGACAACATATGAAGCATTACTTCATGCATACATAAAATACAAACACACACACACATATATATATATATATATACACACAGATACAGTAATTCGATCTCTTTTGCAAGTAGTCTAATAACATGCTATAATGTTAGACTGACAATTTCACACATTCAGACAGGATTCTACATTTCTGGTTGATTAATGATGGTATGACATGTTAGAATATGATATGAGAAAACATTAACATATACATATACATATACATAGGAGGTTATACATACTTGGGGTCCCATAGCAATCTGCGCTACCATAATAGGTTGCTCTAGAGCATGTAAATGTGTCTTGAGAGGTACACAGTGCAGGCAAGAGCACCATGATACAAAGAAAACACATTTTCTGCATAAGGGAATGAAATTCCATATTTCAATGACAAAGTTTCCTAAGCAATTTATGAAAGCAAGCTCAGATAGAAATAAGCAAAAGAGTTTAGTAGGGAGGTTGTGAGAGAACAAAGATATGTGAGTCCCATATTTATAGTTGAGGCTGGAGTAGGTGCATGTTGAGGTGTTAGATACATTTTTTCTTCCACTTTGGGACTACAGAGTGCAAAAGGCTAGGGATTGGAGCTGGTCAGCTGGGGTTTAGGATTAGATCGATAACGTGTACATGTACACTTGGACCCCTTTATTGACACCTTAAGACCATTTATGAAAACAAATTATTAAGGTTTTTTTAATCTGAAAAGGACATATTACTATGTTAATTGAGAGAATACAATACATTTGCAAGAAGCCCAAGCCTAACTTTTGTCTCTCATTCTTTGAACCTGCACGCAGATTAATTTAGGGTGTTTTGCACTCATCTTTAGATTTGGAACCATTGTTCCTCTATTCTTCCTTAGTAGTACAAATTGGACAAAAACTAGGAATTTTGTACATCTGTGTACAAATTATTGTCAACATCACATATTGTGGACATTCAGTGAGAGAAGAGAGATTACTTTGTTGTCAATGTTTCAAGAGGTACTGCATTTGTAATCGGTTGTGTGACTATCCGGTGAATTCTCCTTGATGTATGTTGCAGAGATTGCATGATAAAATCATATTGTGTTTATATTCAAAACTACGTCATTTCAAACTTTCACATAATTATAATTTTAATATAAATTTTAAATACTAAATCCTAAACTATAACGCTTGACCTTAAACCATGACATTATTTTGAACACAAACACAATACCACTAAAAAAACATAAATAGAGAATCATACCCTAAGCTAAAGCTACCAGTTACTAAAGGCACTAAAGGCACCAACCTTCAATCAATCTGATAGACATGTATTACAACATATCCTAGTGTCAAATCTAATTGGGCTTCTTCTTTTCTTTTCTTTTTTTAATGTCAAATAGCTAAAGCTATGGGCTATAAACAAGTGGATTAATTTGAGCCCACCAAACCCATCATCATGTTTGGTTGTAACGCACTGAGGTGGAGTATATGAGTAGGAAAACTAAAAGCATGGAGCTCTTGTCCGTGTCAAAGTTTAGATCAGAGGAAGAGCACTTAGTTTTATAATCTCATAGTAGATTGGATTTAAGATTTTGACCAGTTTGCTGTAAACCAACAAAAAGAAAGAAATTGTTTTTTGAAAAATTACCGACAAGGAGAACTTTTGACATGTTTTTATGGAAAAATAACATGTGTAATCAGAGGTTTCAAAACACAATTTTTGTTCAATCACAATTGGCTTCCTGGCCAAAGAGTCGATATTGGGGTTGGTGAATCTTCATCTTTGTTGTCCATTTGGCTGCTTGCAAGCACACCAGGCAGCATGAGAGAGAGAGAGAGAGAGAGAGAGAGAGAGAGAGAGAGAGAGAGAGAGAGAGAGAGAGAGGAACATTCCGTTTTCATTTAACAATTCAACGAATATCTTTAACAACATCAAGTCTAATGCCCCGGCTGATCCAACAATTAACCAGCAAACAAAAAAGGAAATAACAAAAAGAAAAAGGCCAATGCAACACTTTTTTTATTTTACAGAAAATAGATTCAACAGCTACAAAGGTACCATCAAAACAGAACACAGTGATAAGTTCTTTAGGCTCGATACAAGTTTAGGCTATGTAGCATGAATTCCCTTGTTGCACTAGAAATATTGGTGTTACCACTTAAAGCTTGATGCTCAGGTTTTTCCGTGCATGGTGCAAGGCTTGCTCCGGCATTCCCAAAGCTAATCACATAAACTTCAATCTGAAAAAGTTAATTTGAAATAATGAATTCGCATGCACAACTGGCAATAAAAATGAGACATCACAATTCCACTACTTTGGAGTCTCCAATATTAATCTTTCAACAACAATTTACAAACATGTACAAATCTTATTTACGTTTATATGAACATCATCATGCGTACACTAATTGCATTGACATAAACTAATCTTTGATTAAAGTATTGAGCATTCACTATGCAGACACTTTGTGCTGTTGTGACCTCAGCAAAAGCACTCTAGAAAAAATTAGCAACCTCCGACAAAGCAGAATCTCCAACCTACCCAATAAATCGAATTACATTACTACAGCCAACAACGAATCATGTACCCAATAAATAACACACTAGTATCAACTACCAAAAATGTAAACTTTCTAAACACCACGCACCAACTAATTTGTTCACACTGATTATATCATAGTTTAAGGAGGGGGTTCCAACACAGAGCAAGTGACTCACTATTGGGATTGAAAAATGACATCACTTAAAATAAATGGGATAGCCACTTAGAGCAAATAATGGAAGAAACTGTTGAGAAATATGTGTACGGTTTATATTATCAAACTTTCTACTTCATCACATCCCTTTCTTACACTATAATATGGGAGGAGAGAAGAAGGGAAAAAGGTCATGTTGACGGAGACGAAACCAAAGCTACCAGTAACCAAGCCGCTTTAGTCATTCTGATTCCCAAATTGAGCAGGCAAATGTAAGGTGTATAGCAGCTAACCATATGGTCAAACTAACAACTTTAGCCACCTCTTCCAGGTGTCTCCTTACTGAATCTTCTGGAGAAATAATGGCAAAGGTGGTGTGGCCATTAAAATAACAAGCAATTACTTTGCAATTCGAGAAACAACTTATATTCAGACTAAAGCAACAGAATGGTTAAGAATAGAAACTGGGAATGATTGTGAGAACTGAAATTAAAAAAGAAAGTGTGCAAATTTCTCAATAAAAAAAGAAAAGCACATGTCCAAAAAAGCCCAGTTCCTTTTCCATACTAGCCTGTTCAGTTAATTCATGGCCATACCACAGCATATGAAGTGGTTCCACCATTGCACTAGATAAGTTAAGAGGAGCTACAATGTCAATGCCGTGGTATGATGTGCAACAAAACACTACCCAAGAACATGGAGTTTCCAACCTCACCAGGGAGCTGGACCAGCTGGTGTCGTTGGCTGAGAGAAAGGAGGTTTTCCATCCTTTCTCAAATGACAACCTAACTAACTGGAGTCTCCAGAATCCGTCAAAATTGTTGAACAACAGAAAAAAATGCGCAAGTAATCCAAGCGTCATAAAGGAGTTGAGAAAGGTTTAGGATAATTTCTGACAAACTGCCAGTAAAAAGGGGGCCACTGATTGTCAAACTTAAACACGAGCCACTATAAAATTTCACGTAATGAACAAAAAGCAATTAATCATCACATAACTTAAAAACTGACAACTTATTATTGCCCTGTACCTGAATGTTCACCTGTTAATCATTCCAAGTCTTCCTACGGTCAAATAAGTTGTGCTTTTTTCAGGTCAGCGACAACCCCCCGGTCTACGGTACCCCTTTCATTGTACAGTACCTGGAAAAAATAATTGAAATGGGTATACAGTATGGTATGAATTAGACTAAACAAGTATTAAGTCTTTCTACTGGAGGTACCTTGTCTATGATTCCATATTCAACTGCCTCACTAGGACTAAAATATTTTGGACGCCTAATGTCCGCTTCAATTTGCTCAGTTGATTTTCCAACATGCTTTGCGAAGAGCTTAACCTAGAACATAAATTAAATAATAAACATTTGAATTGATAGATCAACTCATGTTTAAATGCACTTTTTTGTTGGACAGAATGCACATTTCAAATGCAAAGATTATAGAATTAGTCACTTCTGGACTCAAATCACAGCGGTTTAAATACCACCGCATGTTCAAAGAAGAGCATTTTACCTTTACCTTCCCCAGAATTATTACAATTGAGCTAAATGGGAATTTTTAAAACCTTCCTCCAACCAAAATAAAAATAAAAATAATATGGATTCATCATGGCTGTAACGATTTAAGTGAATTCAAAATAATTACCTTTTATATATAAGTAATTCAAAACAATTACCTTTTTATATAATAAGTAATTCAAAACAATTACCACATCAAGCATATGCAACAAAAAAAATATTTCTGTAAAGAAGCATGAGAAATTTTTTTTTGTTTTTTTATATTTCTTTTCTGATAAATTATAAGCCAAAATTTTCCAACTTGGTCTCACTTTTCTGCTACAAAAAAGAGAAAAATGGTAAAACAAATGAATTCAAGAAAAAATACAATCTCTTCCATTCTTTGAAAGTTTTGAAGATCATAAACATCTAGCCAACATCCAAACTAGTCAATGAGCACGGAGTGAAGAATGGGAAGAAATATGTAGTCCAAGGGCCATTAATCTTACCAGTTCTTCTTTAACATTCTTCACTTCCTTTCTTGCAAGGTCAATATCTGTTGCTTGACCTTGAAACCTTGCAATCGGCTGCAGATAGATAACGAAAGAAGACAAAAGATTCATGTTAGAATTTAATCCACATGCAAGTGCCACTCAACCAGA
Organism: Dryas octopetala; assembly: GCF_963921425.1. Lineage (NCBI taxonomy): Eukaryota > Viridiplantae > Streptophyta > Magnoliopsida > Rosales > Rosaceae > Dryas > Dryas octopetala. The sequence goes on along the minus strand of NC_141374.1, from coordinate 8,374,845 downwards.
TAAAAAGTACTAATTCCAGCCTTGCAATAAAGAGAGAGAAAAAATACGATGATACAATATCTTAAAGCTCAACAAATTAGTGATAAAGATAGAACCTGCTTTATCATGATTGTTGATGAGGGTAAAGCAGAACGGTTTCCCTTGGCACCAGCAGCCAAAAGTAAGGCAGCTTCTCCCCAAGCATTACCAACGCAAAGAGTAAATATAGGTGGCTTGACATATCTGCAGCGGTTAAAAATTAGTTTTAAACTGTAAGGGCAAGGTTCAGATCATCCCTAAAATTCAATGAATGCAAAGTAGAACTTATCAAACATGATTGATTAAAAAACATGACATAAAAATGGAAAACATAAAGATTAATGACCTCATGACATCATATATTGCAAAAGCCTCTGTCTCATAACCCAACTTCTCACCACCCTGAAGAGTACAACATAAAAGTCATATAAAACGAACAAATTATTATAAGAAATAAAAGAATTAAACAAGGCATAATATTTATAATCTTTGCTGTTCTCTTTAAGAGTAAATTGGAAAAGGGGGCATTAAGATGAGAATTGGTACACATAGGTATGGTTTTAAATAATAAACAGTTAACAAGCAACTATCCTGTTTCTCAGCCAAACTGAAGAGGATCCAGCGGAAAAAAAGAGGGCTAACAGCTCAAGAAGACAATAATTTATCTTTCTCCTAACACACCTACCATCAAGTTGATTAACAGAGCAATGCTTATGACACAAGAGAACTTCAATTACAACTACAGATACAATCAGAGAAGTGGGGCAGAAGTAGCCCAAAAGTTAAAATGAAAATAATTAAATAAAAGTGGAGTTACAATCATACATTCTTTGGTTCTTTCTGGAAAACCTTAGCTTATAATCAATACTGCTGCCCCCATTGTTGACATTACTATAAACCCTCACAACTACTACCATCCCACCACGAGAATTAATCCCAACTTCTCCTTTGCAACCACCATAATTGGCATCACCTATGATTGTATCAGAACTTCTATTTTATAGATTGGAACCACCCAATTACCACTACTATAACTCACTCTGGCACCATCATCAACATCTAAGCAATCGCTAGAATGAGACTATAAGCACTCATATCTACAGATAAATGCATAATAATGTAATAAGCATGCACTCTCTAATTACTACCGAGTGATTAATTGACCAATACCATCAAAATGCAAAACCATGGATATACCTACGTTTTAGAACTTTCCCATTTTTGTCCTGCCCCATCCACCTTTTAATTATGGGCAAACATTGGACCAGTCATCTTCTAATTATCTCATACTATCGTGACTAAATAAAAAAATTTTAGCAACATTAATACAACATTTTCCCTTGGACTCTTGGTTGTGCTTCAAAGATTCCAATGTGTTAAACAAGCAGATCGTTACACTAAAGCTACCAAAAACAAAGAAGGGTGTTGAGTGTTAACCTTGGTTGTTCCGGTGGAGTTTATGTACAAGTAAATAGGCTTTGTTTCGTCTTCATACTGAAGGTATAGAAACTCCGCAAGTATCAACTCCGTTACCGAAGGAACAAGTGACATGCCCAAGTAAACAATCCGATTTTTGTACAGATATGATGCCAGGTCCGGAGGCGGTTGCTCCCACGCACTTCCCCTTTGAAACGGAATCACCTAAACACACAAATTTCAATTTTTTTTTTTCAATTTTTCAATTTCATCACACAATAATAATCAAAATGAACATTACCTAAAATCTCCTATCTCTGTAAATTGAGCCTAACGGTGAAATGTGTGAAGGTAATTGGAGGAAACACACAAAGTTCAATTGTTATTCAATTTTTCAATTTCATTTCACAACAAACAAAACCAACATTACCTGCAATCTCAAATTTCTTCAAAGTGAGCCTAATTACAGCTTAGAAACCCTTAAAAAAGCAAACTCGCGGTGCAAATGTGTGTGAAGGTAATTAATTTGAGGAGTACCATGGTGACGACGCCTCGAGAGGGCTTGGAGCCGCGAAACGACGCCGGATTGAGGGAAGTGGGGCGGAGCTTGTGGCCGGAGAAGTCGGAGGAGAGGCTGGTGCTGCCGGCGAAGGAAGAGAGGAAGTTGGTGGAGAGGGAGGCTCTGATAGGGGACTTGGACGACGACGCCGTTTGGATGCGGTGGTTAAGGTTTACGGCTCGGGGGGTAGTCGGTGGCCGTGCTAACATGCCCGTGTGGAACGCGAAGCTGGAAGCTGTGGTGGCCACCTCCATTGATTTAGTTTAGAGAGCAGTGATAAGTAACTGGTAAACGCTGTGCGAGAGTGAAGGAAAATAATACAAGAAGATATTGGAACGAATAGACTGGGCTTTTGTGTTATCGGGCCTTCAGTGGTGGGCTTTGGGTCAAAACTCGTTTAAATGTTGACTAATTCTAAGGCAACCCCACAATCTGCTTTTCACAGCCCCACTGCCGGCGGGGTGGAGGAAGGGAGGGTAGGGTGGTGGTGGGGTGGGGCTGTTCAATATGATTTTTTTTTTTAAAGTTGAGGGTAAATTGGAAATTTAAAGATAAACTAAAAAAAAAATAGACTATGGAGTTTCTTTAGAGTTACAATTATTGTTAATTGGAGTTGTAAACATTTAAATTTAAATATAGTCTACAAATAAATTTAAAAATAAAAATATTTACCTTAGCAATAGAAAAACTGGATGAGTCAACATCCAAGGTTAACCAAATATGTCAACCTACCTAAAAAACAAGGTGATAGGCCGGTCTACTTTTAAGTATTGCTTGACTCTGCTTGGCGCTTATTTTTCATCTTTTGCAATATCGTTAATGTCCAATAGTAACTATATGTGAACGGTAACGTCGGTAAGTATAAAAATGCATTAAAATGATGCTTATAAATATATTTTATGTTTCTTTTCTTACATAAATACTTCAAAATTAAACGAACATAAACATGAAAATTCAAATTTATGAAATCACATTCACCCTAATTTTAACTATAACAATAGTTGTTATTATTTGTCACTGCAAAGATACTGTCAAAGAATAACTATTGGTCTAGTACAACGCCTTATATTCACTCAGCGACTCTTTTTTTTTTTTTCCCAATTTTATCGCCTCATTTTAAAAATGTGGGCTTATTATCATTTAGTGAACCTTTTTAACATTCTAAAACATTAGATGAGTTGATTTAACATTAGGGGTTTAAAAACCATTAGTGTAATTAACCCTAAGTTTATTTAAACAATTAGTTCAATTGGATTTGATATTGCAGGTATATTGACACAAATGTCTAATGTGTCACTCATTCACGTTGAGATGCATTATTCCTTATTTTTGGTAAATAAGTTTTACGAATGTACCAATACTTATTTTTTTTGGTAGAGTGGGGAGGCCTAAAACAATACTTATTGATCTGCTTGAAAAGTTGTATAAGAAATGCTCTTTCTTTTTCAAAAGAGTGATAAATTTTTGTTTATTAACAACTCTAATACAATTCCAATCTCAACGAAAAAATTTTAAGTATGACCGTAACACCGTTATATTGTGTTATTAATCTGTGTGTTATAATATAGATAAATAACGTGTTTATAAATTTAAGGTTTAAGGTTATAGATTTTAATAATTTTATTCATATTATATTTTTAATGAATTTATCACATCGTTATATAATGTCATTGTGTCGTGAAGAAAGGAGAAAAGAAACTTAAAAATAAGACTTTTCAAATCTAAGTCGCCGGCACTACTGTTTTTTAAAAGGTGGACCACGGACTCTTCTTCCTATTTTCTTCCGAGCGACTCTTTTTTTTTTTTTTCCCAATTTTATCGCCTCATTTTAAAAATGTGGGCTTATTATCATTTAGTGAACCTTTTTAACATTCTAAAACATTAGATGAGTTGATTTAACATTAGGGGTTTAAAAACCATTAGTGTAATTAACCCTAAGTTTATTTAAACAATTAGTTCAATTGGATTTGATATTGCAGGTATATTGACACAAATGTCTAATGTGTCACTCATTCACGTTGAGATGCATTATTCCTTATTTTTGGTAAATAAGTTTTACGAATGTACCAATACTTATTTTTTTTGGTAGAGTGGGGAGGCCTAAAACAATACTTATTGATATGCTTGAAAAGTTGTATAAGAAATGCTCTTTCTTTTTCAAAAGAGTGATAAATTTTTGTTTATTAACAACTCTAATACAATTCCAATCTCAACGAAAAAATTTTAAGTATGACCGTAACACCGTTATATTGTGTTATTAATCTGTGTGTTATAATATAGATAAATAACGTGTTTATAAATTTAAGGTTTAAGGTTATAGATTTTAATAATTTTATTCATATTATATTTTTAATGAATTTATCACATCGTTATATAATGTCATTGTGTCGTGAAGAAAGGAGAAAAGAAACTTAAAAATAAGACTTTTCAAATCTAAGTCGCCGACACTACTGTTTTTTAAAAGGTGGACCACAGACTCTTCTTCCTATTTTCTTCCGAGCGACTCTTTTTTTTTTTTCCCAATTTTATCGCCTCATTTTAAAAATGTGGGCTTATTATCATTTAGTGAACCTTTTTAACATTCTAAAACATTAGATGAGTTGATTTAACATTAGGGGTTTAAAAACCATTAGTGTAATTAACCCTAAGTTTATTTAAACAATTAGTTCAATTGGATTTGATATTGCAGGTATATTGACACAAATGTCTAATGTGTCACTCATTCACGTTGAGATGCATTATTCCTTATTTTTGGTAAATAAGTTTTACGAATGTACCAATACTTATTTTTTTTGGTAGAGTGGGGAGGCCTAAAACAATACTTATTGATCTGCTTGAAAAGTTGTATAAGAAATGCTCTTTCTTTTTCAAAAGAGTGATAAATTTTTGTTTATTAACAACTCTAATACAATTCCAATCTCAACGAAAAAATTTTAAGTATGACCGTAACACCGTTATATTGTGTTATTAATCTGTGTGTTATAATATAGATAAATAACGTGTTTATAAATTTAAGGTTTAAGGTTATAGATTTTAATAATTTTATTCATATTATATTTTTAATGAATTTATCACATCGTTATATAATGTCATTGTGTCGTGAAGAAAGGAGAAAAGAAACTTAAAAATAAGACTTTTCAAATCTAAGTCGCCGGCACTACTGTTTCTTAAAAGGTGGACCACGGACTCTTCTTCCTATTTTCTTCCAACCCACAAGGACCACAACTACTGTTGTTCTGTTTGTTGTTTCTTGTTTGCTAGTCAAAACTCTTTACATTGACCACAAGGTCCAGAATTGACAGGATCGGAGTGTGGCTCCTGCTTTCCCAGAAATATACTATGAAGTTGCTTCTAAATTTGCAGGTAGCAGAGTGAAATCGTGGTATATACTTATGAAGTTACTTCACTTTTTTGTATTATATGAGCTTCATTGTGTTTTGTTGCCACCCTCCTTCCCTCTTTTGCTTGAAAACTTTGTGTTCTTGTGCAGTTGTGCACCTTTTGTTTGGTGCTAATATGTTTGTTCACTTGTCACAGATTCTTTACCTTACCCTTAAAGCCTTAATTCTTATTATGTAGAGAAGTTTTCAGATCTGTATCCCTTGTCTTGTTTTGTCCTGAGGAAGGCAGTAATATTAGTGTTTCTTCAACAATTACTCTTCCTATTAGAATCTAGATGCATTATCCTAAGCAGCTTGATTGTATCAGTATCAATCAGTACTCTCCTAGAATGGACCTGAGGTTGAAGAAGGCTGCTCAAGCAGGAGATATTGATCTCTTGTACACTTTAATTCTGAAGGATGCTAAACTTTTGGACCACATTAGTGGGGTACCATTTGTTGATACTCCTCTACACATAGCTGCATCTGAAGGGCATATACTGTTTGCCATGGAGATAATGAGACTAAAGCCATCATTTGCTAGGAAGCCAAACCAAGATGGGCTCACTCCCATGCACTTGGCTCTGCAAAATAGGAACACCCAGATGGTGCTTCGCCTCCTTGACATTGATAGAGACCTCATTCGCGTGCCGGGGAGGGAGGGTGTGACTCCCTTGCACCATGTAGCCAAAGAAGGAAATATGGAACTCTTGGCTGTGTTTGTATCAGCTTGCCCAAAATCCTTTGAGGATGTGACGATTAGAAACGAGACTGCTCTGCACATTGCGTTGAAAAATGATAAGATTGAAGCATTTGAAGACCTGGTGAGATGGCTAATACAGGTCTGTTATGAAGAGGTCCATCAACTGGAGAAAAGGATATTGAACTGGAAGGATGAGGATGGCAACACTTTGTTGCACATTGCAACATCTAGAAATCAACCTGAGGTGAGTTTTCCTGTTCTTATTGTTTTTAATTAAATGGGGTGCTACACCAATTATTGACATTACTTTATATACATTTGGCATCTTGGAAATTCAGCTTCAGAACTAATGATTGGGTGAAACTTGAGGGTATATTTTGTCGTATTATAAGCACTGATAGGGCCCTCTGTTATCAATACCTCAATTGTGTGCTGTTACAACACGGCAGCAAACTTGTCATATTGGATAAAAATGTTTTTAACTTCTTATTTTGCTTGAAGCTTTCAGTTTACTCAATCAAAGAAGAAACCACATTTTTAAATTGATTTATCTATTAATTGGTTAATTTCTCCATTATGCAGGTAGTTCAGCTATTATTGAACTCCAGAGTAGATGTAAACTCCAAGAATTTGGAGGGTTTGACGGCCCTGGACATGGTACAGCATCAAAGGCCGTTGGCTGACGGACGAATAAGAACCATGCTATGTGGTGCTGGAGCTCAGGGAGGAGCTTCACTTCCTACTGTTCTCACCATCACACATTCCTTAAGGTTGGAAAACTCAATTTGATCAAGAATTGGAAATTTTACTATTGTCATCATAGATACATAGCTTCATTAATTCATACATACATCACTGCCTCACTATAGACTCTGAAAAACTCAAAGAATAAGTTTAGCTGGTTCATAATTCCTGAAACCTTTTACATGGTAACAAATATGTCCAGCTTTGGCATACCATAGTGTAAGATTTTCAGTCTTTGTTGGTCAAATATATTGCTCTCAATTAGGCTTGATATGTGTCACAGAACCACTCACATAGGATCACTGCCATGAATGCAATGACTTATTTATAGAAAGTCAACCACTTCTAGCTCAATTGTTCCACAATTTCCACAGCATAATATTGTAATCTCTCAGCTTCCTACTTATGTCTCTTCTCAGAACGGATCAGAGGTTGAAGAAGGCTGCTCAAGAGGGAGATATTGGTGGCTTGTATGAATTGATACAGGAGGATTCCTATATTTTAGAGCGCATAGATCAGGTTCCATTTGTTAATACTCCTTTGCACATTGCTGCATCTGCAGGGCATACCCATTTTGCCATGGAGATTTTGATATTAAAGCCTGCATTTGCAAGGAAGCCAAACCAAGAAGGCTTCAGTGCAATGCACCTTGCTTTGAAACATGGGAAAAGACAGACAGTGCTTTCTGTCTTATCTGTCTATAGAGACCTTGTCCGAGTCAAAGGAAGGGGGGGTATGACTCTCTTACATTATGCAGCTGAAATTGGAGACTTGGATCTTCTAGCTGAGTTTCTAGCAGCTTGCCCAGAATCTATCATAGATCTGACAATTCGAAAAGAAACTGCACTGCATGTTGCTGCAAAGAATGACAGGTCAGAAGCACTTGAAGTCTTGTTGGGATGGCTTCAGCATGTTGATATAGACCTGGTCTTGCAGTGGATTGATGATGAAGGCAACACTGTATTTCACATTGCAACAACTAGAAATCAATTCCAGGTAACAGGAGAATAATGTTTTGCTTCAGGTATCAGTAATTGTCCATTAAGTTCCTCAACCTGCAAGCATACATGCATGTATTTCATTGATTTTTAGGTTTTCCTTGAGGTTTGAGTTTGAGGTATTAAAAGGAAACAAAGATAATTTTCTTTCCCACTTGTCACCTATCTTTTTAATATACCAATGATCAATGACAAACTCTTGTGCCCAGTATCCTTGGTAGTTATAAGGACTGCTATTATAAGTTGGCTATGTATAATTTACCACAGTTTTCAAATAACACAAATGGTGGGATGGTATTCCTAGAAGTTGGGTATGTAGTCATAAGCTTCAAAAACTAGAAAGAGCTGATTATGAACTTGAAATAGTGAAGCATTTAGCTCTTCCAAATGGATAAAAGAACCAAGTTGTAGAAGACAACTGCTTTAGTCATACTGCAAAACAACCAATATCTCTGACCTTTTTCCTGTATGTTTTAATTATAACTTTGCATGCTAATATTATGCAGGTGGTGAGGTTGTTAATAAAAAGGGTTGATATAAATGCCAAGAATTTGGAGGGTTTAACAGCTCTCGACATCTCAGACCGCCAAGGACCAGTAAACAATACAGAGATCAGGAATTTATTACTCCGAAGTGGAGCCCTAAGAGCTTCATCACTTCCTAAAGTTTCTACTCTTGCAGATTCTTTGAGGACAGAGATGTCATTACCTGAGAAATGGGTAATATGCAGTTACCTCACTAAACATTGCATTTCAAATGAAAATCGCAATGCGCTACTAGTGGTAGCTGTGCTGATTGCAACAGCCACATTCCAAGCTTTGCTCAGCCCCCCTGCTGGTATCCGGAAAGATTACTCTGAAATTCCATATGGTCTCGAAACCAATACCACCAACAGTACCAGTGAACAAAATGTTCCATCATACTTTGCCTTTCACTCCAAGGCAGCATGGATTTCTTTCTTGGTTTTTAACACCATGGCCTTTTTGACATCAATATCTGAGATATTGTTTCACCTCCCACGTGGCCCTTATTTTTTGATAAAATTGGTTTTGCCTCTATTATTTTGCTACATGCTCTCATTGAGTCTCACAACACCAGTTTCAAGCGTGATGCCATTTTACCTCCTTTTATTATTTTTATCTCAACTGAAAGCAGTAGTGAGGACCATCTTTTTTAAGAGGTCATTGGAACTAAAGCTATCCATGTTGAAACACTGTCACAATTTACATAGAGAAATGAAAGTATGACCTCCTTTATTCTATGGGATCCAGTGCAATGCTACATACAACTGATCGTGGATGTACACGAAAGGGATTACTTGAGAAGTGTACTACCAAATTCTGCCATGTATATATATGATTTTCATTAATTATGGGGGTGTGTTGAACAATATAGTCTGTGCAAACTAAAAGAGAAACTGTGTAGTAATACCTTAAGGCCCATCATCGAGTTGCATTACTTACGACGTTATTTTCTCCCACCAATAATGTGATGCATTGAGTTCAACAAATACGTCTCTAGGATATAATGAAGTTCTGACTTCCTGCATGACGACAGTAGACTCAAACACCCTTTGAAGCTTGAAGCCTGCCAAGAAATCATATATTTCTGCAGAATAACAAGACAATAGATTTGATTGACGTCGAAATATAGAAATGTTGAGGCATATGCTGATTTGGAAGCAGTAACACAGAAAGAAAAAATATTGTTTTCTGGTTGAAATCTGATGCCCAGATGGGGATTTTTTGTCTTATTTGTAGACTTCTATGCATCTATTCATTTTGAGTTGCATCCATTAGTTGTAGTTATCAGTTAGGATTACATGTTTTGATCATACTTTTTCAAATTTCACTGTACAATCAAACTTATGGTTCAATCTTTAAAGAAAGATGTAGGGTACATAATGGAATTAATGAGCTCTTATAACTTATCTTATTAAGGTTTTTCTCTTTTTTCCATGTGGAGCTACTTTCACACACAATAACTGCTTGGAATATCCTAAAGAGTTATGCATTTATTCTGAAAAAATTCTAACAGATTGAATTTGAATAATGAATATTCTTGCTTTATGTTCTAAAAGTTCCATTATTGGTACATGTTTTGAGATCATTTTTAGCTTTTGTGCGTAAATTGAATGTTATTATGTATTAATTGTTAAGATGGATCATGCTATCATACGATATGTCAAAATGCTTTGTGGATGATTTGGAAGACTCATAATGCAGTGATGTTTGCAGGTTCTGTTGCTGATTCTTGAAGCAATGTCACTTGTTTGATTAAAGTGGGAGAATATTTTGTGGCCAAAGCAGTATTGCAATCAGAATTTATATCTTCACAGTAGAGCAGGGTAAAGGCCCAAGATGTGGTAGACACTATGCCTTGAAGAGGGAGTTTTCTTATGCAAAAAAAAAAAAAAAAAAAAACCAGCAAATCAGTAAAAATCTGTCTATGTGATGGATGTAATGCCCCCTAATAAGACTGGAACGAAAACAGATTGTACAATTAAAACTTCAAAGCCAAGTAGTCTCTTTTGGCAGAACCCTTCATGTGCTACATTTTGAAAGGTTTCATGATGCAGTTAAGGGCTGTGTGGCTCATGACGAACTATGTTATTTCAAACTTTTGGGTTCTATGCTGGGGTTTCTACCTCTAGCAGTATAGCAGTCATGCCTGCACTCATAATAAGAGTTGGATTCTTGTTCTCCCCAACCTCTAAATAAATTTTATAAATAAAAAAAAAATGTTCTAGGGTTCTATTTCTTAAAATCACCATTTGAGAGAGGTCTTTCTTTGATAATCAAACTGTAATTAGATATTCTGGAAGGTTTTGAACACATGAGAAAGGAAAATGACCAAAATTTCTGACCAACAACACTAAAACTTTATTATAATCAAAGAAAAAAGCAAATTATACCTAGATTCAGTTTTCACGAAGTTTCAGCATGCAAAGACAATCAAAAAGACCCCAATCCAAAGAAGGCCTAGAAAAGATCCATATACTATGACCTAATGCTGGCCCTCAAGTCTCAAGGCTAGCAACCCTCCAAGTCGCGCCATCTTAGGTAGACCAGCCCAGCACGATGGTGTGTGTAAGCTACTGCACAACCAGGATATGAAAAAGTTGGTGACTGTGGCCAACAATATCAAAGTACTTTCCTGGTCTCCACCACTCTTTATCCTTATAGCATAAATCAAAGGCCCCAATCCATAAAGGATGCCCATTAATTAACACCTCATTTGCAACCTAAGCCTATAACACAGGAACAAAGCTATAATATTGAACAGCATATATAATTATATCATTTCCCCTTCTTTATCTTGTTGAAATGAAGTTTCTGTTAGTATGCAATGTTCTAGCATGGGCTCTACACTCATTCCAAAGTTTTCATTTAGAATCTAATAACCATGATTTAGAATTTACTCTCAAATGAGAGTGAACATAATTTAGTGCCATTCATGTGTATTTGCAATGTCGTTCTTTACGTTAAGCCAACCTCTTAACCCGGCGAATTCTCTCAATTGGGTTATCAAATTCAAAGTAAAATTCCACTACCAAAAAGAAAACGTTGAAATAAACTAAATAAGCAAAAACAGAAATTAAAAATTAAAACAAAATTTGAGGCTACAGCACCACAGCAAGCAATAAGTACACGTATAAACCGTCATAAACTAGTTAATCATCTTCAAATCATTCAGAACTTGAGACTTAGTACTTCAGTCAGTTAAAAAAAAACAAAAACAAAAACAAAAACAGAGAGAGAGTAGGTTATCTGAGTTTTGTTGATGAAACCCAAGAATTAAACTAAACTGAAGGAAAACCCAGTTCAAAAAAGCATAAGAAAAGACAACGGAGATCCAAATGTGTTTACAAGAGCGCGAGGTTCAGAAATGTGTTTCATCACAAATAATCAAAGACAAATCAGTCATTGAATCACCAAAGTCAAGTAATTTAACAAGGAAGAAGCAAAACGAAACTCAAAAATATTCAAAATTTATGGTTAAAGCTCGGAAGGTACCTTGCATGGTGAGCAAGAATAGCAGAGCAGACACAATTCGAAGGTAGCAGACGACGATGTGCAAAAAAAATTTGGACCATTTCTCGATTTATGCGTGTCATCCTTGCGCAGGGGCCATGCTAATCTTCTCTGTATCGTTCCAATTTTATCGGATGTCCCCGAAGGGACGAGCTGATGTGCAAGCGGATCTTATATAAACCGTTTACAAACAACAGTGTTTCCCGATGTGGGATTGCTACGGCACAGCGTTTTGGCTTATTTCAAAATGGTGTAGTTTTAGGCTTTAGTTTTTAACTGTAAAATAAAGTTTCTTTTGAGGATTTTTGGAGGCTTGGAGCTTCGTAATTATTTCAACTTCACCAATTTTATTCCGTTTTCTCAAAATAATTTAAATGAGTGATAATTTTTAAATATAGCTTAATCATATTAACAGTTTGCAAATTTTGCCTCAAGTCTCATTTGAATTTTAAACTTTATTTTTAGATTGTTGAGTTTACTAATTTTGCTACCTTACTCACTTCAATCGCTTTATTAATTTATTTAAAATTGCCGTTAAATATTTATATGTGACAAGTATATAACTGACTTACGGTCCTCAAAATATAACATTTTTTCACCTCAAAAATCAGTCATGTACTTGTCACATACTTACCCCGCAACAGTGTGAAAGATGGTTTCTCAATTTTAGTTGATTGACATACAAAAAGAGAAAAAAAAATAAAAATGAAAACAACTTGGAGTGAATTACATGTATGATGTATGTAGGACTTTCATAAACCACACTCAATGAGTCAATGAGTCAAACTGCCAAAGTAAAGACCCTCCCTTGCACAAACAATAAGAAGAAAGCATCGGTTTGGGAACGTCAAAATAGCTTCGTAGAAAGTAGAAGAAAATAGACGTTAGCACCTAGGGTTGCACTATGGGTGCATTGTATGTGTAAATTTGAATATGGTGTATACCGTGTATTTATAGGATTTTGAAAGTTCTTATTTGGTAAAAGTCCTGAAAAGATAAGAATTCTTGAAAGCTAATCACTTAATTGCATGAGGAATACTTGCTAAAAAGGATATATTGACTAGTAATTAAAGGGTTTTATTTGTGTCATGGAGAAGAAATGTAATCCATGCATGGTCTGACATAACAAGACTAAGGATATTTTTGTGATCTTCTAAGTTGACCTATTGGACTATGTTAGTAGTGTGTCATATCTTTATTGGCTTAGTAATATTTAGTCATTTAAGCCTTTTAACTATACACGCGGTGCTTCGATCTATGATGATTTTATGCTCTTACAAACTATTGCATGTATTAATGGAATGGGTTAGTTAAAATTTAGATCATTAATTGACTAGCTTACTGTCTTTTTTCTTTTTTTTTTTTCCTTCTCATTCACTAGTTACTTTTTTTTTATCGTAAAAGATTAAATCTATATAATCTATCAAAGATTAAATTTATATGCAGTTGTTGGGTTAAAAAAAAAAAAAAGATCCCCCCTCCCCCAACTAAAAAAAAAAAAGATTAAATTTATATAATCGTAAGTGCATTATCCAAAATTATGCACGTTGTTGACACGTAGTTACCCTTATAAGAGCATGCACAATGATAATGCTAAATGCTATCGTAAAGATAATAATTTTTGGTAAAAAATGAGCTACAAATCTACAATGGAGGAGGGTTGCTAAATGCTAGACTTGTTTAGCGATTGCTAAATTTTAGCATAGCAATTATTTGGATTAAGAAAAATGTGGGACCCAGCTGGAATAAACATTCAAACCGAATGGGAATAGGAATTTTGGTGCTAAATTTCCACTTAGGCCCGGAATTGCATTTCATTACCAGATCATCCCGTAAAGGAATAGTTTAAAACTTTCCATTCTAGGCGTTTGGAACGATTAGAAATTAATATTAGGAAATGATTTGCCCTTTCCTTTCAATACTGTGCAACTTACACTTATGGAACTAAACACTAATAATTTCATCCATAAATTTCATCATGGCCATTGCTTGGACTCTTCCGTCTTCTCCCGCACGCAAATTACCGTACGACTTGCAGAGTGCAGACAAAAAAAAAACCCAGTAAGGGTAGTTTGGTCAAACAAAGTTAAAGACCACAGTTTGACCTTCTTCTTTTTTTGGCCACTAGTTTGACTTTCTTTTTGACTCTTCCAGACACAGTAAGAAAATGAGAGAGAAAATATTGACTGAAGGTTGGACTCCTTTTACCCCTATGGGTTTTGGCCTGCATGCTCTGAAGAAGTGAACTCCTCTACCTCCTATTCTGTCACGCTTTCTTTGTTCCTCTGTCTCGATCTGTCTCTGCACGTTCACCATTGTTGCTGGTAACCCTCTTCCTCTAAACTTCCTTTGCTCTCGATCTTTTTGTGTAGATGTAAGTACGCATATATGCATGTGTTGTACGATCGTTGTGTGTGTGTGTGATTTTGTTGTAAAGGTGCTGACTTTGTGATACTTTTTATATTTTTTTGTAGAATAGATTGAATCCCTTGCTCTGTGTCTCGGTATCTGTCTCTCTGCAAGTTCGCCATTGTTTCTGGTGAACTCTCTCTCTCTCTAAACTCTCTTTGTGTGTAGATGTAAATGTATATATGCATGTGTTGTATAATTGTTGTGCATGTTGGTGAATTTGGAGTAAGGGTGCTGACTTTATGATGCTTTATGTATTTTTGGTAGAAAAAATTGAATCTTTGTGGCTACGATGTTGATTGACTATAGCTTGCCCATAGCAAAGAGAACAAGGGCAAGGGTAGACCAAGCTTACGCGGAGTATTTTGAGAAAAAGAAGAAGAAGAAGAATGTGATGGGTGACTCGGCCAGTTTGATTCAACCCATTAGAGGTAGAGATGGAAAAATAGTTGGGAAAAGAAAATTGCTTTATGGCTCTGAGAATTTGGGGTCTCGTTGTCCTGGAGAGAGTGCAGGATCGAAGAATGGGAAGAAATCTAAACTGGGTTTTGGGATTAGTGAGACTGTGGGTCCAAATGATGTGGAGGATTTTGATAGTGAACAGGATGAACTTTGGGCCGGGTGGGAATTTGCTCTCAGATCTTGTGAGATAGGTTCCGAGGATTCCAATGTGGTAGGTTGCCTTGAACAACACTTTTTTACTCTGCTCTTTAAAGTACATACTATTCCCTATAATGTTGCATTATTCTAATGTACTAGGTGTCTAATATCATCATGAGTGGTTATATTATTGCAATAGTCTATCATTTTTGCATAGCTGGTGGTTCTTGTCTCCCCTCCCCTGTCTCATGTATGCATGAAACCATTTAGACAGGATGACTACTTGTATTTTTTCAACGAGTTCGTTTTGTTTCTTGAAAATATGGTTTTCTTATTATAAGTGAAATTTTGATTGGCAGGTTGAGAATAAAAGAAAACTGCTTGATGGGTCTAAGAAAATGGTTGGTAAAAGAAAATTGCTTGATGGGTCTAAAAAATTGGGTTCTCATTGTACAATGGACTCTGAGTCTGTAGCTGTTTCTGATGATGGTGAGGAGATCAGCGTGGAAGTTATTGGTATAGGACCTTTGGGTTCATTGGAAAAAGCGGATGGCGATTCAGTGGATTCTTGTCCTGCAGAGATTGCAAGATCAAAGAATGTGCAGAAATCAAAATTGGGTGTTGGGAAAATTGAGTATGTGATTGATGTGGAGGATAGTGATGACGACGTGGTGTTTGTAGGTGATAAGGGAGGAGGAGGACGAGGAAGTTTTGATTGCTTGAATTTGCAGAAGAGTGAGGGTGCCGGTGGGGTTGCTGGTGGGGTTGCCAGTGAGGTTTTGGGTGAGGATGCTGGTGAGGATGCTAGTAAGGCTGCTGGTGAGGATTATGAACTAGAAAAGTCACAAAGTTCTGGTTGTTTAGAGCACTTGAATTCTTGTGGTGGAGATGATGAGGTGAAAAGGGGGCAGAATAATGAGGTTGATAGTGCTGGTGAGGATTATGAACCGGAAAAGTCACAAAGTTCTGGTTGTTTAGAGAACTTGAATTCTTGTGGTGGAGATGTTGGGGTGAAAAAGATGCAGAATAGTGAGAGGGAGGATGCTAGTGAGGTTTCCGGTGAGGATTATGAACGAGAAAAGTCACAAAGTTCCGGTTGTTTAGAGCACTTTAATTCTTGTGGTGGAGATGTTGAGGTGAAAAAAGGGCAGAATAGTGAGGGTAAGGGTGCCGGTGAGGATTCTAGTGAGTTTGCGGGTGAGGATGCTGGTGAGGATTATGAACCAGAAAAGTTACTAAGTTCTGGTTGTTTAGAGCACTTGAATTCTTGTGGTGGAGATGATGAGGTGAAAAGGGGTAGAATAGTGAGGTTGATGGTGCTGGTGAGGATTATGACCAGAAAAGTCACAAAGTTCTGGTTGTTTAGAGAACTGGAATTCTTGTGGTGGAGATGTTGAGGTGAAAAGGGGGCAGAATAGTGAGGGTGAGGGTGCCGGTGAGGTTTCTGTTGAGGATGCCAATGAGGATTATGAACCAGAAAAGTTACGAACTTCTGGTCGTTTAGAGCAGTTGGATTCGTGTGGTGGAGATGTTGAGGTGAAAAAGGGGCAGAATAGTGAGGGTGAGGATGCCAGTGAGGTTGCCGGTGAGGTTGCTAGTGAGGATGCCACTGAGCATTCCAATGAGTATACCAGTGAGGATTGTGAACTTGAAAAGTCACAAAGTTCTTGATGCAGTACAATCAGCCAAAGGTTTACAAACGTAAACCTAAAAGAACAAGAAGCCTGGAATCCACCAGGAAATTGAGAGAAAACCTCAACAATTAGTTTAATAAAAATAATAATAGAATAATCCGCTAGCAATTGTAAAAATTGCTTAAGTACGCTTAACGAAACCCTAGGGCGCAAACAACCATATAATTAAGGCCCACGGATAATTACAAACCCAAATAAAATAAAAAAGAAAATAAATAAAATGTCTAAAAGTTTAGAATGCAGTTTGACTCGTCTCGCGATTCCCTTCGAAACGATATGCATTAATACCACTTTCAGAGCCAAACCCTCCGACTAGTAGAAATCATTTCCCCAATTTCTTGGGTTTGCAACGATCAAGCTGTTGCATAAACTTCTCCGCCATCCGTTCTGCATCAGTCTCCTCTACTTCCGAAGAACTCGACCCCGAGTTATCTTCAAGATAACACGCCTCATCATCATGGAATTCATGAAGGTCTGCAACATTGAAAGTGTTGGACATTCCCATTGACTCGGGCAGATCAATGATATAAGCATTATCATTGATTCGTTTCAGCACTTTGAATGGTCCATACTTCTTTTGTTTAAGCTTACTATATAAACCAGCAGGGACCCTCTCCTTCCTTAGAAATACCATCACGGAATCTCCTTCCTGGAACACTTTCACCCGCCTGTGCTTGTCGGCTGCAGCTTTATACTTAGCATTGGTCTGCTCCAGCTTCTGCTTAACCTTATCTCTTACTGCCAGCACTTCCTCAGCCATATTTTCAGCAGCAGCACTTGTACAATGACCTGCAGGTAACTTCACTAAATCCACCACATGGTTAGGCACAGCGGTGTACACAATGGAAAATGGAGACCTCCCTGTCGCGTTATGAACTGCGCTGTTATACGCAAATTCAACCTGTGGCAGCGCATAGTCCCACTGCTTGGGCTTTTCTCCGCAAATGCTTCGTATCATATTTCCCAGCGTCCTATTTGTGACTTCAGTCTGACCGTCAGTCTGGGGATGAGCAGTGCTGCTTCGGTTCAAGGAAGTTCCAAACATTCTCCACAGAGTGATCCAAAAATGACTAAAAAACTTGGTGTCACGATCAGAAGTTATAGTTTTCGGCACACCGTGCAGTCGGACCACCTCTCTGAAAAATAGCTTGGCTATGTTGGATGCATCAGCTGTTTTCTTGCACGCAATAAAGTGCACCATTTTGGAAAACCTGTCAACCACCACAAAAACTGAATCCACGCCCCTTTGTGTTCGGGGCAATCCTAGCACAAAGTTCATAGCAATATCCTGCCAAATATCGTTAGGAATAGGCAAAGACATATATAAACCGGTATTTTGAACCTGACCTTTCGAGACTTGACAAGTGTAGCACTTCTTAACAATGGCCCCTACATCCCGCTTCAACTGGGGCCAATAGTAACGCTCCTCTAAGCTTGCGATAGTTTTGTCACGGCCCAAATGTCCGCTCAAACCCCCTCTATGTAAATCTCGAATAAGCTTTTCTCGCAAGGATGTCATAGGGATGCACAGCAGATTACCCTTGAAAAGATATCCCTCATTAATAAAGAATTCTGTCACTGGTTCGTGGTTAACACACTTCGCCCATATCTTTTTGAAATCGTGGTCAGCCTCATATAATTCCTTCAAACATTCGAACCCCACAACTTCCTGAGAAAGAGTAACCAGCAGGGAAGCTCTTCTACTTAGGGCATCAGCAACCCGGTTTAGAGTTCCAGACTTATGCTTAATAACAAATGGGAACTTCTGCAGAAAAGTCACCCACCTGGCATGCATTTTATTAACATATTTCTGGCTGTTAATGAACTTCAGGGCCTGATGGTCTGTGAACAGTACGAATTCCCTCTGGATCAGGTAGTGCTCCCATTGCTTCAATGCCCTTACAACTGCATAAAATTCTTGGTCATAAGTACTCCATTTCTGACGGGCTTCGCTTAGTTTTTCAGAAAAGAAAGCTACTGGTCTTTTTTCTTGGGAGAGCACGGCACCCACTCCCACTCCGCTAGCATCACATTCGACCTCGAATACTCTCTCAAAGTTTGGAAGAGCTAGAACCGGAGCGGTGCAAAGTCTCTCTTTGATGAGAGCGAAACTCTTCTCCTGCTCGTCTCCCCAATTAAATCGGCCCCGCTTCAAACACTCCGTGATAGGCGCAGTAATGGTACTGAAATTTCGCACAAACTGCCTGTAAAAAGTGGCCAGACCATGGAAACTCCTCACCTCAGTCACTGATTTTGGAGTCGGCCAATCCCGGATTGCTCTAACCTTCTCATCATCAACCTGTATACCGTCCTCACCAACTACAAATCCCAAGAACAGCAGCTTGTTGGTGCAGAAAGTACACTTTTTCAGATTCATATACAACGAATTTTCTTTCAGTACGCCCAAGACTCGTCTCAGATGAACCAAGTGTTCTTCTTTGGTCCTGCTGTAAATTAATATATCATCGAAATAAACTACAGCAAAAGAGCCAATAAATGGACGAAGAACCTGGTTCATAAGTCTCATGAAGGTGCTAGGCGCGTTGGACAACCCGAAAGGCATCACCAGCCACTCAAATAGGCCATCCTTGCTTTTGAACGCCGTTTTCCATTCATCACCTGGTTTAATTCGAATCTGGTGGTAGCCACTTCGCAAGTCTATTTTTGTGAACACTTTAGAACCTTCAAGCACATCTAGCATGTCTTCTAGGCGCGGAATAGGAAATCTGTACTTGACTGTAATCTTGTTGATGGCTCGGCTGTCAACACACATACGCCACGCATTCCCTTTCTTTGGAACTAAAAGGACCGGAACCGCACAAGGACTCATACTTTCCCTGATGAACCCTTTTTTCAACAAGTCTTCAATCTGTTCCCTTAAAATCTTATTCTCCTTCGGACTCATGCGGTAATGGGGAAGATTTGGTAAACTAGCGCCGGGTACCAAATCAATTTGATGCTGTATGTCTCTCATAGGTGGCAGTTCATTAGGCAATTCGTCAGCGACGAGCTCCTGAAAATTCCTCAACATCTGCTGCACTTCAGGAGGAATGGTGGTGTCTTTGTGTACCGTCAACAAACCTTTCAGTACCACAGGAAAAAAAGAATCAGCTTCAGTTATTGCTTCATTAATCTCCCGCTCACTGCTAGTCAAGGTCAGGAAACTGGAATTCCCTCTTTCTGGCACACTTAGCTGTCCTGACTGTGTAATAGGAGCCATAGCAATTTTATGTTTGTTCCAAGTAAATAACACCACATTATCTCGTCCCTTAAATGTCGTATCCAAATCAAACTGCCAAGGGCGTCCCAACAGTACATGGCACGCATCCATGTCAATCACATCACACAACACTTCTTCCCTATAATGTCTACCAATGGAGAGTGGCACTCGGCAAGTTTCAGTAACACGAACTGAAGGTCCTTTCTCCACCTAGCCCAGCGAATAAGGCGTCTCATGCGGCTCTGTTGGTAACTGGAAATGCTCGACCTCCTTTTTCGACACGAAGTTTTCACAGCTGCCATTGTCGACAATCACACTGCACACTTTGTTTTTAATTGAACAGAGCGAACGAAAGATACTTCGCCGCTGCCCTTCCTCTTTTGGAGCCAAAAGAACTCGTTGTAACACCAGATTAATTCTTTCCAGCCCCTCTCCAAGGACAAACTCAGCCCCTGCATAATCATTGTCAGCCGCTTCTTCATCTCCCTCTTCAGGTTCATCCACTTCTACTAAGTTCGCCTGTCTAGCTCAGGGCAAACATTCGAACGATGCCCGGGTTTGCCGCATCTATAGCAAATATCTGTAGTGGGTCTGGCGTACGGGTTTTGTTTTTGGGGTTGGCTGCGAAACTGCCCTCCTCTATCAAAATTCCTGCCACTACTTTCACTCGTTCCTCTAGCTGGGAAATTCGAAGACTTCGATGCACCCCCGCTACTCTGCCCAGTTTTCCCTTTATCAGCAGGAACAACAGCACTCGCTTCAAAGGAATCTGCTACACTCCTCCGATAAGTTATTTGGCGCTTCTCTTTTTCCATTAACTCGGCCTTCAATGCTATGTTAATCGCCTCCTGCAAGGTCCACATATTTTGCAATCCAATTCTTTCTTGAATAGATGATTTCAACCCGTTCACATACCTTGCAACCTTCTGGTTTTCTGTCTCCTGTAGATGGTTACGTTCGGCCAATCGCATAAATTCATCCGTGTAATCAGCCACTGCTCTATTGCCCTGCACGCAGCTTATAAACATGCGATACAAAATTTGTTCGTAATCTGCAGGAAGGAATCTGCCCATCATGAGTTGTTTCATCCTTCGCCACGTCCGAATACGACTCTTTCCTTGCCTCTGGCGGGTATTCTGCAATTGATCCCACCACACAGCCGCAGTACTTTTTAGACGGAAAGCGACCATTTTCACCATCTTGGACTCCTGAATCTCCATAATCTCGAAGAACCTCTCCACCTCCACCAACCAATCCAAGAAATCCTCAATCTTTAGGTTACCCGCAAAGTTCGGAATGTCTGCTTTAATCCGATAGTCATCAAAACGGTGATTATTATTAGGACGATTCTGGTTATTTTCCTGGGGTAGTTCTTCGATCTCCTCCTCAGATTCGGAGTCACTCTCTTGCACACGACGTCCCACGGGGTTTCCCACGTTTTCGCCCCCTTGATTGATACCACCATTATTAGCGACTGCTCTCCCATTATTAACACCAATATTGCCAACCGTTTGCCTTAATAAATCTCGAATCTCACCAAATTGCACAGACAGATTGTCAATTCGACGGTTCTGGGCATCCAGATCCGCTCGAGTGATTGGTTCTGCATTTTCACGGTCACCCATTGCTTGAATCAACGATATCGAAGAGGAGAGACCTGCTCTGATACCACTTGATGCAGTACAATCAGCCAAAGGTTTACAAACGTAAACCTAAAAGAACAAGAAGCCTGGAATCCACCAGGAAATTGAGAGAAAACCTCAACAATTAGTTTGATAAAAATAATAATAGAATAATCCGCTAGCAATTGTAAAAATTGCTTAAGTACGCTTAACGAAACCCTAGGGCGCAAACAACCATATAATTAAGGCCCACGGATAATTACAAATCCAAATAAAATAAAAACGAAAATAAATAAAATGTCTAAAAGTTTAGAATGCAGTTTTGAGGCCCTAAACGATCTCGGATGGCCGAAAAAGCCCATACATCATGGCATAGCCATGAGTTTGACTCGTCTCGCGATTCCCTTTGAAACGATATGCATTAATACCACTTTCAGAGCCAAACCCTCCGACTAGTAGAAATCATTTCCCCAATTTCTTGGGTTTGCAACGATCAAGCTGTTGCATAAAGTTCTCCGCCATCCGTTCTGCATCAGTTCTTGTTGTTTAGAGCAGTTGGATTCTTGTGGTGGAGTTGTTGAGGTGAAAAAGGGGCAGAATAATGATGAAAGTGAGGTTAGAAAGAGAAGTGGGAAACTGGGAGAGGGGCAAAGTGTTGAGGTTGGTGCGAAGAGAAAGATAATGGTTGACTGTATCGGATCAATCATTACTCTCCTAGAACAGACCTGAGGTTGAAGAAGGCTTCCCAACCAGGAGATATTGATCTCGTGTACACTTTAATTATGGAGGATGCTAAACTTTGGACCACATTAGCGGCATCCTTATCTTATCAAAGCTGTTCTCTTATTTCCATGTGGAGCTACTTCCACACACAGTAAATGCTTTGGAAATGTGCATTTTTTTGCAATCTTCTAACAGATTGAATTTAGACAATTTTCCATGTGTAGTATGCTTCTGATTTCCTAAAATAAAATGCATGTGTCCTACTAGAGATGCACAGGGGAGTTTTTTTATGATAGGCTGCAATTGAAACATTAGATGCTCTGATAGTCTTACAGCTGAAGCTGAAACAGCCAGGAAAAGCTTGGAAATTTGCTTCCATATTACTCATAAGGGTCAGTTGTGAATGGCCAGATTGAAATTATTGTCTATGACATCAAGCAACTGGCAGTTTGGTTCCCATTTTATTTCTCTACTCATGTAAGATGCCAATATAACATGACTGCACATCTGTACGTAGCAGCTTTGTCCATAAAAAGCTTGTTAAATCCATCTGACATAATGTTCCTCCATGTTGGTTTGGAGGTCTTGGAGCTCGATAATCTATTGATGTAATTTTCTATGAATTTCTGTTATTTGACCCAACAAAAAAAGTACAGCAAAGCAGTCAAAGAATTTGTCTATGTGATCATGAAAATTTATTGGACAATTGAAACTTCTGAGCCAGGTAGTTTCTTTGTGCAGAACCCATACAGGCATGCTATTCGTATAGACACGGGTTGTATGGCTCACGGACTTTGTTACTTAAAGCTTTAGGGTTCGGAACTTCTAGCTCTAGTGGTAGAGCACTTATGCCCACACCCCATAACAAGAGTTCGATTATAAGAGGTCTCTTTGGTAATCAAAATTGTACTTAGACATGCTAGAAGGTTTTTGATCTCAGGAGAATAGAACAATGTCCAAAATTTATGACCAACCACACTAAAATGTTATTCTGGCCCGAGAAAAAGTTATACTATACCTTTGATTCAATTTTCATGAAGTTTCAACATGCCAATAAAAATAAAAAGATCCCAACCCCAACACAGAAGAAGGCCTAGAAAGGATCCATCCACTATGACCTAATGCTGGCTCCCAAGTCTCAAGGCTAGCAACCCTGCAAGTCCCGCCATCTTAGGTAGACCAGCCCAGCACGATAGTGTGTGTAAGCTCCCGCCACAACCAAGATATGAAAAAGTTGGTGACTGTGGCCAGCAATATCAAACTTTCCCGGTCTCCATCGCTCTGGTATCCTTGTAGCATAAATCAAAGCCCCCAATCCATAAAGAACACCCATTAACACCTCATAGCCAGTAGTCTGGAGGACCTCTGGTTGGTTTCTGTACAATATGAGCTTATGTGCTAAAGGCACCACACCTGACACGCCCATCCCAAAGAAGAGAGAAGCACGATAACTACGGAACTTGGGTCCTTGAAAAAGTGGGAGGAGGGAGAAAACAATGGTGGCGCTACCTAGTAGTGTTATGAATCCCAAGTAGAGGTTGCAAATGAAGGGGTTGCACATGAAGGAGTAGTAGACAGGAGGGTAAAAGGAGGTTGCAATGAGTGCAGCGATGCCTGCATAGTCACACCTGAGTACTATGTAAGAAAGGCGCTCTGAGTGGCAAGCAAGGAGGTGGCATGTGCTACTGGCTAGCAAGCAGAACATGGCTCCGCCTAGGAAAGCAAAAAAGGGCCACCTAGTAATAGGTCGATACATAAGGGGAGCCACCATGTTCATCAAATCTTCTTTCAGTCCATGCTGCAATTATCAAACAAATAACAAAGGCATCAGGCCGTGAAACATGAAAACAAAAGGACAACTTCGAATTAAAAAGTATGTTTCCATAAGTATATAGAACAGGTTTTACAGAGATATTTTATAGAAAATTATATGTAGTCAGGTAGCTCGGTCAAAAACTGACGCATATGAGGTGAAAAGACGTGGTAACCAATTTGAAAGCAATGAAATGACAGTTTTGCGTGAACATAACTTACAAGCAGAGTTGCATGTTATATCAATATATCGTGGGAGTCAATGTCAAGGAGCAGGACAATACCACAACAGAATTCTCAGTTTGATAGGCATGGGAGAATCGCTCAGGCAAGCATTTGGTGAGAAGTTCCATTACATTCCCTGAAACTGAGAGAAAATCCATAGATGGCAAAGATGTCTTAAACTCGTCTTTTAATTTATAAAGATCAGACAGGTTGGGCAGTGAAGGGAGGCAATTCAACAGTTCTGGATGAATTTTGTACAAATCAGCTCTTCTAATCATCTCAGGCAAACGTTGCAGGGAATGAAGATCCATGAAGTCTGGAGCTCTTGTTGCTGTGTATATGGTTAAGAAGAGGAAAAGGAAGAACCCGATCAAATGCCTACAAAGTACAAACAAATTCAAGAATGTTTAAGAGCAAAGGTCCTAAAATCATTTATCAGTAATCAATGTTGTTTCATATAAGGACTGCATCAAATATAATGAAAATCATGTATCACAATTTCACAAGGTATTACCAACATGAATGTATATAAATTAGGGAGGGAGAAAGGAAAAGAAAAACAAAATAAGCATTAGATTAAAAGAGGTAATAAGTTCTTGAACTAAAGTGCTTACGTCCAGACATTAAGAGTCTCATTATGAATGGAGAAGATGCTTAGAAACACCTGCTTCAAAGGCCATTCGGATCGGTAATAACCCAGAATGAACTCGTTGTCTCTTAAAAACCCAGGCAATGAATGGTATTCAACAAGCTGATTTTTTCCTTTCTTCCATAGTCTCTTTCCCTTTCTTTCCTTTAGAGACACTTTTTCTCCATCTTCACAGTCAAAATGATTATCTAATGATTCAGAGGAAGCAACCCAATTCTCATAGCGGCCACCTATCATCTCTGCAACCCACAAACAAGAATCAATGAGGGACATTGTCATACTAAATAAGACTACAAATGAAGCTCTGATAAAAGTTAAAGAAGACATCACAAGCTAATGCAACAGGCATTGCATGAGAAGAGCTTTTCTTGGAAAAATAAAAAGAAACAAGTATCAGATGCACAAAATCTGAGAAAATACCAGTGGAGTTCACTTTATTATTCATATGCAGGTCCTCCCATATTCTTGTGTTTCCTAAATTATTTCAAAATTTTCTTTAGTAATGATAGATGATTAAATGTTTGATAAACAATATTCTTGAATATCTAATATACCCAAAAGGGTAAAACCCTTGAGAGACACTTGGTTAAAAACAGTTCAATCACACCAGGTTGTTAACATGTACCCAACTCATTGCTTTACAGTAAACCAACAGTTCAGGAGCCAAAATTAGAAAGTCTATGACCCGTTGTTGGCTTTATAAGTAGATATACATCCTCTAGAATTTATATCACAAAAGATTATCCAGACTAAGGTTTATTTGTAGATCTTTTCCCCTCACCCATAGCTATTTAATTAAAAGAGTGTCATTAAGGGAATCTGGGAGGCTTGGGAGCCTCTCTAACCCAATCTAGCAGAGCTCATCATAAGTTTGCAGAGATATATAGGCCAACAGATAATCAGGTGAAGAAAAAAAAAATAAACAAAAGGTGTACTTTTTTGATAAACATTGGTAATTCTTTTAAGATTTTCAACAAACAATGACACAAAAATGAATATTCACAACAAATTGACAGATTTTCCAGTAAAATATACAAATGGTGAAGCCAGGCCACAATGCAATCAAGTTTTCATAGACCATACCCAAAATCATCAGCTGATTAATTGGCAGAACACAATTGGACGAGAAATATTAAACTCAGAAGACATGTGAGAGAAAAATTACTTGGTCTTGGAGAACCACCACCCATGATCAAAACCCAGAAGATATATATATATATATATATTTTGGATTTATTTGGGTCTCTTTAAAGGAAACTGCCAAAAACACAAAAAAGCGTCGATGAAAACAATTGCCGTCGAAAATAGTTATTTTTCTTGGCAAAATTTCCTTTCCAGGGAAAGAAAATTTCCCGAGAAAAGTAGAAAATGCTGATGAAAAGTGTGATGAGAAAGGGAGAGGCAGTAAAGCTGGGGTGAGGAGGAAAGTTTTGGTTGGTGTGTCATGTGTGTCATTAAATACCAAGACATTGATTGAATGTGTATTGTGTAAATTTGGAAGGAAATCTTAATTTGAGAAGCTGTCTTTGGGCTTTTCTTGACAAATGGCTACCTATTTGCGACGACAACGCAACTTCTTGGGTGGTTATAAACTTATAATGGAACTTTCTTCTCCTCATTAAGTCATAAAAACTGATATTGACCAAACAAAGAACACAAAGTCACA
This sequence comes from Dryas octopetala, assembly GCF_963921425.1. Lineage (NCBI taxonomy): Eukaryota > Viridiplantae > Streptophyta > Magnoliopsida > Rosales > Rosaceae > Dryas > Dryas octopetala. The sequence goes on along the minus strand of NC_141374.1, from coordinate 8,348,373 downwards.
ACAACTGGTCGCGTGTTACAATATTTTTTTTGCATCAGTGTATTTGGCATTTCGAATCTTCGTTGATCACTATGATTCAATAGTGGGGTACATTTGGTTAGACTGATGCATATTTGGCACAAACCTAACTCGTTAAAAATAACCCAATATTATATCAGTTTACTTGACGTTTTAAAATCATTGTTGATTCGTATGATTCAATAATGGTGTACATGAATTGAACTGATTCATATCTAACACAAACCGAATTTATTTAAGACTGACTCGACCTAACCGTAGATATATTTGACACTTTAGGTCTCACTAGACTAAAAATTTGAGCTGATTAGATCAACCTAGTCAAACTTGCTTTCAGTTAAATTAGTAAAAGCATGTGACATATTTGAGGGTAGACACAACCTGTTTACATATTTTCTTTTTGAAAAGAGCCTTTTACATTTCTTCGATTAATTTGTTTATCAATTGCATTGAAGAAAGGTTTCTTCATCTTCCAAAAAGCCAACACTAAAAATTGCCTTGGCTAGTATAAATCCTTCAGGTTGGTTTCTAATTTTCTCTCTCAATATCTACTCTCAATATTTACTCTCAATTTCTCTTAATCGCTCTTGCTCTATATATATATATATATATATATATATATATATCTACTCTCAATCTCTTTTCTGTTCAATAATTTTATAAATTTTATAAATCATATTAAAAGATAAAAAGTAAATTAAAAAAGGGACCTGCCCCTCTCGGACACAATCTGAACCGATATGAATCGTACTTTGGGTTGGGTTGAACCTATCCTTTTAATGAGGGTAAAAAACTAAAATATAAAAAATTATCAAATTAATCTGACCACATATCTTAATAGAATTGAATATGAAATGACAATTGAATGCTAAAAGAAAGTAAACACACACTCAAACATGCATGCATAATGCATTCTATTTATATTGAAAGCAAACAATCTTCTTCTTGCCAAGCTAAAAACTCAAGTGCAAAAATTGATTGGAAACTAGTGCCTTTTCTTGCTTTTTATTCAGTGAAGCAGTGAAGAAGAAAATTGGAGAAATTGGTTTAGAGAGAGAGAGGGGGGGATGATGGTTTCAAGCAGTAGTTTTATAGATTCAAAGGGCTGGGAAATACTTGTCCAATCTGCATGGTAGCGCATAAAATTCATCGTTCCTAACGTCCGAGCTATATAAGCAAAACTTCTCCCACCAATATAAACCGCTGTCTTTTCGAGATGCATCAGTTTCACGGGACAGTGAGCAGTCCAATATCATAGCAACCAGAGAAGCTACCGTTGTGTGGGACATGAAGATGACAGTCACTATATTGTGAAACTGAAGTAATTGAGCAAATTAGAATAAGCAAGGCCAATGGAAGATTTTAAACGAAAAAAATTATAAGACTCTAGGAAAAAAAAAAAAAAAATCTTACCCATCCAGTACTGCTTTTGGACCCTGTGTGATAATATTCTCTGAAGTATTGTGGTACTGAAATTCCCATGAAGAAAGAGAAGCCCAATATAAATTTTGTTCTGAAACTGTTCAAGTTACAAAATTGGAGAAAACCAAGACCTGCAGAAGCTGCAAGTCACATTATAGGCGATTGTTAAATATAAGGCATTAGAATCATATTTCTTGTTTTTGTTGTTTGACAACTTAATTCACAATATTTCAATCAAACAACTGAAACTTATGTACTCATGCATTAATGGGATTGTGTAGGATAAAAACATAGGAGAAATCATCATAATGCATGTTCTGCAATGTATGAAAACATGAAAATGTCAATACAATGATCAGATGTCTAAACAAACAGAGATACGTACCAACATAGCCAAATAAAATACAATAAATAGCTGCTATTATTGGCAATGGAATAGAAGCAAAAAGTGCTCCAAATTTTCCTGGTTAAGAACACCACTAGGCAACATGAGAAACGATGAAGAATACATATGTAGTATAAGAACTAGTATGAAACTACGTCGAAAAATTGGCAGCATACCAAATACAGAAAATAAGATCATGAACCCAGCTGATATTTGGATGACTCTACGGCTTCCAACTCTAGTCATTGCTAATAGACCAGCATTTTCCCTGCGTGGCAAATTAGAAGAGTGTAATAAGAAGAAAAAATTTGGTAAAATACAAATTGTTAGGTTAGGATTCCAACCCTTTTTCTTGTATAAAAAAAACCCTGCTGCATTGTATACATGCATAAATCGAAAGAAGGCATGAATTTTACTGAAAATAGAGACATGAGGTTTGAGTTCATTACACTGAAGCAGTAGAGCCGGTTAGACAACCAAACATCCCATTAAGTAAAACTCCTATACCCTGAAATTAAAGAAGAAAAATAAAATTAAAAAAAAAAAAAACATAAAAAATTGACAATGGAGCAAAGCACCTAGAATAGAAAAACGTCACAATTCTAAATTAGACGAGCAACAGGCAAAGATGTCCCTACCAGCCAGCCAACACCACGGCTAATGACAGAGGGTGGTACAGGTGTGGCACTCCCATATCTTGCTGCAGCAAAAAATGTACCAGTGGACTGCAAACATTGAAGGTATACTAACAATATAACTAGAAAGCCATCTTTTTCTCAACAATGTCTTTTTCATTTGATCCAAAAGCATTCCATTATATAGGAACAACATTGATAAATACTGATAACTCTCGGATAGAGTATTAGAACGGAAAAATCCATTAGATGATGAACTATTGGTTCTAAGATTTTTATAAATTTTATAAATGTGTTTTCCTAAAGCAGATTCCACAACTGAGCCATAGAGACTTACACTTGCATTTTGTTAACTACTGTGTATAATGTAAGCTAAAGTACTTAACAAATTCACTGCTACCATCAAATTCTTAGTCAAATTATAAACCAAAATTTATACAACAGTATCATTGTAGATTTAGAACCTTTGACATAAATCTAGTTTAATAATTCCTTTATACTACAAGTATTCCCAAGTAACTTAAGTGAAAATAGGAATGAACCTCAAAGGTTGAAACAAAAGAAGCAGCAATCATTGCAAAAGCTTCTCCTGCATTAAAAGTGGGGCTCCCCCATTGAAACGGATAAGGAATATATATCCTGCATATTTATGACAAAGCAAAAAGACAAGAAGATCCATTGTTGTCAAAATACTCAAGAGACAAAATGAGTTAATAGATAATTACAGATCGCATACAGAAGCTCACCATGGAGATGCACCAAGAAGGCCAGTACGATCAGTGCGGCAACTAATTTGGGTACTGGCAGGTTTGTGGTCATACACACCACTTGAGGTCAGAAGTTGTGCAAACAACCATACAATTGCAACAGAGAACAGCAAAGCAAATCTGTCGCATATTTGCTTCTTTGTATGTATAAAATGAGGAAGATACTGCAAAACAGTTAATCATCTAGAACATTACTTAGTGCCATGAGAAAACTAAAGGAAAAGACTCTTCATTTGATGTCATATACTGTGTGGTATCTGGAGTAGGCAGAGTAAATAATAATTGATCAAGACTTGCCTGTGCGATGAAAACCATGATGATCAACTCTGGAAGCCCAAGTTCAACACATTTGGCCAACTAGAAGAAGAGAAAAAAAGAGGGGAAAAAAGAGGTGGATAGTAAATACACTGCCTACCAAAACCTAATGTTAAGAGTAACCAAATTTCGATAATCTACTTGCACCAACATACAAAATGGATATATATGCATTCTCATTTTCTCACTTTCAAAATAAAAGGGAACACATAAATCAGGCAGACCAAGCCATTCATGACTTAATGCTTATTTCTTGAATTTGAAAACTCGAATTCAGATTTTTGAGGGGGAAAGAAAGCAATATGATAACATGCATTTAATACTTCATAGTGCTAAGGTTCAAAAAAATAAACATTAACTATGAGAAAAGAATGAAAGATCAATTGAGAACTCTTTACCATAGGGAAACCAAGATGATAGAGACCAAGTCCCGTAAAAGTTATGTATGGGACAACAGAAAGAGGGCTAAGACACCTGCATCAAGAAAGTTAAGAAACTACAGTCACAATTCAAAAAGTATCAAATACAACTAGTAATAATTTGAAAAGTTTAATTGATTACTTGCATTCAACAATCCAGATCTTCAGTTCAAAATAATTTACCTTACAACATTTCTCCACAAGCCTAGGAAGCCCATAATCATCTGAAAACTGGCAGTAATGATTAAAGCACCTTGTATACCTCTCATCGTCTGTGTAAACTTCTGGAAAATTCATTCATAAGGCTCAATCAAGGAAGAGATCCATGGAAACTAGAAAGTGATTTCACCTATAGGAAATTATTTTTCAAAACCAAGAATAAATAAGTTAAGCCTGACCTCATGAGGATCTGTGTATTCCTTATATCTACTGGCTAGGAGTACTGAAGTTGTGGGGATTACATATGTATATGAACCGACTATCACTGTGGGAAGTCGGGTTCCAAATAGAGATTGGAAGAGTGTGCTGAACCCCGAAACAAAGAGCATGGTTTGTATCACCCTAGCCTTCTCAACCTGTGACGAAAAAAGACTCAAGTAAATTAATCTAATACGTGAAACAATCATAAAGTTAGAATCATACTCGAGGAACAAATTAGAATCATAAATTTAGCAATCAAGCCCTTACATTTCCTCCACCCATTTGAGGAACAATCATACTTGGGATTAAGATGGTAATCCCAAGAGTCAAAAGATAATGCTGGAAACCCAACACAACAGCTTCCGCTGCATAACCATGAAGATAAAATCGTTACAGTGCTTGTAACCATGAAAGATAACACAATACCCAACACGAACAGGAACATGAATACGTATAGGAGCATAAACAGAAACATGAATACGAACATGAACACAAACACAAACATAAACACGTACAGGAACATGAACACAAACAGGAACATGAGCACGTACAAGAACATGAACACGAACACAAACACAAACACAAACACAAACACGAACACGAACACGAACACGAACACGAACATGAACATGGACACGAACATGAACATTAACATGAACACGAACACGAACATGAATACGAACATGAACATGAACATGAATAGTCTTTCACATTGAGAATTTGAGATTATAAGAGCATAATAATAAGAGAGAATACGAACGCCATGGAGGCGGACTGTTAACACAATACTGAACACCAGGCAACTGCTCTTTCAGTGGGTGCGGTTGTAACTCCTCCACTTTCTTGATGTTGTTATTTCCACTCCCCCCACAATTCTTGTTGTTGTTAGTGCCTCCACCGCTGCCGCCACCACAGTTGTTATTGTTATCACCATTGTCAGCATAGTTGTTACTGTTGTCACCACAGTTGTTGATGTTACCGCCACCGCCACCAGTACCAGCATTGTTATTGTTACAGCCACCGCCACCTTTGGCCATGTCTTGCTAGTTTGCAGATGTCTACGGAGGAAAGAGAACCAAAGAGAGGTTATAGAGTAGCCAGAGAGCTTTCTCACACAATTTAGCTGTCAAGTAGACCGTTACAAACTGTAATAACCCATATTTATTGGAGATGCGTAATGAGTTAAATGGGTAATGCTCGAAATTGAGTACCAAGTGAGAAAGTGATTCGAATTTCGAAGCAGCAACCGTTACAAATTGGAATAACAAACAATGATTGAATGATAATGGTGGTCATCAATTTGTGAATTGAGTGAGAAATCATTTTGAGCAATTCAAATTATTCAGAAATCAATTTTCATTGAATGCTGAATATTTTCAACGGTTTTCTATCGTCAACCACAAATGGTTTCGTAGTAAAACAATTATGCATTCTCACTCACCAGAAATTGCATCACTGCTGCTCTTCAAGTTCGAGCTTTGGAGGTTGAACTGCACGAGCATTTTCGTGATTTTCATTCTTCGTCTTCTTCTTCAGTTCCGAGCATTTTCTCTCTGGTTCAGAAGCCAGTACACTCCCACTCCGAGACATTCCGATTATCCGGCGGAAGCCGTCTCGGATTGTTGGACTCGGAATCGGTTTCGGATATGTAAAACGACAGCGTTTTGGATAGTTGGACGAGGTTGACCCAGTTGGCGGGTGCTGTCCTCCGTTTGAACACCCCCATGGCCCCACAAGGGAGAAATGTTTGCTTCACTAAAATAAATCAATCAAATATGGGAATACAGGAAAAATACAATAATGCTAGTTGTCCCACATTTTTTTTCCCATATTTGTATCCCACTTGATGTGTCATTACTTTACTGGAATGATATTTCCTTTTTCTTTTTTAGGTTTTATTTTTTAATTTTTAGTGTCCAATGTATGAATGCCATGTGAGATGGTATGAAATTGTGGTATAAAAATGTGGTAAGTGTAGCATTACTGGGAAAAATAATCAAGGAAAATGCCAGGTACCATGTCCTTGTACCTTATTTGTGGTACCACATGATGTGGATTCCTAGCCACCTTTGATTTCTTCCTCTCTCTTCCTCTCTCTTTTTAGATTATGAAGCCACATCATGTTGTACCATAAATGTGGTATAATGACATGGTTCTCCTTGCATTACCCAATAATCAAAGACAAAACTATTTGCCAAGTGCCAACTAGATATTTGGGTTTTTTTTTTTTCTTGCATTTCTAAAAAATTTCGAGTTCAAATCTCCTTCTTGAATTTATAAGATAAAGAAAAAAAACGCAAAACTATGTATATCGATGATGATCCTATAAAAAAAAAGTAAATTATATTTCAATCTCATCAAACGATTTTGATAATAATTTTTTTTTATTTGGGAGAGAGAGGATCGAACTTGATTGCATTGTGGATAATTCTATGGCCCCTCAAACTGGGCTACCCAACAATTGCAATTTTGATAATAGATTTATAAACTCAAGATTGCTAGAGTAAATATGCATTCCTTACTGTAAATCCATTTATTCTCTTCCATCATATTTACACACATATGGTTAATGACAAGCCGAGGATTTAGGAGGCCCTAGGCAAGAAAAAAAATTGAGGTAATTTGCCCATACAATAACAAAAATGAGTTGAACAAAGAAGTTGTTGGGTAGCACAGTTGGAAGGGCAGTAAAATTACCCATAGTGCACCCAAATTCAATCTCTCCTCTCCCAACTAAAAAAAAAAAGTTGAGCAAAAAAATCAATAACAAGCAATTTCTAACTTGATAACCATAAATTTAGTGAAATTTAAATTATTTGAAAATCTTTAAGTGCACAAAACTAATATATATCAACATATTTGATTAAATATCAGAGAGGACCCAATTTCTAACCACAAAAATATTTATTTAAATTAGTTTTTTGTTTATTATAAATTCAAAAATAAATAAATGGCAAAAAGCTCTCTTTTTTTTTTAGCAATAGGATAAAAAACCCAAATTAATTGTAGTAGGAGGCCCTGGACTAGGCTGGTCCCTAGGCGGTCGCCCACCCCGCCTAGCCTCAAGGCCTTGCCTAGTTAATAATCATATGGTCTAGTTGATTACATCAAATTTATTTTTGTTGAAGAACATATTTCGAGTAATTATTCTGTATAATCGTTATACCGTCATATAATGTAACTAATTTACTTGTCATAATATGGATGAACGTTATTCACTATATACCCTACAAGTATAATAAACATATGGTCTACCCATATTACAACATGTTCACTTTGCCCCCAAACTAAATTTTTTGACACTTCACCCCTGTACTATGTTCCATCATACAAAAGACCTTCATTCTGTAAAAAAAATAATATTCTCTATTAGTTTTACACAGGTGACGCTAAGAGAAAATGCCATGTATGCAAAGATGACGGCCCATTCAACTTTTTTTTTACTAAAGGGATTATATGTTTGAGTGTTTGACGAAACATAATTTGAGAGGTGAAGTGTCAAAAAATTGAGTGTGAAGGCAAAGTGCAAATTCCTAATAATTTGGGGATTAAATGATAATTAACCTAAAAACAAAATAGCAATTGAATGCGAATGTGCATGGTATCATCATACTACTATCCGTACTGTACCGTAGCTCATTTTTATAATAAGTAAATACTTGCGACTACTATTTTAATAACAAAGCTACAAGACACAAAGACTTCCCATTTGGCCAATTCTGATTTCTAAGGCTGAGGAATGAGGATAGCCCAAGACAGGCACCATGTTCTGAACTTCTGATTGACACCCCTCCCCTTTGCTGCAATCAAACAATGTCCATTTCCATGGCTTTGTTTTCTCCTGCAACCCATGTCCCAACCCTCTCTCCCTCTTTATTCCTCAAACCCAAACTGACCCACAAGCCTTATCTCTCTCTCAGACCCAACAAGCCCCTCTTCACCACCAAGGCCTCAGCTGAAAATGGAGCAGGAGCTCTCGGCTCAGCTGCTGCCACTGCAGTGGAGCCCAAAGCAGAGCCCAAGGTCCCGGAAACCCCTGAGCCTGTTGTAAAGAAGAGTGAGAGCTCTGTTGGGGCTAATGGGTCAGCTGGACCAATTGAGGAGGTGAAGGTGGTCAGTTTGTTTGAGGACACCAGATGGGTCAATGGGACCTGGGACTTGAAGCAATTTGAGAAAGGTGGAAAAACTGACTGGGATGCTGTTATTGATGCTGGTGAGGGTTCTAGGATTCTTTCTTTTTGGTCTATAATTTGTTTAGTTCTCTTTACTTTTTGTTTAGTTCTAATGCAGCTGTGTTTGATTTGGTAGGAGATGATATCTCATTTTACATTCATTTTTAATTTCTTATTTATCAATACTGAAAATAACTTATTGAACTTGAAATTAAAAGTTCAATTTTTTGTTTCTTTCCTTGCTTCTTTGATAAGGAACATTGAATAGTAGTTGAGAAGTATTGGGTGTGGGAGAAGCATGATTATGCACAACTGGGAATGTTTGTGTAGAATGGGAACATCTGCTGGAAGTGTAAGACCCAAATGGTTTAATTTGATTTATGAACATGCATGTTGATGTCAGAACAAATTGACTCTTTTTTCTTTTTTCCAAAAGTCTTGGAACTTAGATGAATAGATTTTTATTAGGTTTCCAGGAACCCAAATTGGCTTTTCCTTAGTGCAGCCTTGAGACATTTTGGGTTTCTTGTCTATTATTTCAATAATTCAAATGCATGTCATTGTGTTGATTGTTGTCAGTGAGCAACTGGTAAAAATGCACATTATGTAACAGCAACAAGTGAGATTATCCCAACCTTTTATTGCTGTATTTAAGGTCTTGATTACCATTCATTTACATATGGCCCTTTCTAGAGTGGTATTGATATGTGTTATTTGAGTCTTTGAATTGAACAATGGCAATTTGGGTGAAGGCATCTCTTTTATGTTATGAGTTTGGCCCTTTAGGTGGCTCTGTATCTACAGATTTTTCCTGAAGTGGCTGCACCATTGGAACATGGAGGTGTCTTTATATTAGCATTTTGAAGCTATTTCACATTGTGGGGATAATTCGAGGATTGAAATAACTTGGCATGTCCGCTAATTGTGGGTGCTAAGAAAAATGTTGTTGTTTATGGTGAGCTAGCTATGCTCCTCTATATATTACTTCCCCTCCAACAAAGAAATATAATAAATTTGGGATTGTATTCAGACCACCCTCCTTTGATCCTCAAACTAAAGGGCAGTTTGTATTTGATGACGCTTTATTTTAATTTTAAATTTTTTATGTTGGCATTGGTCTTCTTTGTTGGTTCTGTGCTCATTGTGCAACATTAGAATGTACTCTTCCCCTGTTCCTCAATTAATAAATGTATTTAGGCTCCATTGGACATTGGAAACAAGAAGTGAAAGAAATTGTCCCCTTAAGAAATAAGGTGTCTTTTCTCAAGCATTTTACACTTTCCTTTCCCTTGTTCTTTTCAAGACTTACTCTGCAAAAGAAAAAGAAATAAGTGTCTCGTGGAGGACTAATCAGTAATCACCCCAGTGTGAATTTAATCATGTCCGAGTTCCTAGAGCTTCCCAGAGCAAGTTGTGAGTCTATTTTACTTACTGCAATTTTTAATACTAACAATGGCCTACTAGAGTATCATCCCCAATGTGAATTTCATACTTTTTCTGTATTCTTCTTATATATTAGAGAAATATCATCTATCCAACTCTTTGATTCTTTTTGCGCATGACCTACTAGAGTATCAATTGCTGCCTGAAATAGAATCCACGGGGAGAACATCTTTGTGCACCTTTGTATTTAGCTAAACAATGTTGTGCTTTTTGTAAAAATTTTCTTTTACAGAATAGAGAGAAACAGATGAAGTTAGCATTCAACTATAGTTTTGTCTTTGAAAAATAACTTGTTATCCTTCCTGATAATTCAGGAATTACTTGATTTCTAATGTACCACCTTGCATATTATTTTCAGAGGCTAGGAGGAGAAAATGGCTTCAGGATAACCCAGAATCGTCCAGTAATGATAACCCTGTAGTTTTTGACACCTCCATTGTACCTTGGTGGGCATGGATAAAGAGATACCATTTACCTGAAGCTGAACTACTCAATGGTTTGTACAGATCCACTTGTGTTAATTGAAAGTTTGAAACATATATCATGGAAAAGGAAATGTGTCTCAAACTAATTGATTTTGTGCTCTTTTACGAGTTTTATGCAGGTCGTGCTGCTATGATAGGTTTTTTTATGGCTTATTTCGTTGATAGCTTGACTGGAGTAGGTCTAGTTGACCAAATGGGGAATTTCTTCTGCAAAACATTATTGTTCGTAGCTGTGGCGGGAGTGCTTCTGATCCGCAAGAATGAAGATGTTGATAACCTAAAGAAGCTGCTGGACGAGACAACGTTTTATGACAAGCAATGGCAAGCAACCTGGCAGGATGAGACCCCTGGCAGTTCCAAGAAACAGTAGTTGAATTGTCCATCTTGATCTTGGCCTTTTGAATGTAGGGTTATTTAACTTGTTTTCTTCTTTTATCCTTGTGCTACTGGAATTTCTATGTGCTAGTGGAGACTGAAGATTCTATTTTCAACATTGATTTTTGGATCTTTATTAGTATTTTTTGTGTTTACAATGAGGGCCCATTTGGTTCGCGGGGTGGATTGTTTGGGAATGTTACCCTCCTCATTCCAGGGGGATGAGAATAAATAATTTCCATTATAGATAAATATAAATAATTTCCATTACAGGTAAATGCCATGTCATAATGCCGTGGCATGTATAACACCGAGGATAATTCCCCAACACTACATATAGCAAGGATTTCTAGCATGAAAATTTTGCTTAAGTTTAGGACACAAGTATGCCAGTGCATAAAAAATCATCATTATATGTTTGCTTCCTTTTTATAAATGTGTTCTTTCATATTTTAGGGTAGTCAAGGGAGCCTGTTCAATGAGGCACTTGAAGTCTTGTTTTGTCCATGCGTACACCAAATAATGAACTCAGTCAGCCCCTTGTGGTATAGGCCCATGCATACACCTAATAATGATCCTGACATCGTCTCTATACTTGAAAGCTAGTCACGTTGCTGATGGCTGATGCTGACCTAACTTATGGACACAGTTTCCATAAGGGGATAGTAAAGCCAAGAAATTACATAAAGAAATTTCGTCCATCACTAGCAATATCATATAAAGTTCTCATGTCATTGTCAGAAAACTAACATTGTCAGAAAACTAAAGGAAAAACCAACTTCATATTTATATAGCCAGATAGGCCAAATTGATGGCCAGATATCAAAGTGAATGATGGGATTCAGTGGTGGCTAATGACCAAATATGTGTTAGAAGGACACAAAAATCTGAATGTAAATAACTGAGAACTTTTATTTCTTTAAACCTCAGGTTAGTTCATCTCTAGTTTACTCTGTGTATCTGATCTTAGAAAACAAACCCCCTCAAACCCACACTCATTTCCCATTGAAACAAATAGGAAAAGTTTCTTTCTTTTACTTCTTTGTAATGACTAGGAGAAGCATCTGATGGGAGCAGATAAAAAGAGTTGCTCATGCTTCCCAGCCCCTCAAAAGGGTGGCACGTGCAACCCGGTTCACCCCAAGGGTAAAAGCTCCCATTCGCAAATTGCACTCATGAGTTTGACACATTCCCTTGATGTCACGGAAAGCTTTCTGCATGTACTTTTTAAGCTCGCAGTTCACTTTCTCTTCTTCCCACATAAATCCTTGAATATTCTACACAACAGAGATGGGAGGATCACAAGCCACATTGATTCAGATAATATGGATATATACAATAGGCATATACAGCATTTCAAACTGCAATAAGGTTATATAGGGCTTATATGATAGGAAATAAATAGTTCAATTTTTTTTTTTTTTTGAGTTTGGAAAAAAGGGCATTCCTTAAGCTATGTATTTTACCTGAACCCACTCAAAGTAGCTCACAGTCACACCACCAGCATTTGCATATATGTCAGGGAGAATAACAACTCCCTTCTTGGACAAAATCTGCGGAAGAGGAATTTTATATCTAAGTATGCGAGTGTAGCAACCAGTATGCCTATTTAAGTTCGAAAAAGTGCAGCTGTCTTATTACCTCATCTGCTTCAGGGTCAGTGGGATGATTTGCAGCTTCAATTATGAATTTTGCCTTCACATCAGCAGCATTTTCCCTTCAATACAAAATTTGAATAAAGCTAAGACCAACAACAGGAAAGGATAAAGGAAACAACATTGGGAAAAAGGAAAAAGATATATAAATTATCAATTCCATGTCCATCAAAGTGGATCTTTTGACAGAAATTTCTGATATGTTTATTATAAGAGACCACTTTCTTAGTCTTGTCATTATGTCATGCTTAGTATTCTGACAGAAACATATCGTTTTATGATGTTCTTAATGAAGCAGAATACATACTTGTTAATAACCCCTCCTAAGGCACATGGAATGAGAACATCGCATTCATGAACAAGCAAGTCATTTGGGTCCATAGCATCTCCGCCTTGGAATTCCTTCAAAGTTGCATTGCTCTCTTTGTGTTCCAGCAGAGCTGGGATATCAATTCCATTCGGGTTTCTAACTGCACCTGTGATGTCACTTACAGCAACAACCTTACCCCCTCTATCATGGATCAACTTGGCTGCCCATGAGCCCACATTTCCAAACCCCTAAAATTTATCGAAAAAATTGCAAAACGATGTACTAAATGGTTAGAAGCAGAACACATTTATGTTATCACGCGTTGGCCCCCAGGAAAAAGAAGGTTTGATAGTGATTGAGGAAATACCTGTATAACAAACTTCATACCAGAAATTGACTTCCCATATTCAGCAAGCAAAGCCTCTGTTGCAAAAACCACTCCAAGCCCAGTTGCAGACTCCCTTCCAAGTGAACCCCCAAGATCCTAATTGGCAGCATGAATAGAAAAAATAAAATTATAGTTCTCTTAGAATCATGGATCATTTAATTCTATTTCAGTGGACACAATTATAACTCTCATCTGTGTGTGCAATACTTACAATAGGTTTTCCTGTCACAACTGCAGGTGAATGCCCATGAAACTTTGAGTACTCATCAAGAATCCAAGCCATTGTCTGTACAATTTGATAATTAGGAAAGTGTATATGACCCTAAAGATAACAACAAAATATTCTCCATTTCCATCTGAAAAGGCTATATTCTCAATTCAGTTTCACTGGAAACAGGATACCTGTGCATTAGTTCCCATGTCAGGGGCAGGAACATCCCTGTGAATTCCAATGAGGTCATGGATCCTCTGAGTGAAGACACGAGTTAAACGTTCTAACTCACTGATACTCAGGTCCCTTGGGTTGCAGCCAATCCCACCCTTAGCTCCACCATAAGGAATGTTTGCTACAGCTGTCTTCCATGTCATTAGTTGAGCTAGAGCATTCACTTCATCTGGGTCAACCTTGCACCATTGCATTTTGATAGTTCAGTACTTGATGCATACTAAGAAAGCTTATATGTAGATGGATATTTATCATACAAATCTATGAGAGGATTCACAGGTAATAATCTATACTCGAAACCAAATTGAGGTTTCCGCAAGGGAAGTCATGCCAGCTCTTAGTGTCATTAATTTCCATAGTGGGTCAAATTTGGGTGCACAATATAGGCAATCCTTATGAAGATTGAGAGTTTTATATAAACCAGAAATCTTTCCAATTATTTAAAAAGGAAAAATGTAGCAAGCAATAGAACTGCTATAGAACAAATCTGGTTGATTGAATGGCAATCTGTATGCATGAAGAATTAACTATAGAAGCATTAATTAATACTATATGGTTTAATGCAGGCATTTATAGCTAGTTAAACATTTTGCCTCACAATAAAACTAGTATAGTGTTCTGTATATGTGAGTTTGAGGCTGTACATAGAAAACCTTTAAATACAGATTATGTTTCAAGTTCTTATTGCAGTAACAGCTAGCAGTAGCACTTCCTTTTTTGTAAGTAAGACCAATAGCAGTAGCACTTGGTATGCACATCTTTTTACATCTAATTTTACTTGGCCAATTCATGCTTAGGAGTGAATGTAGAAGCAAATACAAACTACATGGATTCCTACTATAAGTGGACTTCACCATTGGCACGGTCTAGGTAATATATCAAGCACTCCCTATATCACTCAGATTCCCCTTCCCAATGTTGCATATCAGAACTATGAAGTTTAGTCCTAAAAGTTTTAATAGATTTATAGTGTGGGCCAACTTAGAAGGGAAATGAGTAATCTATGTTTTCACATTGATACAGCTGAAAAGGAAAACAGAAAAGAGAAGCTTTACTTATTACACATAATAAAACCACAAGGCGACAAACCAAGACGTACTACATTGATCTTACAAGCATGAACAGAATAACAACAAAGTTTGGACTTCAAATTATACAAATAAAGTTAATACCTTAGTATAGGAAAAACAGAAAAGAGAAAAGTTTACTTATTACACATAATAAAACCACAAGACAACAACCCAAGACGTACTACATTGATCTGACAAGCATGCACAAAATAACAATGAAGAATGGAATTTACATTATACAAATACAGTTAAAACTGTTATGTAAGGCGCTCAATGCCAATTAAGCAGTGCTCATCTACAATAAAAAAAATGTCATGCTATACAATTGTCGTTTATCAATCATTTTAAAGTGTAATGTCCAGCAAAAAGAAGCCAATAGTAATTTTGAGAAATAAGAAAATTAAATTCCTCTTCCACATTAAGAAAAAGCTTGCATAAATGAGTCGAACTGAGAAGTAACCAAGCAGTTTTCCAATTATGAAGATAGAAGCCAAACTCATTGATAAGAAAATACTTTATGTTAATCAAATATTTCAAGGCACATGGATATACTCATCAAACAATTTGACAAAACAAGGGTTTGGCATAACAAAATGTGAAAATACGGCTGTCCATGACATTGGAACCAAAATTCCAATATAAACTCTCCCAATAATTCAGTCAAAAAAAAAAAAAAACTCCCAATAATTGAGAACATATTGTCATCAAGATTGACTAATCACAAATATTACCAAGAGGTCCAAAATTGGATGAATAAAACTTGATCTGCAATCAAAACCGTTGAATCCTAACATAACCAGAGATAGGTCTTCCCTTGCTCTTTTACTTGATCATGCATAAACTCAAACAGTATGAATCCACTTATAAAACAAATATTCTTAATTAAGTTGAACCATTAAATTGCTACACTGTTGTAGACTAGGAATTCAATTAGTCAGACCAGAAATTATAACCCCAAATAAACTTGCATATTCATGGGAAATATCAACATTAGCATACAATACCAAGAAGATGGAAAAATGAAAGAAAGAAATAACTAAGACATATAACCTCAGGGTGGTAACGGATTCCTCCTTTCATTGGCCCACGAGCATTGTCATGTTGGATTCTAAATCCAACATAGGAAGCCAGAGTGCCATCGTCTTTTGGAATAGTACACTCAACCTGCAAAATCAAAAGCATAAAACCCAACAAAAAGAAAAAACAATGAAGCAAAATCAAAGAATAATTTATAAAATGAGTAAATGACAATTACTTTGATTTCTCTGAAGGGAATCAAAAGGCTTTTCTCAAGCTTAGAATCCAGCCCAAGAATGCGAGCTGCATGGCGAAAGTTGCGGTTGGTGGCTGCAAGAGCATTCATGGCTGCCTGAAATGAGTGAAACAGTGAAACCCAGAAACTGAAAGCAACCCAAAACACACCAAGACAAAGATACGAGATGGGTTTAACAGAAAAGTTAGGCTATAAAAGGTTGGGATTCTGTGAGAGCTTATATGGAAATATAAATATAAATACATATAGTTGGATATCCGTTCTTGGAAAATGGCATTGTGAGACTTCTGAGACTGACAATACACTTTTTTTAAGTGTCTGACGAGGATGGTCTTGAAAGGCAGACAGTGACACTGTGACAGATAAGTCTACTAAAATATGACTCTTTCACAGTTGTAGGATTTGTCTTCATCTCTTATGCGTTATGACCATTCAACGGGTCTAATTCATTCAGGCCTTTAGTTTCATTGCAAGAGGTGAAAACTAAAGGGAAGTGGAGCTTTATTGTGGTGCCAAAACCCAAAAGTGTGCTAGAATAAGCCATAACAACCATAGGTCCATAACATACAATATTTTTTAATCATACATCCAAATTTCTAATTTATTTATTTTAAGCCCAAAAAAATATTTCTAACCCATAATTCAAGAAAATCTAGTATGGAACATTCAATTCAAACTCAAGCATACTCAAGTAATTAAGGTATTTAAGTATACCCAAGTTTTAGTTAAATTAATTTTTAAATTCTTTTGAGAGCTTAAAGTTTATGGTATAGTCTTTAGAATTTAGGACTAAAGTCTTAAAACTCTAAATATGAAGTCCTAAAACCTAAACTCTAAATGCTTAAACCTTAAACAATACTATATCATTCAACCAACAAAGTATTATTATACGAAATTATAAAATGTAACTCTACAAAAGTTACATACTGCATTATAACAAAATAAAATGTAATTATTTACATACTGCATCATAACAAGATTTACATACGGCGCGCGTTAGAAATTTTTTTTTAATTTTAAGCTACTCATTGTGACTTAAAAATAAATAAATCTTTTACATAAATTTTAAGTGACACTTATTTTTGTGGCTTTTTGCTAATTTACTTTGAAAATAAATGGGAGTCAAACTATGGCAGTGAGTGTACGCTTACTTAAGAATGAGAAAAATTCCCCTCCTTAATTAAATTAAGGCAGATGGGGGATAATTAACTAGGCTTGTAATTAATCTACTAATTGAGGGGCATTGCAAAGTGACAGAGAATTATGGAACAATTCTTATGTATGGTTGTGTCTGAGATTTACTAAAATTCATGTGGGCCTACTGCATATTCATTGAAAAGTTAAGATCGCTAGAACAAAAGGTAAGTCTATATAATTTGAACCAAAAATAAAAATTACTGTTATAAAATACATTTTCTCAACACTATGGTTGTGAATTAGATATTAAAAATTTACTATTTTGGTGTATTTAATTGGAATTCTAATGAATTTTAAAAGAATTTGCAAGTCCATAGAAATCTAGGTATATCTAATTCAGAATTGTAAGAATTTCATAGAAATTTAAGTATATTCAATTTATAATTTTAAATAAACAAGATAAAACCAACAAAATGAATTCAAAATCTGTTTTTATATATACCTAATAGATAATTACAAATAAGTCAATAAAATATTTCAGAATTATAAAAAGGTCAATAATAAAGCGGAAGCAAAGAACTATGAATTCAAAATCAATAAGGTTTTTTGCAGTCCTCACACCTTTCAGTACCGTTTCTAAACATATATTGCAAGCCTTGTGTTAACACCTTAGAGATATATTAAGAGAAACTTAGAGATAGATCCAATGTTAACACCTTTCTTAGAGTAACACCAGGAGAGATTTAGAATATAGATAGAAGTCCTTTTAATCATAGTCATCAATTACTCAGCAGTCATGTCACCTTTTTTTTTTTTTTTCCCTTTAATTTAGAAACAACGTTCTGACTTCTGAGCTTCTCCATAAGTCCCGTTTTTTTTTCTCCAGTCTAGTTTCCTCCTTTTTTTTCTCAAGCTTGGTTTCTTATCATCCGAAACTCTCTCTCTATTCAAATTTTGATCTTATCTCTTGTCTAGTTTAGTTTAGTTTCGACTGTACCAGGTTGGATAGGGGAGAATGTTGCTGGGGTTATTTGGGTTTTGTGGTTCTTGAATTATATCGTTCCTTCTTCTACCAGGTGGACCATGGTTGACACTAGACATTCGAACGGACTGATTCAACCACCCATGGTATATATGTTTCCTTCTCAAGTTCGGATTTCATTTGGGTTGTTTTTGGTTTTCTGTAATTGGTGTATATCATGTACCATGGGAAAGGGGTTAATGTCGGATTGAGTTTCTTGTTTTTGTTTAATAACTTTGTAATTGCTGTATTTCATGTACCATGGGTTTGGGTTTCAGGGTGGTTTAGGGTTAGGGTTCTTATTTAATCTCTTGGTTATTTCTGAATTTAATGTACCATGGGTTTGGGTTTAATGTCGGATTGGGGTTTCTTGTTCTTATTTAATGTCTTGTTAATTTCTGTATATCATGTACCATGGGAAAGGGGTTAATGTCGGATTGGGTTTCTTGTTTTTGTTTAATAACTTTGTAATTGCTGTATTTCATATACCATGGGTTTGAGTTTGAGGGTGGTTTGGGGTAGGGTTCTTTTTTAATCTCTTTGTTATTTCTGAATTTAATGTACCATGAGTTTGGGTTTAATGTTGGATTGGGGTTTCTTGTTCTTATTTAATTTCCCTTAAATTTTTGTATTTCATGTATCATGGGATAGGGATTAAGGATGAATTAGGTTTCTTGTTCTATTTTTTTTTTTTTTAATTCCAGAATTTCATGTACCATGGGATAGTGTATAATGTCGGGTTGGGTTTCTGGTTTGTATTTCATTTCCTTGTAATTTCTGTGTTGTACCAATTGCACAATTAGCAGTTGATTAGTTTCTTAGAATCACCATTTGTGTTCAAAGTGTGATTTTAATCTCTTGGTTATTTCTTGTTTTTGTTTAATATACTGCAATAGTGCATTTGTCCATTTGTCCATTTGTTTTTATGTTGTTTCATGTACCATAGTTTGGTACATTGTTTAATGCAATATACTGTCTGCATA
Source organism: Dryas octopetala (assembly GCF_963921425.1). NCBI lineage: Eukaryota > Viridiplantae > Streptophyta > Magnoliopsida > Rosales > Rosaceae > Dryas > Dryas octopetala. Next base: position 8,329,235 of record NC_141374.1, on the reverse strand, counting down.
TGTTGCAGGAATGTCATAGAAAAGGGTTGACTAAGCAATTGCATGGTTTACTTTATTACACACTATTCAGAGTCTTTGAGTCGTTTGATATAATTTTCTTTCCAATGATGCATGTTTCTCCAGACCATTTTACCCTTCTCATTTTGGATAGGATTGAGAAAAAATGGTTCCATTATGACTTATTAAAGCCTAGACGAGTTGTTAACCGTCCAGGCACATGTTACAGGGATGCAAATGTGCTGGTAAGAACTTGAGAATACGAGGGTAACGTATATGTACAATTAAGTAGTTAACTAATTCAGATTTTGTTTCATGAAGCGTGGTTTGGTAAATTCTTTTTTGTATTGGTACAAACCCTATTCCAAAAGAGGGATCCAAAGTGGAGTTGTGCCCAACCACATTGTTGATGATGTAGGTTTTGTGAGGAGCAAACCTGGGGATTATGTACTGTCTGAATCTGAAAAATTGGCTTTAGCTGCAATAGAGCAAACTGAAATTAATTGGCCACTTCTTAACTGTGATAAGGAGCCCCAACAAAAGGCAGATTCGTAAATTGAATACTCATTTTAAATACTTGTATTATTAATTTAGTTCACACTAAATTGGTTCTAAATTTTTTTCCAGTTTGGATTATGGGGTAGCTGTGATGTGGTATATGGAGTATTATGCGCGCCGGATGGAAATACGACAGGTCTTTCGACCACGTGACATGGTGGAAATGAGGGTGAGGTGTCTGTCAATGATGTTAGGTGATTTAGAAACAAATGCAGTCCAAAAATGATGACTAGTAGCAGCAGTGACTTGTGACTTTAAGATGTACATGTTGTTGGTACTTTATGTTTTTTTATTGCTGGGCTGGTTGGTTCATTTAGGCCAAATATTGCTATACTTTTGAATCAACCATGATGTGTAGGTTTGGTGGATCATTCATTTTGGTACAAAGATGCAGGAGAAGTTCATTTTGGTCTAACAGGGGTTTAAGGACTTTGTGAATTTATTACAGTTAATTTATAAATGGATATTTCAGTTTGGATTTTCTTGACTGGGTTTGGTTTGTAAATGTGTGCTTATGTGAATAGGTGAAGGAATGTGTATGGTACTTTGTGCTATTCTGCACTTAAATATTTTGTGTACAGAGATGAGGACATTGTATGAACATGTGCATGACGAGGGAGGTTTGCAGTTAAAATATTTAGCCGTGTAAACCTGAAGGGAAATACCAGGTTGTTTTAGGATTTGTTTTCTAATTGTACCAATTGTGTTTGTAAATGTACCAATCCATATACAGTTTTTTCTAAGCTGTGCTTCTTCAATGGTAATAATTGATTCTACATAAACCCTAAGCCTTAAACCTTAAGCTCCATGTAAACCCTAAACCCTAGATGTACCAATTTTGGGTATAAATGTACCAGGACACATAAACCCGTAACGTACACGAATGTGTTTAATTCATGCAAACCATAAACTGCGAACTTCTTAACCGTAAACCATATACCCTTAACACTGTTTTTTTTTTTTTGCCGCTATATATCCTTAACATTGTTAATTGTATCTAAAATGTACCAACCCATTTAATTAGGGTACCAATTGTGATTGTAAATGTACTCGACCATGTAGAGTTATAGGACCTAAAAAGATAATCTGGTTTGTAAATTCAAACTCTAAAAGATATATATTTGATTTCTTAATTCAAAATTAAGTAAAGATAAAAATCAAATATCTGTTTGGTTTCTGAAAAATATAATTTAAATTAAAAATGCTGACGTGTATATATCATTTAAATTATAAATGCTGACGTGTATTAGATTTTCTGATGTGGTAATTAGAAAAAGGACCTTAATCTATATGAAAAGGATTTACTTATGAATTTTAAAACACCCCCGGCCTGTGCGTAAAAATTGTTGTCTAAAAGGACTTAAGCATAATTTTCTGTATTATTAATTAGCCGTCTCAATTTAGCTTCTAGCACTCCAAACTGAGAATTTTACAGTTCTTATATACTCACATTGTAGAGTACAAAGAAGCTAAATATGAGTGTCACTATAGTTAAAATTTAAAAAGGTCCAAAATCATTGTCGAGTACAAATCATGTTCCAAAATCCAACCCATTCTATCAAGATAGTTAAAAAGGTCCAAACCGGCCTGGCTATACTAAATCTCAGGAGAGACCGAGAGAGTAAGTGTCTCCTAATTGTTAGCTATCTAATACTTCAATATATTTCACATGCACACTTCGTCATATTTGGACTTTGGGGAGATAGAAAAACACAAGAAATAGAAAAGAGTTCGTGATAAACTAAAAATAAGAAATAGAAAAGAGTTCACTTCTTTTAAAGATGAGGTACACATGTTGGTACACAAAATGTAATATTCCTATTTTTATTTATTTTAGTAAAGTGAAACTCACTTTTATTAGAGAGAAAATATGATACCTTAACATTACTACAAAAGAAATTTCTAGTCATTTTAACTAAAGTTTGACTGGAAAATAAAAAGCCTGCTTAGAGATGATCTAACTAGAGTTTTAGCATAAAGCACATAACTACAAGTCTACAAGAGATGCTTGAAATTTTCACAATCGTGAATTGTCAATACTAAATTACTAACTCAATGCCATCATGCCCACACGGAAGCCACATTTTAGGGAAACAAAGTGGCGCAGATACCTAAAAGTTAGACATCTAATGGGTTAGTTTGTATCTTTTACCTTGTTAGACTAACGAGGCTAAGAGTCCCAACTTTTTTTTTTCAATATTTATTTCTTACCTCATATGTTATTGTTTTACTGGATATGATATTTTTTTTTTTAAGTTTTTTTTTTTTAGTTGTGGAACCATGGGTAATTTTCATGAAGATTAAAGAGCAATTAAGGAAGAACATAATCCGGGTAGTACCCACAATGAGAGGTAGTATCCACAATGGGAGATAGTGCCCACAATAAGAGATAGTGTCTACCATAACTAAAGGTACTCATAACAACAAAGGACCTACACCTTAATCAAGGAAAAGACCAATGAAGAATAGAACTAGCTTAGTAAGGTAGTCACCAAGTAAGGTAAACCAAGAAGGGTAGTCACCAAATAAAGTAATCACCAAGTGAGGTAGTTATCTATTATTAAGGTGTCATAAGAACCTCCGCTTACTTTTGGAAAATAGAAGTACCTTGTTAGAAGTTACTTAACCCATTGAAGAACCTAACATTGTCTGCTTTGTTTTACATTGTGTAGATCTTATTAGTTGGGTGGGAGAAGCTCATGTATGGCTTCAACAATAGTTTCAATTGAATTGCAACTCTAACTTGTTTTGTTTTCTTCAATAAAGTATATCTTTCAATAATAAAAAAAAAATATGTACAATTCGGATTATTGAACTAAAATACATAATGAACCCACAATGTGTCTCTTAGATAAAGTTATTTAAGAAACCTCAATAGTTCTCCTGAAGTATATGTAATTATATATATGTTCATGCCAGCACCTATATATCCAAAGCTCAATTTTTTTTTTTGACCAAAAAAAATCCTAATCTTATTCGGTCACTTTTGGTTTTGGTTGATGATTACATTGATCAAAGTCTTGTCACTTCCATGAATTTGATTGTTGTCTCACAAGCTCTGATTGCTGATCACCTCTGATTGCAGAGTAACCAAGCCTGGAGACAAGGTAATGTTCTAAACTTTGTAGTTTTGTTTAGGTACAAAAAAAATATATGTATATGATATAATTTTGGACGGCAAAGCATGCAAGAAAGACTTTGCCGTTCTTGTCCCTGCATTGGGTCTTTGTTTAATATATTTACAATGAGTCTTGTCTCGTTCCAACCAAAGGCATAGGAATTCATGTTGCCCTTCTCTGTTTGGCCTCACATCATCTTTGCCAGCTTGATCAGTAAGTACATTTTATTCCTACATACTTATCTTAGGGTTTTTTTGGAAGTATTTTGAGTAGCGTTTTTATTAGAAATACATAAAAAATTTGATTAAAACTCAAGTGCATTTTACAATTTCGAAGTATTTCTCCTGAGAAATACTCTATAGGTACTTTTTCATAAAACAATACTTATGTAATCCTAGAAAATCAATTTTATCTATTTCAGTCAAATGCTATATAGGGTTTAGCTATCTGAAAGTGATTTTAGCTCTACTCAAGGCACTCTCAATTAGCCCTTCTATATATCCCTCTTACCATAAGTAATAAACCTCTCCTCTCTCTCTCTCTCTCTCTCTCTCTCTCTCTCTCTCTCTCTCTCTCTCTCTCTCTCTCTCTCTCTCTCTCTCTCTCTCTCTCTCTCCCTCTCAACATGCCAACCAAAAAGGTACGTAACAATATATATGCTTATTGACACACTGATCAACATGCACACAAAGCATATATGCTTGACATGGTAGTAACTATTGATGACTTGAGTTTCAGGAAACAAGCTGCAAAAATAAAGGTGTGCTGGTGACTGTGTATGTAGAGAAGCCGAAGAAGAGAGCATTATCGAATCACCACCACCACCATCATATTCACCACACCATCAAGCGAGAGGTTATTCATTATAGGCAAGGTGGTTGTGGTGGTAAAGGAGGAGGAGGGTACATTAGTAGGAGAGCTGAGCTCCTTCAGTACTCTCAACGCCTTCGCCAATCAACTAGATCACCAGCAGCATCCACACCTTTCTTTGCAAAGCAAAACAATACCAACAATCAACAACCTCATACCCAGGTGCCTTCATATTTTCTCTGTTTCAATTAACTAGTGCTCTCTAGACTGTGAACAAATTTCTTGGAAGTAATTTAGCTTTACAAACTGAAACAATTAACTTCATATATATCATCTTGCAGTCGGTTCAATTCTTAGCTGAATGATTCTGTTTGGTAACGTTTTTGTTTTTCCGTTGTATTTGATTTCAAATCTATCTAAAAATTAAAAACTACTTAAAAATACTTTTAGTTTTTAGCTTTCAATTTTTGTTTAAATAATTATTCTATATATTCGTCTTCATGTCTACTTCTAAACTCTCTTCTCCCTTCTCCTCCCTTTCCCCTTTATTAATTTATTTTAATATAAAATAAAAAACTTTACCAAACATGTACTTAGCTTATGAAAAGAAAGGAGGCCATGATCAACAATAAAATTTTATTAAGAAAGGACTTTTTTTATGGTCTAAAGAAAGGAGGACTTTAAATTGTTAGTATTTCAATAATTATTTATAAGGCAGGTTATTATGTAATACATTGTCTGATAAAGTGTTAGTAGTTAGATTGTCGCTGTCCAAAGAAAGCCAAAGAATGCAAGAACTCCCTCCTGCTTTGGCAACTGGAAGGTTCCGAACATTTTTGGAATTTTTACATGTTTCCAAGCTAAGAAAGAGAGGAAGACAAGAATAAAAAAGCACAATGGTACTACCAGCAATAAAATAAAAGCTGTTATCAAAGGCTTAAAGGTAAATTAATCAAGAGCTGAAATTTATGTGATCTAAACCACTATTTCTTTTGTTTTTAAGAGACACATCCTATTTATTTTGGAAGTTTAATCTAAACTCAAATCCTTTCAGGTGGAAAAGAAACAGGGCTTTTTTTCCAAGTTGTTCTCAGCACCACCAAAGAGAAAGTGAAGCTATAAGAACTTGAGTAATTTTTTACAATGACCATTTTTTTTTTTTTTTTTTTTGTAAAAAAGCTGGGGAATGGGCTTCTTGGGACATGAATTCTCTTCTTTTAACCAGAACATGATCTTTGTTCCAGGAGAAAGAGTAAATTTAATATAGATGAAAATTTTTGGTCCATGATGAAAGAAATTTTGACTGAGCTGCATCTAACTGTGGACCAAAAAGAGTTCAAAAAACTCATGCTGGTTAAGTTAAAATGAATGAAATTTGAGTTAGTTAACCTGTTAGGTAGCCTACATTAGACTTAAGATTAGTGCTCAACGCTCCTCCTTGTGGGATCCCATTTTGGGTCCCGCGGTGTTACTCAAATATCACATCTACATTGCTAAAAATTGGGTTGCCACATATATTTTAGCCAAGTGAAATGGGAATTCAGGATTTCATCACCTTCATATGAATATTTTTTCTTCCTCTATATAGAATATTTCAGTCAACAACGGTACAACAGCCGGTGCAAAATTGACTGTTTAAAGCTGCTGAGATCTTGGTCGAGCAAGTTCTTTGTGTATAGCCAAAAGACCGTGTATGCTGCTTAAAACAAAAAAGCTATTGGGATCTCTGCTGTCGAGTATACTCCCACAGAGCAATGGCACCGCTGACATGAACATTGAGAGATCTAACAACTCCCAACTGTGGAATCTCAATGCAAACATCCAGAATATGGATAATATCAACTGGTATACCTTCCTTCTCACGCCCAAGGACCAGTACCTGCACAATGGATGAAAATAATAAAGCAACAATATCTGATGACGAAAATGGAACACATTTTCAAAATCCCATTGAAAGAATGCCACTCCCCTTGATATACAATGCATCTGATAAAAATTTAAGAAAAATAAAAAAGAAAACCAAATAGGTTTTGGGAAAGAATATATGCTACGGTTATGTATGGAAGTCCAGCATTTATTTTCTTTTACTTCTGAGTACTGACAACTAGAGCTTTCTTCTTTTCTCTCCTTTTTTCTTTTCCCCCAATTAAAGGTAGGGGTTATTCTCAAGCAAGCACCAGAATGATATATAAGTACATACAACCAGTATATATAATCTATTGTGATATGGTCCACAGGACTTTCCCATACCACTCACCGTCACCAAATTAAAATGGAAGACCGTGTTGACAGAGTAACTTACTGTCTTTTTAGGAAAGATATACTGGTCAAGAGGCATGCTATTTGCAGTTTGCTCCAATCCCAAAATTGAGAAGCCTTCTCGTTTCTTTCTCTCAAGGAAAGCCTTCAAACTACCCACTGGAACTTCGATGATAGGAACCCACTTCTCTGCAGTCACACTGAGGAAAAAACAAAAGCATTAAAAACCTGTAAGTCTGTAACTAATTTACTAAGGGCCAATTTTATAACATTTATGTTTTTGGTTATCTTTTTAGTTAAGAAGATAGAGAGAAAATATATGGGACAAAGGTGGGAGAGAAAGGAGGGAGAAGTGGGAAATGCAACGAAGAATTAAGGGGGAAATGATGAAGAATAAGAAAACAAAAACTGAAAAAAAAAATTAAAAATTAAAAATTGTTTTTGGTTTTTAGTTTTATGGCAATCATTCTAAATAAATAATCTCCTCCTTCCCTCACATCTATCATTTCTCATCTCACCATCCTCTCATTCGTCGTCTCTACTTTTAATTAAAAATTAGAACAATTAACCAAAATGTTACCAAATGGACCCTAAGAGATACATTGAAAATTCACTTCACAAATTTTAAAATACAAAATAATGGAAAAATCATAAACCAAAATATACCACTGTGAATGGCGTTGTATCAGATGAGAGGGTGATCAGTTTGGGTTTCATAACATAAATAGTGAACAAATAAAACCTAATTGGCAATATATATATACACATACATATATGTATATTATATTGATCATATAATCACCGGTATTTATGAAAACCCATGGTCAACAACAGTTGCAGTAGAATCCAACTGTTAACATTCAAACACGGTTCAAAACCCATAAAAGTATTTTTGTTGGAATTACTCAGTCATTGGATTCTGATTTAAAGGTTGTGACTGAGGATGGAAAAAAAACAATAAAAAGATACAAACAATTTTAAATTGGAATTTTTTTTCGTCAATAAGCATAATTATACTAAGAAATATATCAAAGTCGAAGAAATAATCAATTTATTGCTCACCAGAAATCCCTATGTTGTGCCAACAAGTGACCACCACAGTTATTGGTAAATTGTTTTACAAGGTAATATTGTGTGTCACAAATGCAACATGTACCACACATTGGGGAACCACCAAGTGACCACAACTTTGTTTGGAATTTTTAATTTATCATTATTGTTTTAATTGTGTGCGCACACGCGTGCATATGCACGTGTATTTTTATCAGTAAAAGTGATACCAAATTATAAACAAACCTGATCAGTTGGAACTGTTTGTCATGCAATATGTTTGCATCTGCAACAGCCAAACACGATGCCTTAAATACCTGGTAAGAACGATGCAAGAGAAATTGAGCGGAAAAATTCTGCAAACACATAATACAAGGAGCACAAAATGGCAAAAAAGGCTCATTGTAGTCCCCATCACACACCTCACAAGTCCGTGCCAGGCCAGCAAGGTTAGGTATACGATCAAGAAGAGATGCTACAAGGATAAGATGTTGTCTACTTCCTCTCTCTCTTTCCATTTCTAGACTTCTAGACTGCAGTGCCTGAGCAAGAAGCTTATCGTCCTTTTCAATTTCTGTTTTTTTACATACAAGCCACATTAGATTACATCAATTTTAGATTTTTATAAAGAAAGCCTGCTTTTAAAAATATGGCTTTCCTTGAAAATTTCGGCATACATATTATCATTTACTAAGCTACTCCACGACATTTGTACATACCCACAAGTTGTTTGTAAGTTTCTTGGTTTCCCAAGAAGGAATTAACATCTATGTCTTGCTTCTCATGTTTAGAGAGAGTAATCTTTTTCTGAAAATCCAATGAAACATCTTTCAGTAGCTGGGTAAGCGATTTTCCTTCATTAGCATTAGACAGTATAGTTGTGCAGTTTCGATCTTCATCAGATCTTAAGCTCTCATTCTTAATAGTCATGACATCCTTTGCCATTGAACTTCGAAGGTCTTCCCTGACATCCTGCAACACTGAAATCTGAGATACCAATCATACAAGAAAAAGCCAGTAGAAAAAGAAAACATACTTACATTTAAAAAGTTGAGCACTTGCTCCATAAGGGATATAGGTACACATTCAAACTCGAGCTCCTTTAGTGCAACAAAAGAAAATTTGATTCAGATGTCTCTCGTTTACCAAAAGCAAAGATACATTCTAACTAAATTAATCGGAAACACAATTCCTTTATTGACATGTCAGGATAAAAAAAAACTGACTAGCAAATGGAATCAAAAGACTACATCAAAAGAACATAAAGCTTATACACAATTGGAAGTAACCATGAGGAAACAACTCATGTCGTGTTATCTCTAAAAATGATATGCATCTTATTCTATATGAAAAATGGATATGGTTTCTGTTATTGCTTCATATTTTGAGCCATAATCAAGGAATAAAATTTCGGGTTTCGAGGAAATTTCGACGGAAATTTCGAAGATTTTTAAATTTCAACAGAAATTAAACGGAAACGATGGAAATTACTATCAAAATACGGAAATTTTGAATGAAACTTTACTATATGTTTATGAGCAAATTACAATTTAGTACCTCAACTTTACATGTTGTTTCAACTTAGTACCTCAACTTTGAAAACTTACAAAAAAGTACCTCAACTTTCATTTTGTATCAACTTAGTACCCCAACTTTGAAAACTTGCAAAAAAGTACCTCAACTTTCATTTTGTGTCAAAATAGTACCTCCGTTAGTTTTTCTGTCAAAGTGGCAGGGGTATTTTCGTCTTTTCCTTAAATTTTAAAAATAATAATTTTTTTTAATAAAAAAATTTCTTAAAATAAAAAAAAAATTCATAAAATTAAAAAAAAAATTTATGAAATTTTAAGAAATTTTTTTATTAAAAAAAATTATTATTTTTAAAATTTAAGGAAAAGACGAAAATACCCCTGCCACTTTGACAGAAAAACTAACGGAGGTACTATTTTGACACAAAATGAAAGTTGAGGTACTTTTTTGCAAGTTTTCAAAGTTGAGGTACTAAGTTGATACAAAATGAAAGTTGAGGTACTTTTTTGCAAGTTTTCAAAGTTGAGGTACTAAGTTGAAACAACATGTAAAGTTGAGGTACTAAATTGTAATTTGCTCTATGTTTATTTAACATATTATCTACTACATTGATAAAAAACATTGAAGAAACCAAATTATATAGTAAGTTTCATGTGATATAAGATGAATATAATGCGCGCTGAAGGTGAATACTATGAAATAAAATTAGTATAATGAATAAATAAAATTAATATTCTTTATACTCTATAATATATACACTAAATTCTATATACTTTATAATCTATACTCTATATTATTTAAGATATCGTATAGAATATTAGGGTTTAGGCCCTTTAGGATATTTTTAATTATTTTTTATATAAAAAGGTATTAGAGTTTATTGGTTTAGGGTTTAAAAACAATTAAACGAAACCCCAAAACGGCCAAACGAAATCTCAAATCTTTTTTTTTTTTTTTCAATTGCCTAAAAACCTCAAACTAGGATATGGTATATGATATTAGGGTTTAGGCTTTTTAGAGTATTTTAAATTATTTTTATATAGAAATATATTAGAGTTTACAAATTTAAGGTTTAAAAACAACTAAATGAAACTCCAAAAAGGCCAAATAAAAACCCAAACTATTTTTTTCTCTTTACAATTGCCCAAAGGCCCCAAACCCCAATCAACCCTAAACCTTTTAATTCTTTTTCTCTTTCTTACTTTTTTTTTCTTTTTTTCTTCTTCTTTTTCTTTCCTTCTTTTTCTTTTTTTCTTTTCTTTTTTTCTTCTTCTCTTTCTTTCCTTCTTTTTCTTTTTTTCCGTTCTTTTTTTTTTTTTTCTTCTTTTTCTTTCCTTCCTTCCCTTTCCTTTCTTTTCCCCCCGAGTCTCCAGCAAAAGCCTTCCACTCTCTCTCTCTCTCTCTCTCTCTCTCTCTCTCTCTCTCTCTCTCTCTCTCTCTCTCTCTCTCTCTCCCCAATCCATCACCAACCCACCTCACCCTCACCACTTTCTCCCCCTGCCACGCCTCCACTGTCGCCCCCCCTGCCGCGCCCTCGATCTCCCTCCTGCTGCGCCCCCCGGCCACCCCCTGCCGCCGCCCCTCCTCTTTCTCCCCTGATCTCCCCCTGTCGCGCCCCCCTGCCACCGCCCCCTCCTCTTCTCCCTCGATCTCCCCCCTGCCGCGCCCCCTGCCACAGCCCCATTTTTCTCCCAAAACCATCTTTTTCTCTCCAACCCAGCCTCCTCTCGAAAAACCCAAAATTCCAAAACCAGATCACCGGCGAAAACTTCGGCGAAATTTCAAAAATTTCGAAAATTTTGCCGAAATTATCCCGAAAATTTAACAAAACTAGGTTTCGATTTCGACCCCTCCTCAAATCGAAAATTTCAGCAAAATTTCTCCGAAATTTTCGAAATTTAAACCCTTGGCCATAATCTCATGTTTTATTATGCTTAAATTCCATGTTCCTCTTCCTAAAAGGTTTTACTGTTATTTTTTTAATTAAAGGTGCACAAGAAGAAAAGTGTACAATAGAAAGGGAAAAAAAGAAAAGTGTACAACTCAAAGAAAGTAGATAAGAACCACTACACTGACCTCAACCCGATTGATGAAAATCCCCGCAGGAGTGACAGAGCTATTGGGACTGTAGGCATCAAGATATCCTTCCATTGATGCTCGTAAGCTGAAATGCAAACAAATCAAATTAATATGACAGAGCTCACTATAACCATGTATAAGAGGCATGAGAACAAAGTGTCATAACGTAATCTATGCCTGATTGTAATCACAAAGACGTATATAACAGACATGTTTTGCATTGAAGTTGATTGGCTCCTTTAGCTAGGAGTGAAAAAAGTATTCAAGGCACATAGTCTGCTAGACATCCATATATGTAGCTTAGAAGTCTGATTTGATAATTATAGGCGATCAACTTGATTAATAGGCATGTGGTGAATTTTAAATCCATTGACCATTATGATGAGGAAAATTTAACCCAAAGTTTTATAATTAATTTCATTTTAGTTCCACTTGATGACTTTCTATTTTCAAAACTATAACCAGTGTATGACACATATCTGATGGGTGTGCAAATAAAGATAGCTAGCCTTGCAATATGATATAAGTTTATAAAGGAACGGGTCTAGCATTGCGTACTAAATTTACATATTTCCATTTAATGAAAATATTTATTTGTTTTGCCAGTTTCTACAGAAACAAATAATACGAAAGACAGTGACAGTACACTTAAGAAAAAAAACCAAGCTGAGATATCCTACCGCACACAATCAGAGTTCTCTGCCAGGTAGGACTTCAAATTCTCAAAACACCTCTTCTCTAAAGTCATGGTCTCAGAGGCTTTAGAATCTAATGAAGGAAACAATTTGCAAAGGACTTGGTAAACCAGTAACTGCAAAACGAGGCACCTCACAATGAATGAAAAGCATTATGAAAAACAGAAAAATATTAATAGGATCCAAAATTCAGTATTCATCAACTCTGAATTAGCCAACCTGGGTGAAACCACGCAAGCTGTGGTGATGTGAGGTTAATAGTGGAACTATAGGAGGAAGTAATTCATCCAAATACTTGTATTGAAAAGCTTGAGATGCATGGAGGATGACATTAGCTGCTATAAATACATAAGAAGAGAGTGCCTGCATTTCATGTCAAATAATTAATAGAATAGATACCTAACATATACCAAAAGCATCTTAAACTGCAAAGAAAGTATACGTAAAAAGTAGAATTCTTGAACTGAAGGAAGTTATAAATTGCTAATAGAAACATTGTCATGTCAACTGACATGTAATATTCTATATATACACAAATATAAGGAATTAAAGAAAAGTTAACTTTTCTTAGTAAGAATTGGATGCATGCAATTAGCACCTCATAGTAGCGAATGATAACTAATTCTTATATCAACCAATGAGTCTAATGATCAGATACAATTCTAAGATGCAATGCTACTACAACAATCTGAACGAAATGATTAACCAATAAAGAAACAATAAGGTTTGCTAACAAAGATAAGATATTTCTATAATTGAATCTAATAACATAACCCACAGCACATCATAGTGCCACATGACACCATGAAAACTCATGCTACATCATTACATACATCCAATTACACTTTTAAATCCTTTTACTTGGTCCACAGAAATTTTGTTGGTATTGGTATCACTTGTAACAATTTATTGTATTTACTCTCCCTAGCACCGAAACATGGAAGAAAAATGAAGAGTACAGAGAAAGAAGAATTGCATTGATTGTCCATGTTACACAGTCATAAGGTACCACATAACCATTCAATGAGTTCATAAAGTTGGAGTATTTTAAGATGGTGATTTACATCTTTTAATTAAAAACGATTTTCCACTTCAATTTTTCAATACTCAATTTGTGGAACAATTGTTTAGATAAACCAAAGAATTTAGTCTATAACCTTATGCATGTGACTTCTTAAGTGAGTACGTGACCACTCAAACAAATGACCTTTTGACATCGTTGCATAACTTGGTATTGCGGTATAAGCTATGCACTTAGAAAAGCATTTTCAGAAAAGGTTGAACGAAACAAATCAGGATAGCACTCATCCAGGGAGAGAATAACTAAAAGGGTTTTGTTTCTTTGAAAAAATCAGTAATATATATTTTCTATCAAGATATATGTTAAATAGATAAAATCACTTGGCTCTTGAGGAAAGTTCACCAAATTGAACAGCTTAGATGTCTTTTGTCTAGTTTACCACAAAATATTTAACAAAAGTGACTATAATTTTCATCAACTTGAATTCGCATCAAATGAAAGGTTTTAAGTTATGTCTACAAAGACATTTTTCTATTAACAGGAAACTGCAAACCCCACAAGCTCTTCAATAGGTACTATGAAAATGTGGTTCTTGAGCAACAATGTTCCCTTATATAATCTTGCGATCCTAAATGCTAAGGTTCGAAGAGATACTAAAGGTAGCACCTTTCAACCGGATGAATACATCAGAGAACCGCAACAATAAAAAATTGAGCACAAATGTCATAAACTCATAATAATTCCAAAACAATATATACCTGAGGCCTCATGTTGTAATCTCTCAATACAGGAACTAGTTGCTCCCCGACCTGCAACTCCAGCAATAATGTAAGAATTATTAAGTGTGGCTTTTCAACTTTTTAACAGAAGAACGCAAAATTCTTGTCCAAAAACTCATAGAAGACAAAAATTAATAAACCCAATAGGCATGAAAGACCTCATCCTTGAGTTAGGTCTTTGATGCCAACTCCACAAACATAGAACTCATGCTTAACATTATCAATTCAATACTTCCAGGCTGCATTTGGACAGCACAGTTCAAAAGGAAAACCAATCCAAGTCCATCCTCATGAACAGTTAAATTAACTACCTGCTCATCGCAAACCACTCTGGTTAGTTTGGACTGTCTACTTTTCAGGAAGCAGTGACTTTTGCATCACAATTATTTAGTGCAAACATACACATTTCATTTTGCTTGTTCCGCCTGCCAACCCAAGCATACTGTATGGGTCTGAATATTGAGCATTTATTCAAAACGTGTCCAACATATGCCAGAATATATCACTGTTAAAACTTTAGCATTTGTTGACCTAGTTTTTCATTTCTTTGCCATCATCAGAAAAGCAATCCTCAACCAAGCATTGATGCTCAACACAGGGAGAGAAAAAGAGAAAAGAAAACTGAAACTGTTAGAATATAAGACAATTGTTGGTCCACATCCTAATAGCTTAAGATTTCGGGAATAGTGGTAAACCAACAAACTGTATCACGGTATCAGAGTAGAATCCTTTTGCATTGTCCCAATATAAGTTGAATTTCACAAGTTGGACTCTAATGGTAGAGAAAGACCCACATTTGAGGTTAGAATATAAGACGATTTTTTGCCCACTCTTAACAGAATAAACTTTTGGGAATAGCGGTAAACCAACAAACTTTATCAAAAACCGAAAGTTCAAGATAACTTTAGACTTTATTCTTGTATTCCCAATATCAATAGACATAACTAGGGTTCAATTTTCAAAGAGTGGCCTACATATCTAGGCAAATCTGAAATTAAATCCCACATGTACAAGGAAATAATGAAATAACTAAACCCTACTACAACAAAATAGAAAGTAAATGATTAGCCTAATTATTATTTTGCTCCTATGCCTAAAATAGGATCATAGACCACCAAGATTCCCATCAAGCACATTGCGCTGTGGTCTAAACATCAAACATCCACTTTGTGAGCTCCAAGATAGCTAAAAAAACATGTCATGGTAAAACCCCAACCATATATCTTAACCTTGTTTCCCTTTCACCATCAATACCACAACTGATAAGATATATACCAAGTAGAAAGTATAAAAAGGGCATAGAGTTCACCAGTTCTAAAGTAATATTGAAGAAAACCAAAGAAAGGAAAATATCTAGTAACAAAAATGAAGTCGCACAGCAGATATGTATCTTGCATAGAGTAATAAGAAAAATTATAAACTTGGCGAGGAAAAAAGTATATAACTTCCCTTCACATTAGAGTAAGAAACTTAAAAGTAGAATATCAAGTAGAATCAAGATAGCAAAGAATTGTAGATAAACCATCTTAAGATGATTCTTAATTCATCTTTCCTTTTTTACTGTTATTAACAGTCAACACCCAACTGCAATCTAAGCTGAACAAAATAAGCAAATATTTTCTTAATGGAAGATTTGAGAACTCCACTCAGTTGCATGTTGATTTATAGAAAATTATTTTGGATTGAAAAACCACATGCACAAACCCACTTGATCTCTCATATACACTTACATGGAGGGAATTTCATTTTGAAAGTTTCACGACCTCCTTTGTAAGCAAGTACTGTGCAAAACACATAAACTCACATTGAATGAGGAAAGTAATGTCTTTCCAGGCCTTCATGAATAAAACTAAACACACATCTTCCCCTCCCCCTCTCTCCTTCACAACTATTATGAAAAAGCTAGCTGTATTTGCACCATTAAACCACTAAAGAAAAAGCCTTACCAGTGGTGGGAACTTCAAGTACATATTAATTGCAAATGTTTCCAAGTATTGACGAACTGCAGGTAAGTTGTTCCTCTGCAATAAATACACAAGTAAATCATTCAAGCCAACAGATATGAGTAACATCTTATCCCCCATAACTAGTACAATTATACAAGCAATGAAATGACGCTATCAAAGACGCAGCCTTATCCACTCCCAGAGGAAATCAAACTGTAGGGGGCAACAACTATTACTTCCAAAATAAATATGCATAAACTTTTATCACACAATTCCTTGAAATCCAGCATCAGTAACCATATATCTCACACAATTAGACTACGTATCCCGAATTAAAAAATAGTCCAAAATACCAAGGAGATAATAATCCCATGTAGAAACATGATCAACTTTTCCTAGGACAAAATGATTGGACCACTACAACAAAATTGGACAATTATCCAATCCTATACTAGCAATCTAGCAATCTAGACCAATCCAAATCCCCTCCAGTCCAAAATAATAATCCAGTCCAGTCCGAAGTCTCAAATGAAGTCTAAAGGTTACAGCCAAGGTTCTTTGAAATTGCAGCATGTGTATTTATGGAAAGACATGGTTTGAAAAGTGATCTTATAACTTTCTACCTACTAAAAGAAACTAAACTTCACAAAACACTAAGAAAGCAAGACATATAAATCCCAAAAATTATGATTCATCAAAAACCAGGGCCAAATATTCTGCAACGATTAAAGATTGTATGGTAGTCATTAATTAAAAGAGGCAATGAACAATTGATATGATGCAACATTTACTTACATAGAGGGATATGTGCAAGCAATCTGTGACTTGCGAAACTATATCTTGACAGACGAAACGTGACAAAACACATATCATTTGCCACACACGCACCTTACGCCTATGGATCTGTGAAAAGAAGTGTAGAAAATCAACAAAAATTAAAGTAAGATAAAATAATAAGGAAACATAAAGAAACAGAGAATAAGCAATTTGTAACCACCACAACCAATTTGTTATTGAATAAGCACAATGTTACCATGTCTATTTGCATTCAAGCATCTTCTACAGAAGATCTACAAGATTTTACACAAAATAAATGGTTGCAGATTGCACTTGCGTTATTATTTTCTCTATAACATCTTTAATTAGTAGTTACAGAAATCTCATTTTAATTCGATTTTCAACAAAAAACAGATTTCTTGGTTCAATAGTTTTAGCTCTGAAAAAATCTGAGGTTCTATTCCCAAAATTTGGAGGGAATGGATACTCACTGCGCTGTACTTCTTATACAACTCTTTTGCAAGATCCTTGTCGTTTTCCTACATTGGCAAATGATGTAATCAACATCAGGACAATATTATAACAACCCTTAGGCAATCTATTAAAAAAAAAAAAAAAAATTAATATCCGCCTAGCATGGCATGCAGAATGCAGTAGAAGGAACTGTAAGCATAAGTTATAACAACCACAATAATACAAGTTAGCAATAACTGCACGATTGACTGAATGCTAAAATTTCTAAACAGAGCAGAAGTTGTCCAAAAACAGATGTGTTCAAGGAAAAAATAATATAATAAAACAAACAAGAGAATGGAAGGAGAAGAGAGAGAGAGAGAGAGAGAGAGAGAGAGTTCCAGCCTCAAATAATTGTATGTGCAAATTGTGTGGGCCCAGCAACTCAAGGTCTTAATAAATCTGTAGATCTCATTTGGGAGATAAAGTTCAAATCAAGTATAGGCAGGCATTAGCAAACTGTAGCACATCAGTTAAGTTTAACGGATGGGACCAATTAAATTTTTTGGCAAGATAAAGGTCTAACTATGCTGGTAGGTCAAGCTGCTGTATCTTTCAAGACACAAAAAAAGATGAGTAACAAAGCAAAAAAGATACAATAAGCAATGAATGCATTCAAAATTATTTCAGACATAGAGAAAAAAAATCTGTGATAGATGCCTCTACAGGTTCAAAGAAAACCAAGGACTGCAACTGCAAGCAAAAATTGTTTTATTAGCGTTCAGTGCTGAAAATAGAAGATTAGAGCAAATTAATTGCAACAAGTAATGGAGGAAATAAAGCGCATAATGCCATTACCTTTTTCTTTTTTGAGAAGAAACAAAAATAATTATATTCAACAAAAAATAGAGCCATAAAGAGAACTAACCAAAAAGGATTTTTTCTAGCTGACCCAATTAAGTTGAGTTCTATATTGGATCTCTTCTATTATTTTTACAATGATAATAAAGATTCAATTTCAATCTGCTTCATGCTTCTTTAATGTAACATAGATAGAAGTTCAAAAGAAATATTAGGCGCCCACACACATAATGGGCACACATAAAGGGCTAATTTAATATACGCATATGGGAGCACATCAAGTAACATGGAGAAGATATAAATTAGAAGGCATAAAACAAATAAATAAAATCATTACCACAGAATCAAGAAGCTCAAGCAAAAATATTTTTCCACATTCCAAAGCTGCATGACAATCTTCATTTTCATTTTTTGATCCCACCATATCAGCCAAGTCTGCTAGCTTGTAAAACAGAACCGCAACAGAGGCACGTGCATACAACTCTGTGTTGATGAACGCCTGACAAGAGAAGCCAAAAGAAACATTTAGATTTCAAACTTCAAAGCTCCATATAAAGCAACTAGGAGAAATTTAAAAAGTGTCTAAAATGAATAAGAGCTAGCATCAGAAAAATAAATATTCTGTTCAAGGTCCAAGCAAAGCAAATATCAATAATACTTATTCCCATGCGATATTCCCATGATGAATATTTAGATTTCAAACTTCATCATCTAGTCTATGATTTCCTTCAAAGCTCCAGATCCTCAACTTGACCCAATTCTAATAAATAAATAAAATAAATGACCAAAGACAAAAGCAAGGTGCTTCTAAATGGAAACCCAACTTAATAAAAGTTTCCTAGTCATCTAAAGAAACTAAAAAATGCTACCATTACCAACTCCCTAAGGAGATTTAAAGTATGAATATGGAAGGAGTATTCACTTCTCAAAGGTAGATGACACTCGTCATTACTACAATATATTACCAACATTAAATTTAATTATTATATAACCTACTTTGGTCAGTTCAGTATCAGGGCCTTTTGCCAATAAAGAAACTTCAGTCCTTGTATCATGATTGTCAGCTAATTCACCTTCAAAGTCCTCATCGAATGCAACTGTGGAAGAAAAAAGTCCAGTTACAAGTGATATACTATAACAATGGAAAACAATATAAAATATCAGCACAACTTGAGCATAAGAGAGTGTGTGATTCACCAGAACCATATAGTGACAGCAGCTTCAGCTCCTTCACATAGTACTTTATAATCTTAGGATATGATAGCCACAGCCCTGTCAAATGTAATGCAGCAAGACGAATTGTACGGGGACTTTTCGTGCCTTCCTCAAGAATTTTCTCAACGAACTGTCAGAAAAAGATGTTAAAGGCAAAATAACCTTATACTGGTATACCAATCAGCAGAAAACACACACAAGTATGCACACACATGCGCCAACACCATATATATATATATAGTTTCTCTAATACAGTGCTTAAATGAGGACATGTTTCTCAATCGTTGATCAGATATGGACGACTTAGATGCACAGTGGGTGAGATGCATCTCAACCATTCATATATGATCTAAATCTAATGGTTGGAGAGGAGAGAGAGAGAGAGAGAGAGAGAGAGAGAGAGAGAGAGAGCACATACCCACTTCAGAGGCCCAGGTGCACTGTCAGTTATATGCATGCTCTCATCACTAAAAAGGGATGAATGCAGAATAGAAGACAAAAGTGCAGCAATAGGTGCAACCTTCCGTTTGTTGCAACTGACATGCAATATCCAAGAAGAACGAACCAAATGCCACATCATCTGAAATAACCAATAGTCAAATGAATGTGAAAAAGTTCAGCTATTTCACTTAAACAAAACATAACCTGAGCAAAGGCTATAAAATGCTAAAATCTATCATAGGTTTTGATACTGGTGACTCATAAATATTCTATTATTTCTTAATCTCTTACGATGCTCAAATTTTTATGCGAGATAAAGAGAATGGCCATACAAGGTCTGAATGTCTCAAAACACAAGCTACTGTGGTGACACAGAGGAAAAGAAACATTAAATATTTTTTTTTTTTTTAAAAGCAAGAACACAAGCATACAATGGAACCATCCTCAGTTCTCCAGGAATCCATTCCACCATTTGACACCTTTGGAAACAGATTCAGTCTCATGCAAGGTTACCTTATGCCCTGGGCTTGAAAGCTTATTTTTCCCCCCAGATTAATAAAACTAAATTAACCGTTCAAATCTCAATCTTAGATGCCCCCATTACTCCCATCAAGAATCCCTTAACCATGATGTCTACACTAAACTAAGTACCACCAAAGTTGAAAGGATCAACTGAAATGGGCATTATATGCAATTATACCATGCTAAGAGATATGGCAGGCATGATGTAATTTTTTATTTAATTCTTTTCTCCTAAAGGGGTAACTTTCATGGTCCAAAAACTAAACCCTAATTAAAATCATAAGCAAAAAGCGACAGTAGACATTTCTTTGCCCTCAAAAAAACCCATCTAAAATAATGAACTCTCAGAGGAGCAATGATATGTGAACACTATGAAGAGTGCAAAAGCAATGGCCAACAGAAAAGTGGTCCACAATGGGACTGTAGTGTACAGACAGAACACCTCTACTCCCATTCTCCCAGTAAGAACGAAAAAGGAAAGGTATAAAGTATTAATAGTTGAATAGTAGTTGATGAGAAATTGCACAGCAGTATAACCAGATTGTCACTCGGCTGATATCACAATCACAGGCTACTCGACCACAGACTCAAAGCAACCACACAAGCACAACTAAATAGAGTTACAGACTGAACCTGGGCATCCACCCCATCACATAAGGAGACAATTGAACCGGACTTTCCTTTGGCAAACAGGTCCAAAACTAATCGGACTGATCTCAACATTGGTAAAACAGAACTTTCCCCAGCATTTTCAAGACTGCAAATTAATAGAGAAGTAAGTTGGTAAGTCAAAAAGAATAAAGAAAAATCTTCATCAGTGATAGCCATTTCTATTGCTACAAGAATCACGTTTAGACATCAGGCAAAAGCAAGATAATGTATCCAAAGTACATTTCTCAACTATTCAGAGAGGCCAAGCAAAGAGATCTTGAGCTAGCATTTGGTTTAGAATAAGATATTGCTTCATTGCAAAAAGATTGTAAAGAGAAAGATATAGGATAATCTATTAAATAAAAAAATCAGAATAAAAAAATGAAATAATAATTAACAAATGAGTTATGCACAAACTGCTGAATTTGGACAGGACTAATTGCTAGATGTCCTCTTCCCAACCCCCAATAGAAAACCCAACAAAAATTAGATGTCTACTGAGAACATACATAACAAAAATAGTGGTACATGTAAGCTCTCCTCATTTCATACCTCTCAAGAAGATCAGTAAAAATCCATCTGAGAGCAGAACCTGAGAAGAAAAAATTATTGTCCTCCAGATGAAGCCCATTTCTAAAAGCATAGCCAGGAATCGACAATAGAGATTCAAGGCAAATCCACTGCATCAGTCACAGAAAACCAGTTAAATAGGTTAAAAGACCCACCATTATCCATAGATGGAATAAACTTTTGATTTGTGTAAATGATAAATTGATAAGTACCAGTATTGAAATGCAATAGAAAATTAAGAATGACAGAAGAAAATAGTAGATTTATTAGAATAGAGGAACAGAATTAATAAACTGATTCAGTGACTTCAACACAAAATAACATTAATACATTTGGCTATGTTGTTTATGAGATTCCAATTTTCCAGATGATATGAAATGCACTGCTAGGAAGGCCAAAATAATCTTATAAAAATCATTGGTATTATAAAGTTAAACATTAAGATTCCTCACCTTCCAATTCATTAAAACTGCACGTCGAGTTCGTACAAATACTCCAATTGCAAGGAGATTATTTATGTTCTGAAGAAAAGAAAGAACCAAGGAATCTAACAGAGGTTTGCTATCTGATAGTAACAAGCTGTCATGTTTCTTGACCAAATCCAAAGATTGAGGAGAAAACACAGACAACAGTGCTGCGAGAACAGGAGCTAATGCTTCATATGCAGCAAGACATATTTCTGCTCCAGTCTGTTTTGGAGCACACAATAAAATTCTAATATTAGCTGATGACAACAAAAAATCTTTAAAAGTAAATCTCCATTACAACACAAGTCTGCAACTATGTCACAGTGAAAAGATCCATTTAAATTGCAATGTACCTCTGAATCACAAGCTGGAGGCGCAACAGTCTTCCAGTAGAATTCCCACAAAAAATTAAAAGCAAGATCAAGTGAAACATCACTTTTAAATTGTGCACACCATGATGAGATAGTTGCAACAGCCTTCATGGATATTATCTGTATAAAAACAGGAAGGATAAACAAAAAAAAAATAAACCTGAACATGTGCTTCAATAAAAGCACTATTATTTATGAGAATGGCAATGAACTCAGTGGTTAGTGAAAGATCACAAGATAAAAATGCACATATCCAAGAGAATGTCTTATTGTATATAAAGCACAACAGAGAAAAAGGTAAAGCAGAAATCTCACCGAGTTGAATCCAAAAACAGCTGCTTACCAAGCAAAATAACAAAAAAATCCTTCGATAATAAAATCTGACATATTAAACTCCCATGATGGATATAAATTATAATCACAACAAAAGATGCAACACCAGAAACTAAAGCATGCAAAATGAAATAAATTTTTTGATTCGATTATGAATGTCTTTATGGGCATCAGTTACTCCAATTTTTAGGGATTTTTCATTTTCTGTAATCTTGTCTAATTGGGGGGCTGTTGTGTATTAGGGGGACTTTCTTATAACTTTTGTACGATTGTTTTTTATCATCCTAGAGCTTATTATCTAGGAAGGTGTAGGTTAGTGGACATCTTGTTCACTGCATTGTATGTTGTATGTTCTTTCTTTCTTTTAATGAAAGTTTGTTTCTGATAAAAAAAAAAATGCACCAAAAGGTGCTTGAACAACAAAAGATTGTTGACTAAGGAAAACTGTAAACATTTAAAGTTTTCACTATGAAAACAAAGTTCACAATTATTAGGCAAATGAAATGAAGAGAATAGAATACAGACACAAAGTGCCAGTGTTTGCAGATGTCTCTGACTTAAAAATCCTTTCTAGAAGTAAACCAAGGGGAACTAGAAGTACACAGAAACATACAGCTTGCAACACAGCAGTGGTGGTAGAAGATGACAAGCGGCGTTGACTAGGGCCTCCAAGTTTTCCTCTTACAGAACTAGGAAGGGTTCCATCTGCTGTCTTACTGCTATATGAGAATATGGAACAAGAAAAGTTGGAAAAAGAGACCAACTCCTCCTGCAAGCCGGACAAACAGAGAAGCCGTCAATAACAAGTTGAAGGGAGAGCACCAAATAAAAGAAGAAAAATTTTACAAGCTTCGTGCAATTTGTTCCCCATACCATTATAGAAAGAAAAACGTTGGTGAACATTTGATATAAATTAGGAGCATCTGCATGACTAACTTGATCCATTGACACAAGCACACCAGAATATGATTTGGTTCTAACTTTAGAACCATATTCGGGAACTCTTTCTTGCATCATCTTAAGCTCCAAAACCAAGCTCAAAATGAGGACGAGAAACTTCACAGGTATTTGGTCCAAATTATTGTTTTCTTTGCAGAGATCACTACCATGATTTTGAATAAACTGGATACATCATCAAAAACGAAAAGTCAAAACCTCCTATTTCTTACACGAGAAGTATAGAATAACTTAAAGTCTATCATGCAAGAGAAAGATGCCAATGTAAACATGCAAAATTAAAGGGAAGGTAACTCCAAATATAACACCAAGAATCTCATGATATCTATGAATCATGGAAATAAGTACATGTGCGTGTCAGATTCCCAGAAAATTGAATAGATTTTTATAAGGGTACACAGATGTGCATACATCAATTAAGATATCATGATTGATACAACACTGATAATCTCAAAATCAATACATCTATGATATCAATGTAATGCTTATGGACAGAAAGTAAATGTCATTTATATATTTCTCAACCAAATTTCCGAAAATGAAATTTATAGTAGCATAAGAGGAATCACTAGGATATACTTATCATTGAACCTATCAAGAACCTATGCAGATATCAGCTTCTGCCTTCCAGAAAGAAGTTCAACCAATAATATTATTAGATTAGAAATCATAATTTCATTGGAGGAAATCTTTCAAGAAACAATTTTTTTCTTTCTACATGTAATATTTTCTTTTCCATACATTTCTCTATAGAATATTAATATTTATATTAAAAACCTAATAGTCCGGTATAACAAAAATGAAAATGCAGTCAACTAAAAGCCTTTAGTTGATAACCTTAGAGAATGTTATATAATATTAAGGTTCCATTTGGCACACGAGATAACCAGTAGGATGGGATAAGATAAAATATGGGAAGATATCAGATAATCTTTTTCTTGTCTTATATATTTGGTAAAGAGCAGGATAGTAAGATATGGTATTATATCCCAAATCTTCTTTTCTTTCCCACAAGGATTACATTTTTTTTTTTTTTTTGAGAAGAGCCCGCAAGGTTACATAGGATATGGAATTGTTGTTTGACCCTAATAGCATGAAGCCCACACATGTCGGCTTCCTTAAATGTTGTGTTATCCTAACCTCTTCTATCCCACCATTTTAGGAAACCATTTGGCATGCCAAATAACTAGGATAACCTTTACCCTATCCCATGTTTGTTGCATACATAACCAGATAAAATCCAATCCAACCGGATTTTATATCCTCCTAATGTTTAATAAAAATTTTCCAATGAAAATGTGGCATAAGGAGGTATAGTATTGTAAAGGATAGCAAAGGATTCAAGTAAGTCAAAATGAGACAGTCCCATGTTATTAATGTCTACAAAAGTATCATATCCAATCATTGCATGCATTAACGGAGGTCTAGGATATAGCACCATATCTTATTTCATCCTACTCTCTACCAAACAAAAGATGGGATCATAGGATTAAAAAAATAAAATCAAAGGGATTCTTATCATTTTCTATTCTCTCCTATCCTATATTGTTGAAAGTGAACATGATAATTTTATCTTGCAATTTTGCTATAAGATCAATTTGAAAATATCCTATCCATGTGCATGGAAAATGAGGCATATAATAAACGTACCAAACAAGCCCAAAAAGATTTTATTTGTCAAAATATGCTGGCAAAAACTGGAAGAATATACAGATAAACAAGCAGCAAACCACAGTTTGCAGGCAGAAAAAATAGAAAATAGAAAAAGGCACACCATCAGTATAGGTATCAATTGATATTCCTCCTTGCATGCAAGAAAAAGCACTCTTGCCCACCTCTTCGCTTCAAATTCCCATGCATCCAAGTCTTCATCGTCAAAAGTGATCAAAGCATCAACCATATAACGACTTGTAAACCTATTGGGGAACTCATGAAGACTCTTCAGAAGTTTCATCTCAGTACTGCAGCAGTTGACACTGCAATGCTTCTTACCACACCCCATAAGCCATTCTTGTACTTTCACTCTTAAGGAACCTAGGAATTAAGAGAAAGAGAGAGGTTATAAAATTATCACAAGAGACTTTGGATTGCATACATCAAGTTTCGACATCCGTTCAGGGTAACTTTATGACTACCTAGACATTTTGCTTATTAATAATTTGGCAAAGTAATTTATGGATCACATAGATTTTATATGCAAATCTGTATGCATACATACATGCAATTATGTATGTATGTATGTATGGATGGATGAATTCGACATGCACTCATGTGTTAATGTACACATGTATGTCTATGGCACACACATGCATACAATGGATAAGTAAGTTTACTACTCTAGAGATCGATAAAAACTGAAACTGGAAATAAAATGTGACAAGGATAAAGCATACCACCATAGTCAGTAAATTCCCATGGAAATGTTGAAATGAACTGCAAAAGAATATCCAGAGGCACATCAAATGTACACACCACTGAAGCAGCAGAGTCCAGGACTTTCTCACAAACTGGAAGAGAAGATAATATTCGATCAGTTATGCTCTGGCCTTTAATGAATAATGATTGCAATGCAAATATTCAATTGCAAAAGACAGAATATTATAATCTAACCAGATTAGTGATCAGAGACCTCGAAGACGATAATTAGGATTGAAATGTTGTTTGCTGCTCTCAATAATAAATCTCAAAGCATCAAGTAAAACAACTTTGTCATTGTGAGGAGAATTTTCCACTTGGATCATGTCAGGAATTGCATCTTCAAGCCACTGTGCTTCACTTTCATTATTATCTGTTCCAACTTGACAAGCCGCAGAAGTAATGCATTCAGCAAGGCACATCAATCCAGCTCTACCAAAAGGTTGCAGCTTAGCAGTTGATGCTAAATTGCTCAAAAATGCAATGCACTTCCTGGAATGATAAGTAACAGAAAAAAAAAAAAAAAAAACATATATCAACCTCTAAAAGCCCAACAGCATTTTCTCAATAATAGCATTCAAAATGAACAAAGACACTGTCCTGTAACCATAACGAACGAGTAATGCAATTATTTTCCAGCCCAAAATATGCAAAGTAACTTTTTTTTTTTTTTTTGAGGAGAAACAAAATTTTATTGCTAGCAGTGGATAAGAAATCCACTTTAAAAGATACCACAATACAGATTGAAAAACTCAGATGGTACAAGCAAACCGGAATGTTACAACCATGACCAGCCAGAACAAGGAGCTTAAGACATAGGAAAATTAACACACTGCAGCCTTCCAATTAATCAAAATATCCGAAAAAGAAAGGTCCCTAAACTCTGAAGGAACCAATTCCCACAGTGCAGACCAAAATAATATTCTGTCCCATATTCTGATGCATAGTGTGTAATATGCAAAATAACTTCTGATAAATAACAAAATCCAGTAAAGGTGAAACCGCAGAACATGGAAGGTATACAAGAGAAACTAAAGTGTGCAATCTAGCAGAGTTAAGAAGTCCTTCAAAGAAAGGAGGGTCTGGTTTGTGCCAAGGATAAGGGCTAGATGTTATTATTGTAGAATCTGACTGTCAAGAAGCTATTTCTGCAGTCAAGAGGACTTCAAGGCATTGTCATTGGGAAATTTATCCTTTGCTCAATGAGATTTGGAAGCTATGTGCTAGTTTTTCTTCAGTACGGTGAAAGTGGATTTCTAGAGAAGCCAATAAGGCTGCTGATGTGGTCTCTAGGCTTGTAAGATTGAATATGTGTCCATCGGATTGGGTCTTAGCACCCCATCTTCTCTTTTGGGTATTCTTGTTGCTGATGGACTTCCTTTTGATTAGTTTTTGCTTTTTTGTGGTTTTGTCTGTACCGTTTTGGATGTAGTTGGTTGCTTTGAGGCAGTGCTGGTGTAGTTTAGTTGTTTAGTTTCTGGTTTTGGCTTTTTAGTTTGAGTTGTTTGCTGATTGTACTTTGCCTTTTAGGCTTTCTTTTATTGGAATGATGCATTCATTGGCCCAAAAAAAAAAAAGTCCTTCAAAGAAGAAAAGGAAAGGCAGCGCAAAGTAGAATCCAATGATATAGAGAATATAAATATTTCAAAGGATTTCTGTTAAAGACACTAATTATTCCATTTTGAGGGTGCCAAGGAAGATCTCAGAATCCACTTGCTTAAGAAATTGAGACTTCATATTTGAAAAGAGTGCAACACCTAACTGAAGGCAGAAACTGTTACAAAATATGCATCAAACATAACAAACCAAAACAAACAGCAAATTCAATCAGGGGTATGCGTACCGTACACATTTACATGTAATAAGTTATAGTGCTATAAGCCTATACCCAAACAATATGAGCAGCAAACAATTAAAAGCAGACCAGAGGGCTTCCACATATATGTCATCAAATATTGCACACAGCATCAATCTAATAGCATAAAGAAGCACATTTTCTTACCCCAAAAGAAAAGAAAGCGTTGTTTTATGTATGTGTCATGCATGCATATATTACATCCTAAAGTGGAATCGAAGAAACCTGCATGTCTAGTGCAAGCTTAACACCAAAACTAAGGAAACATTAGCTTTTGGAAAATCTTTTTTTCTATCTAATAGACTAATACTACCAATTAAACCAGTGAATAACAAGAGTTTTTTGCTTTTGGAGGTGGAGTGGAGGCTAAGGTTTTCTGAAGATGCAGTGTGTTAGCTATTTTTTGGTGATCTGGATTCTGGGATTCTGGATGGAAAGAAACAGCTTACTTTTTGAAGGCAATGTTGGGGTGGATGGACTTGGGATAAAGTGAGGTTATGGGATTCACTCTGGGCTTCACTTTCTTCTGCATTCCAAGACTGCCCTTTCTTGGCTTAAGTGTAATTTGAGTGGTTATAGTTTTCTGCCTTTTCATGGCTGAGGAGCTGTTTGTTCTTTTATTGTGTGTTTGTGCCCTACTTATTATAGTAGGCCTGAGGGTAACATCTTTGTGGGCTGCAGGCCCACTTTATTTTCGGAAAAGAAAAATTAAAGCAGCAAACAAGACTGATACTAAAATGCAGTTACCCATACAAATCTAGCTTAAGTGAACACATTCTAGATCACTCAAACTGAAATATAATTAGCTTTCATATGAAGACAACTCTCTTCTGCAGCTCCCTAGTAACACTATACTCAACGATGAAAAATCATCAAGCACATCATAGCTTACCTCGCATTCAGGCAACTTGTATATTGGCGTAGAAACCTAGTTGCACCTTCAATTGTTGTTGAGGAGTATACTCCTTTTACACCTATAAGCGGAAAAACAGAATAGTAGGTCAGCCTAATGGATTGTGACACTCTTAATTAATATTTTTTCTTGTAACATAAGCAAAGTGAAGGGAGAGCTTTGAGCTGTCTTAAAATGAACATATAAGGGGCACAAGGAAGCAAACAAAATGAGAGTCACATATCCACCGGCATGATATAGAAGATTAATAATAGTTGAAAAAATTATGATATTTGAGACATACGAGCATGACCTATTAATTCTGAGTCAATACTATCAGACTTAATAATGACCTATAATAAGTTACTAAAGGGTCAAACATGCTAATTCAACTTGTAAAGTCTTTTTTTTTTTTTTTGGTCGAATAACTTGTAAAGTCAAACTCAAAAAGATTACAAACCAAATTCTTTGTGGTGCACAGGGTCATTTAACCCTTGTATGAATGAACCAAGAACAAAATATTCAGGCACTGATTTTGCATGAATTCCATATTTCTTCCAATCGATGCCCAAAAATGACTTCATGATCAAGCACCTAACTGCATTATACACAAAATGGGAATTATGACTAGATTAGTTATTTTACAAATAAACCAGCAGAAATAATTTAGAGTAAACTAACAATCCCATGAAACCAAATAAATAATCAGATGGTTGAACATTCTGTTACCTAGAGGATTATCATGATTAAAACCCCTTTCCCACAAAATTGCTAACCAGTTAAAGATTTCGCCTGGAGTTTCAATCTGGTTTTGATGAACTGTTCCATTGACAGAGCCTGCAATATTACCTTGTGGGGTAGAATATTGAAGCAACAAGGATACCTGGGAAACATATACATATAACTAAAATGAGTTTTATGACGGGGAAATAAAATATGCTGATTGTAACCTCATCAAATGTCAAACCTTATTTTACTTTTCCAGTGAAGTAGTAAGTTATGCTCATACAGACATTTCATGTAGCCTATTATAATCATATCTTGTCTGGATGAAAGTCAAGAAAGCTGACATGAAGAACGAAATAACCATTAAAACATACCTGGTAATTCCAAGCTGCCTCAACCAAGTGAGTACCATACTCTTCCAGCATTTCATATAGCAGTACAAATGCCTCCCACTTCTGCTGGCTCTTCAGATGAGACTCAACTGGGCTGCATATTTTCCCCACACCCAGGGACTTGGCTTCTTTATCTGCCCACTGTTCCCTCTTTGTCATGCCATGAGGAAATGAATGATTTTCAGGTAATATCATCATCTCAGAAACACCAGAGGATTCACTTATGCATAGTGCGGTCTTTAATATAAGCAAGGACTGCTTCCTCACTAAACTCTCCTTATCAACCTGAACAGTAAAACCCCAAATATAAACAACTAAAAGTACTATGGCTCTGTACTGCTAGATTAATTAGCAAACAATGTATTATAAACAATAATTGATAGAGTGATAATGCTAAAGTACCAAGCCTCTTTTAATTTCCTCCCAAAATTCCTTTTCAGCTCTTATATCGATTCCTTCCACTTTATCATTCATGCCAGCATCTCCACATTCTTCAGTACAAGGGAAAATAGAAAAATACAGGGACAGTACACTATAAGCATCTCTTCTCTCCACGGTTCCAAGAGAAAACAGTATCCCACAGCACTTCCAAATTTTCTTAAAGAAACTGTTCCTGGAAGCCAATCAGATACATTCAGCTAACCCAGAATATATATATACACACACACACACATAAGAACAGGGAGGTTCCGTTAGGGATACCTTAAATAAGCTTATTTAAGAGATTTCTTGTTGGGCCCACTCCACATTCTATTTTGATGATAAGAACCGCTACTTTTTAGGTCTCCATTGAAGATCATCCTTGCAAAAAACAAGAAACTATTTAACCATTTGATTAAATGGTCATCACTTCAAATGTTTATTGAAACATTTTGTTCGTCTATTAATTTGATCAAAATTAGATATCTTATGATTTCTAATTTGTCTAATTTTTTGCAAAAATGATCTTTGAATAGATACCTAAAAAATAGACAGCTCGGGGTTGATTAAATGGTCATCACTTCAAATGTTTATTGAAAACATTTTGTTCGTCTATTTATTTGATCAAAATTAGATATCTTATGATTTCTAATTTGTCTAATTTTTTGCAAAAATGATCTTTGAATAGATATCTAAAAAATAGACAGCTCGGGTCGTGGAAATACAATGTGGAGTGGGCCCCACAAGGGATCCCTTAAATAATTTTATTTAAGGGATCCCTTAACGGATCCTGTATACGCGTATATATATAAATGAAAATATGTATACATAAAAGAATATATGAAAGTGAAATTAGGAAATATATGAAAGACAAATGTAGTTGGAAGAGATTGTAGTAGCTACCTTGAAAGTATAAGGGTCTGCCTATGTACTGAGATTTCAAAAGAGCAATAAGAAGAAAAGGCTTTGAAAATGATTGGGAGAAGAAAGCCAATAGCACAGGACCGGTGTTCCAAACTTTGTGAAA
The DNA here is from genome assembly GCF_963921425.1 of Dryas octopetala. Taxonomy (NCBI): domain Eukaryota; kingdom Viridiplantae; phylum Streptophyta; class Magnoliopsida; order Rosales; family Rosaceae; genus Dryas; species Dryas octopetala. Next base: position 8,298,047 of record NC_141374.1, on the reverse strand, counting down.
GCAACTGTTCAGTCATGCTACAAAGACCCCAGGTCAATTTACCAGCAAAATTTTGAGCATCAAAACACCCATTTGCAATAATTGAATCTGAGGATGCAGCTGTTTTCTTGCTTTGAAGGGCAGCATCAAGCATTAAGGTTAGAATGTGGCATGAAATTTGCAGCGACGGTGTCCCAGATGGCGACAGCATGCGTTTTTTACTCATTTCCAAATGATTTACCAGGTCATTAGATCCCAACACCCACTGAAAGATATCTGTTACTTCATTTTGAAGCATACCCATAGAACTAGCAACTAATCTTAGATAAAATGGCACCAGGGTTTCCTCCACAGCTACCCAGGTGTTTGTCTCGATCACAACATTAATAAATGACTCTGTAACCTATTACCAAAATTATGCCAAACCAATAAAAGCATGCACAGCAAGCAGTAATTAGGCACAAGACAAAATGTCAAAAGTACAGTAAATACGACAAACAATAAGCTTTCAAAATTCACCTGGTTAAGCATTTTGCGGTCCAAAATATGTGCCATATTCATCAATGGAAGAAAACTTCTACAGATAAATGATTGCAAAGCACCACAGTTAGCACCTGCAGAGATATATATTCAACTCTCAGATAAATAGAATATTAAGCCTCAACACATTAGTTATACACTTGAAAACAAACAGTAAAGCGCCTCTCCAACTATATCACAACAACAACAACAAAAACAACAATGACAAAGATGATGACAATGAAAGTTGAGTAAAAAAGAAATAGAACTATGATTCAGAATAAAAAGGCTTGCAAGAAACCATAAAATAACAACATTAGGAAATAGAAGGATCGGAGCATTAATACAACATTCTGGCACCCAATTGCCTAAGCTCCAATGAGAAAGTGCATACTTTAGGTTCATTTGTATGCAGTTCAAGAACAAGAGGTACACTTTGGAATCAGTTGAAATAACAATATTTACCTTTAGTATTGAGTTTTTTTGTTTCCTCAGAAATTTTAAGAGAATAGGTTAAAAATACATAACAAGAATAAAAGATTCACAGTGAAAGTAAGGATTAGAAATATCAAACTTGGTGTAGCAAATCGACACTTTGAAGATCCTGATTACAATTTTCATTTTCAAACAATTATATATTTCCATTATCGTACAACTTCTTGGCAAGCAAGAAGAACATCGTTGTCCTAAACTCATATAGTATTTCAATAGAAACAATAACAGAAACCCATGTGACTTCCTATGAATCTTTTCACATCTATATAATATAAAAATCCAACAATTATATGCACATGAAGAAAACCCATTTCTGAGATGGAATTTGGGACCATGACTTACCAGATATCTTTAGAAGGTGACAAAGTGCACCAACCAATGACCCCAGATAGTTACAGTGATTGGAATCCAACCTCCCATCATTTTGCATAACATCCTATCCAAAACAACCAAAACCAGCTAAACAATAACTCAAATTCAACCACCCTATGTTATAGTACAATAGCAAACTGGACGATAAATAAACAATAAAGTTCTAAAAATCATGCAATTTTTTATAGGATAAAAATCATGCATACTTCCCTTGTGATTTACTAAGAACCAAAAGCCTAGCTCAACAAAACCAAATTAATCATTATAGAACATGTGCTGTTCAAATTGAAAATATTATTAACCCATTGAATACAATAGAGACCCCTCATCTACTTGGCAAATTCTCAACACGCAAAGCATTACATGTGCAGAGCTTGTCACGTATGCATGGGTTAGTTGAATTTGAGTATAAACAACAAAGTTTAAAAGTCTTTTATACTTTCCTTGCTTTACGTACCGATAAGTAATTTAGTCAGAGTCTTTGCATCGTTTGGGTATGGTATCTATTTTGTTGCAGTCTTCCTACTTTTGTGGCATACACCATTTTGTATGAGTATTTACTTATGAAATGGAATGAATAACAAAAACAGACATCAGATTATCATTTACAAATAATGTGCGCATACCAGAGGACTTGAGTTCCCTTGAAATAACCCAACTTATCTATATTTCTATTGTGTTTTCTTGAGTAATCAAGATAGGTAAAATAAATAGTGGTCTAGTTGTACCAAAGTGGTATTGAAGCTCAAGCATGGACCAAAGAGTGGAGCAATTAGAGAAATATATAACATTGCTATCCACAAGTCAGCAGGACCTCATTAATCAGGGGGCTAAGATGTTTGATAAACTCACCACTTGAGTTGATCAACTGGTTATTCAATCTTCTAAAGAGAGTGGAGAAATTCACAAGCTCCAACTCGAGCTAATGGAAGACAGCATAACAACAATGGCAGATTCCAACACACTAGCTCTACCAGTTCATATACCCTTAGTATCGTGAAGTTGGATTTCCCACGTTTCAGTAGGGGCTAGGACTCAAACAATTGTCTACATAGTGCTCGTTAATTCTTTCAATCTCATAAGACACAACAACCAAAAAGTGTATCACTACCATCCTTCCATCTTGGGGGTGACAGTCAATTATGGTATCAATAACTAAACAAGATGTGGTTATCATCACCTGGGATGAATTCAAAGATGGACTACTCTCTCATTATGGTCCAAATCAATTCTAGGATCTTTTTGGAGCACTCACCAAGTTGCACTACTCTCTTGTATCTTTCTCAAAAAGGAAAAAGAAGATATGGTACAAGACTTTCAAACTGATTCCAAAACCTTAGAGCAAAGTCGAGCATCTTCCACAAGCTCAACAAGTAATTTTTTAGAGCATTTTCCATTAGAGCCAAATTGCAAGCCATAAAACCAACTAATTATTGATTGCAAATGGTTTGGCTCACTTGTAAGAATAATGAAATGTATCTTGACAAACAAATCAGGAGTTCTCAACCCCAACCAGCCAACAATTCCAGTGAGGCAATTGACAATGGCAGAGTTGCAAGAGCAGAGAAGCAAGGACTTTTGCTTCAGTTATGATGAGAAGTTCATGCCAAGGCATCATTGTAAGAAACTATTCATGATTGCAACATGCTTGAAGGAAGAGGACAATGTCAACATGGAACAGAACAATGGCAGTTGAATTTACATCAGATTCCAAATAAAACCCTAGTACAAGGGCCATCTTTAAGGGGAGGGAATGTTACATGTGCAAGGCTTGTCACGTATGCATAGCATAATTTATTTTGAGTATAAATAGGAGATTTGAATAAGTCTTTTAGCCTTGCCTTGCTTAACGACAGGATAAACTCAATTGATTTAGTTAGTCTTCCTATAGTTTGAGTATGGTATATATCTTTTTGGGCTTCTCCTACTTTTGTGGCATTTACCATTCTATGAGTATTTATTTAAGAAGTGTTGGGGGAGAAAGAAGGGTGAAGTCTTATGAAGGTATAGTGTGTTGGGCATTTTTGGGGTGGTGTGGTTAGAAAGAAATAGAAAGTTTTTTGAAAGCTATATTGGGGACAGTTGGAGGTATTGTGGAACAAAGTTCCATTTTAAGCATCTTTATGAGCTTAGGTTTCGTCCGAGTTTCAAGATGTACCATATTTTGTTATTTTTGCAGTTGGAAGACTGCTGTTCGTTAAGTGCCAGATTTGGTTAATGTACTGTAATTAATGTCAGATACTTAGCTTGTAGTTTCCGTTTACGTGGACAACTCCTCCTCTAAGATTATACTTCTTATCCGTTTTCTCTCATAAAAATATATTAAAAGGTGGAACAAATGATAAAGGTGGGGATCAGATTATCATTTACTCTTTTGCATATAACCCTTGTGTTTTCCTGAGTATTCATGATAGGTAGAACAAAGAGTGTTCTAGCTGTACCACAAACATAGTAATGCAGTTTTTTACTTTTGAAATTCATGTATTATGTCACTTTAACTTACTAATAGCCAAAAACCTACCTCAACTAAACCAAAAAATTATTCTAGATACTGCTACTATTCGAATTGCAAATGAACAACATCCCATTATATGCAAAAGAGTGCCTTTATTTAATTCAATTAGCATTTTCTCAACAACCCAACATAGCAATGTAGCATTTCACAAACTGGGTATTTGTGAAGTAAATTAATCATACCTCAGAGAGCTTAGGAAAAGTATCAAGAAGTGAAGTGAAAAGCGATGACGGAGATAAGCCAGTAGAAGTCAAAATGCAATCCAGGACGGCTGGAACAGCGGCCGGAGGTACTTGGTTGAAGCTAGTGGACAGTGAATTGATGAGAGAGGCCATAGAGTCAGTTTCATTTGTAGACATAGACATTTCCTTCACAAAGATTGCAGAGGCTCTCTCTCTCACTGTGTGAAAATCAATCGGTGAAGATGTTTAATTCAAATGGTTCTGATAAACCCTAGGGTTTAGGTGCTTTAGGATGATTAAACCCTGATTTGGGTTCCCAATGGTGTCCCCTGATTGCTTCATAATTATGTTGGCCTCCAATAGTTTTTTGCAAAGGTATCCCTAGCTTTCTTCCAAATGTTTTGCTAGGGGCTTTTTCAGCCTTTCACCTTTCACCTTTCACCTTTCACCTTGGGCGTTGGACACTTGGACCTGTCATATAAGAATTATTTATGGACGGAGGTTATTCCGACTGACCTCTGTTGTTAAGTTGATCATCCTAATATATTTTAGGTAAATTTTTTTTATTTTATTTTTTTCTTACAAAAAATTATAGAATTACCTAAACTCATTCGGCAGCATCCCACCGAAATATATAAGGAGTTTGGTAGCTTATAATCGAATATAATGACAATGTTCGACAGAATACTGCAAAATGTTTTTTTCATTTCTATTCGGTGATTACTTATTAAAAATTTCGCAAATATTCGGCAGTTAAGTGTTGAATAACTACAAATATTTTGACAGACAAGTGTTGAATAACTCGACAAATAAAATTAGAATTATTTATTTTAAGGGTAAAATTATAATTTAAAAATAGGGTGGTCAACTTAACAATTTAGGGTGGTCAAATAGCCTGAGCCTTATTTATGTTCTCATTCATGTGTTTACTAACATTTACAATGAAAAGTGTACTCTTCTGTTGCGTATTTGTACTATATCAAGTTCTTAGTTAGTACCATTGAAGTCATTATTTCTAGGATAAATTATTTTATGTAGCTGATACATCGTCATATGGTGTAATTAATCTAACGTGTCATAATATGAATGGATGTTATTAATACTATATTCTACTAATATAAATATATCACTCAATAATACTTTTACGCGTTAAATTAATAGACAATTATTATTAAAGACCAAATTTTAATAATTTTTTAGTATAACATGAACACCATATAATATTTCAATTGAACTACTAAATTTAAATCTAGTTTTTTAGATTATGTCACAAACATGTTGGCCATTTTGATTTGAGCATTTTCTATTTGACATTTTTGTCCTTTGCCCCACATACGATGGATGTTAGTTAAAATTTATAAAGTTTTGACAAAATTGCCCTTGGCTTTTATATTATCTTGAAAATTTGCTAATGTAGTCTTAATTTCACATTTAGTTGTGACTGAACAACATTCACATCTAAGTTGTGACTTAATTAAAGTTTTTTTAGAAAAATTATACTATAATATAGTATAAATAGAGGTCAAAACAATATTTTTACTCAAAAGAATACATAGTATAGTGGTGTGAGTTGTCTCTTTCAATTTACCAAGACAGTCACAGTTAAGTTGTGACTGGATTGATTTTTTTAAATACAATATAGTATAAATTAATGTAATATTTGTGATGTAATATTATTTATATTTTTTCATTGTAGTGGCATGTGATTGAATATTTGTAAATTCTAATACCTTTTACTTTATTATTTTGTTTGACTTTTCAACTAGTACCTAATCTGAAATGCTATTTAATTTTAGTACCTAAACTAAAAAATTATTGAAATTTAGTAATTAAAATCAATGAACCTTTAAATTAATTACTCCACATGACAATATATCGAATACACTTAATAATTTTTTCAGTCTTAAACAAAATTTTAAATAAAAAAATTTAGTTGCAGTTGTGCTAATCTAGATCACCGTAAAGACTTTTACAGTGTGTTTGAATGTAAAAAAAAAACTTGGGATTTAAAAAAAAAAAGTCAGTATTTCACGCGTGAAAAATTGAAAGTTCCATGTTTGGCCAAATTATAAGGGAATTCACAAATTACGAGAGAAATATTTGTGGAATTTACAGAGCTAAACTCCTGAGTTTAAATTCCAACAAAATAGGCGTCATTTTACAATTCTTATGCAAGCAGGAATTCTCTTTTCCAAGTGGGAATAAATCTGAAAATTCTTAAAAAACGAAATTACTCATAAAAACAAGCGGAACTTCCTTTTCCATCCCACCCAAAAAACAAATGTAGGTACATAGGTGCTTCTTTACATCTCAAAGCAGCCCAGTCCCTACAAAAATAGAAGCAGAACGAAATTACTCATAAAAATTATGCAAGCATGAATTCTCTTTTTCAAGTGGGAATAAATTGGAAAATTCTAAAAAAAACGAAATTACTCATAAAAACAAGCGAGACTTCCTTTTCCATCACACCCAAAAAACAAATGTAGGTACATAGGTGCTTCTCTACATCTCAAAGCAGCCCAGTCCCTACAAAAATAGAAGCAAAACGACAAAAACCCAACCAGATCAGTCACCATGGTGCTATACTAAAGAGATTTGCTAGTTTGTTTCCTTTCTCACGTATGTTAATTTTATTTCACTACAAATACTCATGTGTTCTTTCTCTCTGATTTATAATATAATTTGATGGTTAATTTATGAATTTTTTTTGGGTGAATTGAAAATAAATTTATAGGTAGAAGAACAATTATATATATATGTTAGCCCACAATCTGATCACGACTTACAAAGGTCGGTGAACATATATAAATATATATATTCACAAACCCATGTTGTGAATATATATATATTCACAGACCCATGTTGATATATATATATATATATATCAACATGGGTCTGTGAACATATTAATCAATATGTGTGTGAATATATATACCCACCCATATTAATCAATATGGGTATATATATGTGTGTGTGTGTGTGTGTTACGACATGAGTTTAACGACTTTTCCAGCTATAATAGCATGAAACAAATTCATATCAATCAATATTAGCTGTGAAGCATCCCTAAGACACATATTGATTAATATATATATATGCTATGGCATGGGTATGTTCACAGTCTGTGAACATATTAATCAATATGGGTATATATATATGTTACGACATGGGTGTGAGTGTATATATATATGTGTGTGTGTGTGTGTGTGAAAATGATATAATGGCATGAAACAAGCTCATAAGGACTTTTCCAGCTATAATGGCATGAAACAAGCTCATGTCAATCAATATTAGCCGTGAAGCATCCCTAAGACTGGGAACTCTAGCTCCTACAATTATTTATTTATTTTTTTATCACTGCACTATTTAAATTTTTAAATAACATCCGTTACCCAAACAAAAAATTTATAATTTTTGTTATTTTCTAAATTCTATATACATATATCTAAATAATAAAAAATATAATTAATAAAAATTTAATAATAAAGTTTTAAATTTCATCATTTACAAATTTCTATAAAAATTAGAATTACATCATTCAATCGCACTGTTAAAAGTATTTAGTTCCGCTCTCTTCGAAGCTACATTGAATTTCAACTTTGATCATTCAAGATTAGGGGTCGCAGTAGAGTGTTTTGCTATAGTTTTTCTTTTTTCCTGTTAAAAAAAAAAATAATCAAAATAGAATCATTCTTTCTTTTTTCTGGTCGAATAAAATAGAATCATTCTTGTGTGTCATATCTACAACAAGAAAACCACTTTACAAGTGTCACGAAATGAATGGGCCCCTCTGCCACTACGCAATTTCCTAGTCACCATTCACCAACGATCCACCCGTGCATGTTTTGTCGTCTTTGTTCTCCTTCTCCTTCAAAAGTCCAAACTTTACATACCCACAGAAGAACGCTAAATTTGAAGTACCTACACTGCACACCAGTTGAAAGCACAAAACTGATACTCAGATCTCTCACATCCTAGTCACAATGAATCACGCTAGGGTCATCATTTTCACCACTCTAAGTACCAACCCAACTTTTCCCTTCTTTTTCTTAATCAGCTTCAGTCTGTTTGGTTACCCAGAAAACGTAGGAAAATGAGAAGGAAATCCAAATAACCATTCTTGTATTCATCATAGTGTCTGGGGCATGAACATAAGCCCAGTACAACTGTTTTGCTTATTTGGGTTTCCATTCTTTAATCATGTAACACATTGAACGGATTGTTAAGTTTTTATAGTCTGTAATGATGAAGCTTCTCAATCTTGAACCTTTTCAGGCTTGCTCAAAATGGCAGTGGCTGGAGAGGAATTTTGCTCTGCTGCTTCAATCATCAACTCAGGTTCAAACTCGAAGCATCTGTATTGGAAGGTCACCAATCCCACACTTTCTCCTTCTCATCTTCAAGGTCAGTAATATAGAAATCTGCATTTTGTTTGGAATTATATGATTATGTGGGTGATTTTGAGAGTGGACTGTATTGGTGATTACTGGTTTCTAGAGTAATCAGTTGCATGGAGTTTGGTTGGTTTATCCTTAATCCACTAACAAGTGTTTGGTTGCTGGGGAAATTAAGGAAAAGAAAAGAAAATGGAACCCCAATTTGTCTAAGTTGCAAAAGATAAGAAAATGATAATTAGCAATGAAATAGAGCTGGAGTCCTGTACTGGTCAGTAATATAGAAATCCCACACTTTCTCCTTCTCATCTTCAAGGTCAGTAATATAGAAATATGCATTTTGTTTGGAATTATATGATTATGTGGGTGATTTTGAGAGTGGACTGTATTGGTGATTACTGGTTTCTAGAGTAATCAGTTGCATGGAGTTTGGTTGGTTTATCCTTAATCCACTAACAAGTGTTTGGTTGCTGGGGAAATTAAGGAAAAGAAAAGAAAATGGAACCCCAATTTGTCAAAGTTGCAAAAGATAAGAAAATGATAATTAGCAATGAAATAGAGCTGGAGTCCTGTACACGTTCTTCTTCTTGTGTTTTTGATTCATTAGGAGCTAAAAGTGAGAATTCAAAAACAAAATAAAAGCAGAAAATCCTGTCAAACTTCATTTTGTATTACTTTTGTATTTTGGTTCTTGTTTTATTTACAACCAAAATGGTGCTAATAGACATTTAAATCACCTGAGGTTTATTTGGGTTCTTTCTTCTCAGACTTGCCAGGATTCACGCGCAGTGTTTACAAAAGAGACCATGCTTTAATAACACCGGAAAGTCACGTCTTTAGCCCTTTACCTGAGTGGTACTTTCCTCTGCATTATGATATATTGTTAGAAAGGTTCCTCTTCACTGCTGTACAGTAATATAGATTGCTCTAACAGGACCTTGACATCGGGAGCCTATTTGATTACTCCGGCAATGGGCTCACACTTTGTAATGTACCTAGCAAAGATGCAAGGTTTGGTAGATTGAGATATGTCCAATTTTATCATGTCATGTTCATATTACAACACGGCATTGGAATTTATTAACTGACATTTCTTTTCTTAGAGTACTGATATATGCTTTACCGTGTGCAGAGAACTCATTATCTGGACTCCCTCCATATGGTGTTGAAAGGTGTGGGCATCCTCTTTTCCGAATTTGTTTATTTACTTTATCATAGTGAATTTCATATTTTTTTGACAGTGATTTCAGCATTTATATGGAGCATTGGATTTATTCCATAAGTATATTACTCTCTGTTTTTCCTACTAGGTTCATATTTGTGGTTCAGGGTGCTGTGACTCTCACTAATGTTTCTGGTATTAGCCACAAATTATCGGTAAGAAAGCTCAATCAATTTTCAGTGTAAGATTGCTAGTTGTGGTTCATAGTTAATTTAAAATACTCATTAGTACATTTAGCATATATTTTTCAAGTATCCTATTTTTTAATATATATTATGTTTGGTTCACCCATTCTTGCATATAATGATAGACAGATATACATCTATTATATCAAGCAAGGACTCTAGGCTATCTAATGGAACTGCTGCTTTGCTTCCAGTGCTTTTAGTAATTATGTTCCAAGTATTTTTCCTTTGTGGTAGACTAATGGCAATCTAGTTATCTGTGAGATGGAGGTGCTCTTGTGATTAAAAGGTGAAAAGAAGTCTGATTTGATTCATATATGATCAACAGGTGGATTCATATGCTTATCTACCTCCTAATTTTGATCATTCCCTCAGGTGTGATGCATCTGCAACTCTTGTGGTATTTGAGAGAAGGTTTGTGTTCCCATACATTATGGTTGTTTGGATGGTTTTTCTTGTCATTATATTAAATCAAGTGCTATCATCATGTCATCTCAACATCAGAGTTCACTCAAATCACCCTTACATGGCATTAATGCTATTACAAATGGAGTGCACAAACTTGACTTGTCCAAGACTGTTTTCTTGATAACGAAACATTAATAAACCAATATTGTTTTGCTTAAGAGGTAATGATTTTAGATATCCACCTATCAAATAACTTGTATGGTACTCTTCAAGCGGTTAAAGCACTCTCTGATGCTTCCCTTAGGTGTGCTAATCTGGAAAATCAATCTACTGAGCAGATTGTGGGTTCTACAGATCAGCAGCCACTCCTGGAAACTCCCGGCGAGGTAAGTAGAGGCTTTTGGACACGGTTTATCTTTATTTTGTATACCATCTCAATTTAGAATAAGCTCCGAAAGAACTACCTATGAAATCTTGTCGTGGATGTCTAGGATTCAATCCTTGAAACATATTAGTGAGGAACATCTCTCCACCAGATGTTAGAATTTTCCAGTTCTTGAAAATTGTATTATTTATGTTTTTGAGAGTTTAGTAATACTTAACTGTGTACCTTGTTGATGTATAAGATTTTGTAGCCTCGCGTTTCACTTTTTCTTTACCCATTATCAGGTCTTTCAATTAAGGAAGCTTATTCCAACATCTATACCCTATGACTTCAATATCCATGTAAGCCATCATTTACGTATTTGAGTTCAATAGTGATGGTCCTCAGCTTCTCTAACAGTGATTCGACATTTTTGGGCCTTTACCTGCAGATTATGGATTTTCAGCCTGGGGAATATCTTAATGTGAAGGTATCAGCTTCTTCCTTGCTGGTTAAGTTTATTGTATTCGGTTCCATGATTTACATTCTGAAACTTTAAATTTGGGTTAAGCTTTTGTCTTTTCTGGATTGGAATTAGTTTAAGAAATCCTTGCAACTTTGGTTTGGTCACTCTTGAAAAGAAACATAAAAGTTATTGAAGCTTCAAAAATATGGCTTGAAGCTTAATCGCACATCCAACATTCATTTTGCCTTGTGACTTTAATAAGTTAAGAGTGTCCCTAGAGTTAATTTATGGTGTTATAAGAAAAGTGAGGCAAAAATATCTTATGTTTGTTATAGCTGTGTGAGAGAGATAGCAGGTGTAATACGGTTGTGGATAGAGAAGTTGAGAGTTACTCTAATCTTACAATTTTCTTTATTAGAGGATTTGGTCTTCCTCTCCTGTGGACGTAGGCAATAGTGGTCAACTTCCTAAATCCTTTTGTTGTCTCTCATGTTAACTTGCTTTAATTTTCCTATCAACTATTGCTGCATCTTTCACAACAACTACCCCGCTTTTTCTTTTTGAAAAAAAAAATAAAAAACAACCTAAAAGGAGCAGTCCATCTGACGTTGGGGGGCTTCAAGCAATGACCCTGACAATGGTTACACCTACATCAGGGGAGGGGGGAGGGAGGGAAGGGAAGGATATGAACCCATAGGTAGAAATTGTTCTTGAAAAACGACTAGCAAGGGAAATGGTGTCAAAGAGTGCATATACCTACAACTAATCCCATACTTAGGCAATGGATAACAAGAGGCATATAACATGCACCACGCTCTGCAACCTGTTCATGGCTGCTCATTATTCCCAGATGGATGGCTTCGCTGATCCTGCTTTATACATACCAACTTCGCCATGTCTTTTTGTGCGTAACGACAACCACAAAGTCATAGCCCATACTTCTCCTGATCCCATACCCAGTGTGGTGCCTGCTTTAATACCGAATGATATAAACATATGGGCTATGACAAGGAGAATCTACTAAACGAGGAAATAAAAGGAATGGACATAAACGTTCATTCTTCACAGGCTTTGTTAAATTCTTCTCAAAGTTGTCATGATATTTATTTTGGTCTTCAGCTTCTTGAAAAGGCTTTCCCGCAAACATGTAGGTTGTGCATATTGTATAATACCATATGGTTGGCTTATTTGGTTTTGTAGGAGGTCCATTACAATCAGCACGGTTTGTTGCTTCTGGAGGGACAGGGCATTTATCGCTTAGGCAATAGCTGGTAAGAGTTTCATTCATTGTTGAGACTGCATGACATTTTATGTTCATTCATTTGTTAGGGAGCATTTGGTGTGTAAATTACTACAGTTAAAATGACTAGATGATTCATTGTCAGGATGTTTTTCCAATTGTATACAAAAAGAGCAAAAAAAAAAACAAAAACAAGGATAGAAAATTGATCTGTTATGCCAGACAAGCTTGATGCATGCTATGAATTTTCTTTATTCGACAGTATAGTCGAAATAGACAGGCTTTGTACCAGGAATTAGGATTGTTTTTTCAATGAGGTCCCATTTTGGACTCTTTCTTTCTTTATTTTCTGCTTCAAGGGCATTAAATGAAAAATAGACACAAGGCCTTGTCTTCCACAATTAAAATGCTATGGTGTAATTGTGTAAATAGTATGTGCGTGTTGCTTATACATTGCTCAAGTGCCACGTGTTCATTGTTTGGTACTCAACCATCAGAAGTCATGGCATGTGAGCACAAAATAAACTCATGGCATGAGACAAAAGAAAAATACTCAAATGATGTATTATATTATCGATCCAAAAATGAATGTCTTTCTTTTTTTGGTTTTTAAATTTAAGTTTGAAAACCCTAAAACAGACGTTGAAAGAAATAGAAAAATTAAAAAACAAAGGTTTGGGACTTGGTATGATGGCTTCTCAACCTTGCACTTTCCTTCAAGTAACAATTGGTAACTAACTTTTCTTACAGTGTACATGCAGTATCTTCATGTTTTTTGTCTAGGTCCTTGCATTTCCAAGTTATAGACCAGAATTTTGATCTCGGAACATACTCACTTGAAAATGAATTTGGAAAAAATGTTTCCGACTTTAACATTTGAAGTTTATCTGCCTTGGGGAAGAAAGAAAGATTACATGTTATTGGCTGTTCTCCTTCTTCGGCTCCATGCATGTGTTCCATTATACTGTTGTGCTAAAATTGCTGCATGTTCGTGTTCTTATTGCATCAATTGTTCTTTTGACTGGTAAATTGTGGCAATTAAATGAACTGTTGCTTATCTTCCCAGCTTTCCACTTATGATAGCATTCTACCTTCTGTTCTCAGATTTACCATACTGCTACATCAATAAAGTCTATTTTCATTGCATGCTTTTGTTGATTCTTTTGTGAATAGGTACCCTGTTCAAGCAGGAGATGTCATTTGGATGGCACCATTTGTGCCTCAATGGTAAGCCATCACGAATACAAATATCTTGTTTTCCATTTGATATAAAAGAATTTTGTTTTGCTTTCTCCCCATTTTAGTTTGGCCAAATCAAATAGATAATGATGTAATTTGCAAACTTTTACAGGTACGCTGCATTGGGTACAAGCCGGTCCCGATATTTTCTGTACAAAGATGTAAATAGGAATCCACTGTAGTCACATGTATGTATCATTAGGATGCCAATTATATGTTTCTCAAGACAGATTTTATGTACCAGAGCACAAATTGAAACTTTTCATTAGCCTATGAACATGACATTAATGAATTACAGTTTGATGTATTCTATGCATAATATATTAGTTGATACTGATGACTACCAGAAATTTTGGGAAGTTATTATTATATGAACAGATAGGTAACGATGTTATGAGGCCAAGTTATTAATAACTATTAAACTTTACACCGATAAATAAATTAATTAGGCAGGTGGGTTTTCATAAACTATTCCAAGTTGGCTTATTTCATGGTCTATCTGAAAAGATGAAAATGCACACTGTCTTATTCTTACTAAGAGGAAGAACAAACTATTTATCTTATATTTCTTTCCAATTGAACAGAACTCAGTGTCTTAGAAGAGATTTGAGAGAGACTAGAACTTTACCCACTTGTATGAATTAATTTGCAGTGATGCAGCTGCAGTCCATTAGTGACAGGCTAGTTTTGGACTGTGGTATAAATGAAAAGTCACATCCTCCATAACACATGCAAAACCTATCGGGTACTGTGTCTTTTTTGTGTTTCAAACTTCAATAATGAGCGATTGAAAAATTAATGAAGAATTTTAAGCAGGAAAAAAAGAAACCAAAAATGAATGAAGTTCAACAGCAAAAGAAAAAAGTGTAGTGATGACAACGCGAAAACAGAAATTATATATATATTGGATTTTTTAAGGCACATCTTATGGTCCATCTTAAGGCACTTGCCTGTACGTGATACAGCTAGTACGTACAGCATGTGACTCAATAGTTGAAGAAATGAAGGTTATTGAGTGAGATTCAATGGACTCACTGACTCGGTAGGGTCTTTATATTTTCATAATTGAGTGAGATTCCAATATACAGTACCAGACTTGGAAGCATCTCTGAAAAGCTTGCTATATAGTCATGGCCAGTTTCTGAAAAGTTGGTGCACCAGTTTCATATTTCAGATCAACGGTCCTGATTTCTTTGATAGCTAGGTGGATAAGATCAAATGCTAGTTTGATCCCTCACTATATATAATCACTCTCAACTCTCATCTTCTTCACTCTGTTTTGCCTCCTCATCTTCTTCACCAATCTTCCCAGTTCCCATTATCTTCTTCTCTGTTCTTTCTCACTGCTCGGGCCCACAGCTGTATCCTCTCAAGGTCTTTAATCTTTTCTACCTTCAAATTTTGCTGTCGATTAATGCCTGAATTTGGATCTAACCATTTTTTTTTTATCTTGCCAACTGATTTTATTTTATTTTTTGTCAACAGTCTGCCTCATGTTTCTGCATGGTTAGCATGTTCTGAAGGCAGCCATGGTATGATCTCTGTTTCTTCTTCTTCTCTTTTTTTTTTTTTTTTTTTTTTAAATATCTTTAAATTTTAGTTTTTAATTACTTGATTAGATTGCTGCATCTCTATCACATATAGCTTTCTCTCATAAGTAAGAACAAACTACTTATCTTATATTTCTTTTCAATTGAACTCAGTGCTTGAGAAGAGATTTTAATAAGAACACAAAGGCATTTTGGAATGGGTGGGATTGGAAAGAAAAAGAAGGTATGTTGGTTTTTATTTTGTATTCCGATGTACGAATTTTACTATAGGGCATTTCATCCATTAGATCTTTAACTCATTTTTTATAAAGGCATTTTGGTTTTGACTCATTTTTTATTAGCAATCGGGGCATTTGTCTTGTGAAAAGACCAAAAGGGGCAAAGTACTATTTAAGTTGGTCTAGCTAGTTTAATTGCTTTGCCTTTGTCAAATAGTGTAAAAGTTTGTTCGTAGGCTAACTTGTTGTTGTAAAATTTACTCACAAATGGACGAGTGTTTATAGTAAACTTCGTACAAAATACGAGGTCGAATCCTAGGAAGTGTTAAATGATCTAATTTAAAACTCTAAATCAATTTAAATCTAACATAATTTAGAAATGACTATACTCGCAGTCGTAGACAAAGAGGTCATGAGAGTCTGATACGACAAGAAGATGATTCGTTATCCACCACTTTTGATTCTATGGGGGTTGGAAGTGATAATTATAATTATGGGCAAAATTCACAGAGTCTTGCAAAGTATTTGGTAAGAGACTGAAAATAAGTCCATGAGTTGACCACCATTTTTGGAACCGGAACCACAAGGGAAATTTTTCTTAGAATTTCTTGTCAAAATTAAAGAACCAAAAATGACTGAAGTCTTTTATTTGGTGCAAGAATATCTTGTACCAAGCATCAATGTAATCATAATAATTAAATGTAACATTTTCATCAAGAAATCGATGAGAGTGAGGATAAGGACCTCAATCTGGTTGATTGATAATTTTTTGAATATATAAAGAATGGTAAAGGATTTTGTTTGGATCATTCATATCCTTGATAGGTTTAATTTCCGTCTAATTTTTGTTGAAATCGAAATTGCTTCGAAATTTCCAAAATTTTCTCAAAATCCGAAATTTAACTCCTTGGTTATATTGTTGTTTTTTGGCAGTTTAATTGTTGTTTTTTTTTTTTTGTAAAAATATAACAGGTCAATCTTAATTAAACAAAAAATGTTGAATTTCTTTATGGTGTATGCAAGGAAGAAAATTTTGTTTTGAGGGGGACGGGGGAGAAATTTTTTTCCAATTCCATAAGTTTTTCGAAAATATTTCGATGATTTCGTCGAAATTTCACTTGCTTCTAACATGCAAGTCCAACGCCTTTTTGCGAAAAATTGTCGAAATTTCATTTTTTAACAAAATTTTGATTCCCTTCTTTCCATTTTTAGAACATTTCCTAGCCAAACCTACCCCCCCTCTTCGACTTTACCTTCTCTCTCTCAACTTCTCTCTCCTCCACACAACCTCCCACCTCTAGCCACATCTCGGCGGCCTAAAACCACCGGTGTGACCCCCACTTGCCGGCCATCCTTCACTGCCCAAGCCTAGTTCCTCCAAGCCGGAAACCACCTAGCCAACACACTCTCTGCCGTCGAAAAAATCTCCGATCTCGGGCACCTCTGGCGTCCAATCTCAATAATTTTTGGTAGGTTTTTCTCCCCTGAACATGGGATTTAATTCCCCTAATGTGTGGTTTTCCAATTTGAAGTATTTATGAAATTGAAATTTTAGGGTTTTGTATAATTGAAATTTAATTGAAATTTAATTTGAAATTTAGCTTTAATTGAGTAATTTTGGAATTTATTGTATGATTTTGGGTTGATTTATGATTTTGAATCATTGATTGTATAATTTTGGACATATTGTGAATTTGTGGTATAAAATATGGAATTGGTAATATGGAAATTAATGGAATATGGAATTGGTAATATGGATTATGGAATATGGAATTTAATATGGAATTGGTATAAAATATTATATTGGAAATATAATATCAAATATAATTTTGGACATATTGTGATATAAAATATTGAATTTAATATGGAATTGGTAATATACTAATATGGAATATGAAATTGGTAGGAGAATTTGTAATATGTGAATCATAATATACTAATATATGGAATTGCCGAATTGGTAATATTGAATTTGATATAAATTAATAATTAATATGGAATATGAAATATGAAATATGAAATTGGTAATAAACTAATAATAATATCAAATATAATTTTGGACATATTGTGATATAAAATATGAAATGGGTAAGGGAATTTGTAATATGTGATTGCTAATATACTAATATGGAATTGGTAATATATCAATATGGTAATAATAATGGAATATGAAATTTAATGATTGTGATTGTTTATGTCTTTTGTTATTAGGTACTAATATGGCCAGCAGAGGAAGAACACATGATTCAGCTTGGAAGCATGCACTTCCAAATCTGGATAGTAAACAAGGTTCAATATGCAGATATTGTGGCCTTGTAATGAAGGGTGGTGGAGTGACAAGACTGAAATACCAGCTTGTAGGTATATATGGATCTTGGAAGCAATGTGCAACATTGCACTAGTATCCAACCAGAAGTGAAACAACACATTGCAGACACCTTAGAATATAAATAGCAACAAAATAACAAGAAAGCACAACAGATAGAAGAGATTCAAGCAGAACTTCGCGAAGAAGGTCACATAAACTTGAGTGACAGTGACGACGATGATCATAAGGATGATGTAGGGCCTGAAGAGCGAAGACATTTTCGAGCTGCACTTCGATAATCCAAAGCAGCACAATGGGATAAAGAACACCTACATAAAGTCTCGAATAGGGGACAAAGTTCTGGGTTTAGTAATGGTTCACAATTGCTAAGAGGATCAAGTGTGAGGGAATCACAACCAATACCCTCAGTAGCACCAAGCTTCTACAAGCTAGTCATCTAAAGCACGCCAAAAGAATGTTAAAAATATCTTTTTTAGAGGGTCAATCAAAGAGAAGATGCAGAGCTTAAGCCAAGTTCTTCATATACGAAAATGTTCCTCATTCAAAGCAGCATCTCATCATTTCAAAAACTTGGAGATAGGATGTCAACAGGTAGGAGAATGAGTGGAACCTTCATCACCCTATCAGATACGGAATGTATATTTGGAAAATGAGTTTAATGAAATACAAGAGCATGTTAACAAGTTGAAGAAGAATTGGGCAACTTATGGTTCCATAATCACATCCGATGGTTGGACAGGTCCAACCAGTTGTATATTTTAAACTTCATGGCATACTCAAGAGGAAAGACTATATTTCTTAAGTCCGTTGGTTCTTCAAATTGCATAAAAGATGCAAGATATATATATGGGCTACTGAAGAATGTAATGGAAGAGGTTAGATCGGACAATGTTGTTCAAGTTGTGACCGATAATGGTTCTGCATATGTCGCCGCATAGAAGAAGTTAATGAAAAAATATAATGTATACTGAACGTCGTGTGCGACACATTGCATTGATCTCATGTTCGAAGAGATGGGGAAGAACCAAGGGGTTGCTAAGCTGATAAAAAAGGCTCAAAAGATCACAAATTTTATTTACAACCATAACTGGTTGTTGGCAAAGATGTGTGAGATTTGTGTTGGAGATATTATTTGTCCTGGTCCCACCCGATTTTCTACTCACTATCTTGCATTAGATAGTTTGTATCGAAAGATGATGGAGTTAAAGCAATTGTTCACTTGTACTGATTGGGGCAATAGCAACTTCCGGCGAAGAGAAGCAGGACAACATGTGGAATCCATAGTACTTGATCACAATTTTTGGCAACAAGTGCTTAAGATTTGCAATTTGTTAGAACTTCTCTACCTAGTTTTACGTGTTGTCGATATAGAGGTGTATCTTACTATTAGATCAGTTTATGAGTTGATGTGTCGTGTGAAGTACGAATTACTTCATAAACACGATGCACGGTGGGTGGTAAAAATCATCAATAATCGGTGGTTCAAAACATTACAACACGATTTGCATGTAGCATGTAACCCAAATATGTTTACATTAAATTTAGTTCTGCATGTTTTTTTCATTGATCTAAGTTATCTAACTTTAAATTATTGTTACTAAATATGTATTTCAGTATTTACTTGATGCATACCACTATTTGAATCCTCGCTACCAATATCAAGAAGTCGTTGCAAATGATGGTGAAATTATTTGGGCTGTGCATAACGTATATAAAACATTGGATCCTAATTCAACAGAAGTTGCCCAATTTGAAAATGAGGTGAAAATAACTTGCCATAACACTTTATAGAGTTTGATTGTCCTTTTTCCACAATTGTATAAAGTATTAATATTTTAAAGAATTTTATTGTCTTAAGTTTTATATTTGATGGATATTGTAAAATTTGTATCTAGCTAACATATTTCAAAGATGCATGGAGATTGTTCGGAGAGTGAGATGCAATTGTCTCTAGATCACAAATGTCTCCTAGTGAGTATACACCATACTTTTATAAGTTGGATCAGGTGAATGGTTCAACTTACACTCATAATTTTTCAATTTAGGTGAATGGTGAATTATATATGGGACTGATGCTCCTACTGTAAGAAAATTAGCCATCAAAGTTATTTCACAAACGGCGACATCATTCGCTTGTGAAAGAAACTGGAGCACTTTCTCTCTCATACACACCTAGAAAAGAAACAGGCTCTCATATAGTAAGTTAGAAAAATATGGTCTATTGCTACTATCATATGAAGTTTGCACTTCGAGACAAACAAGTTGAGGAGGATCGCGTCGACAACTATAATCCGCTAGATATGTTTGAAAATTATATGGGGGATGCTGATGCAGAGGGAAACCAGCTTTATCAGTGGATCAGGCCCATCCATCTAGATGATGACGCAAGTAATCCAGATCCTGATGTTGCAGCTTAAGCACGCCAGAAAGGTATCAATGTGAAAATAGTTCTTAATAAGGAGGTGAGTCCTACTGGGAGTTTTTGAGGAACTTATGCAAAGTCCAATACATCGAAACGAAAATGTTCCCACTAATCCTTCTTGATCAGGTAACTATAACACAAGATCAGACACACATACCAACAGTGGAAGTAGAGGTGGTGGTAAGGGTGATGGTAGAAATGAAGATTACACTGGAGATGATCAATACTATATAACCCGATTTACTGGGGAAGAAAACTACACTCATGCAATACAAGATGAGGATCATGGGAGTAGGCATGCAGGACATGGAATTGATGTCATTGGAAATGACTACACTCGCAGACAAAGAGGTAATGTGAGTATGATACCAGAAAAAGAAGATTCGTTATCCACCACTTTTAGTTCTATGGAGGTAGGAGATGATAATTACAATTATAGGCAAAACTCTCCAATAGTCTATCTACCATATCTCTTTTACTCAGGAGAGTCTGGCAGTAGCTCATGGGCACAACAAGAGGCAAGCTCTTCAAATGAGTATGGCTATGAGAAAATCCCACCATGAATACCATATTCTGATTCATATGATTAGTATGTTGAGAATTATATGCAAAGTTATGTTGGAGAAATATCTTGGGGTGATTATTCTTTGCAGTTCACCTACTCTGGATATGATAATACTGAAGACAGCAGAAATTTTGAACCGGCTAGAAACTTTTTGTGGTATTGAATACTTATTTAATTCATGATCTAATATTGTAATATAAATAAATTTGAGGTGTTATTTATATAATTATTAATTAGTGACTCATTTTTTTAACAGTATTTACCTCCAACGCGCATTATATTCACTTTATATCACATAAAACCTACTATATAATTTGGTTTCTTCAATGTTTTTTATCCATGTAGTAGATAATATGTTAAATAAACATATGGTCAAGTTTCATTCAAAATTTATGTATTTTGATAGCAATTTCTGTCGTTTTTCTCTAATTTTGTTCAAATCGAAATTTTAATCGAAAATTTCCTTGAAATCGAAATTTTACTCCTTTGGTGTATATCAATTTATATGATAATCTCTTTTGTTACTCCATGATTTCAGTGGGAGAGGAAAAAGGACAACAGCTACTCTCAGGAACAAATTGAGGAAGTGCACGATGAATGAGCGGGCTTTCTGGCGCGCAATATGTAGATCCAATACTCCTCACTTCCCTAGGTCCTGTGGCTGGTTTTAGCAAGCATATATATATATATATATATATGTATATATATATATGTTTTTGGTAAATATTTTGTACATCTAACTAAGCTGTGTAGACATACATTATTTTTGGTACATATATGCTAGGGGCAGTTTAGCGACTAATCTTGCAAAGTCAATAATTTTGGTACATATATGGCTGACTTTGTACGATTACTTAGTCATAATCTTGGGTTCGATTCTGACTTTTATAATTAAACTCCAGTTCCTATTTAATGAATTTCTTGATCTTTTTGAGTTGAATGTGGATTGATAATTTGTAAACTTCAATTCCTATTTCATAGATTGATAATTGACTACAGATTGATAAGTTGATGCAAGCTATCTGTTGAATGTCTCCCTAACAATCACACAACTCATATTTGCGAAACCTGTTGAATGTGAATCAAACAAACAATGGTTGTCAATTTAAAACTATTGTGTTAGTAAAATCGAGACAACAATTTTAGTTGAATCACCATTGTATAACATATATATGAAACAAAAGTTTTAGTTGAACCGCTATTGTATAAGATGTCTTCTAAAAGCATTTAATAAAATCAAACAACTGTTCCTAGTAAAATACCGTTGACCTAGGTAAGTCTCAACTACACAAATAGAAAATAAAATGATGTACATGAAGCATCTACACAACAATTTCATTCAAGAACCGTTGTCCAAATAATATTATAACAAGGGTTATAGAAAATGAAATGATGTGTATATAAAATTCAAACATGTTTTAGTTGTTTAGAAATACTCCCAACAATATACCTGTAACAGTCAAGAGTTATTTATACTTACACCCCCTGAGGTTTATTGTTTTTTCACATACACCCTTTGGAATTTTAAAAATTACACATACACTCCTGAGGTTTCAAATATGTTGCATATAACCCCCTACAAGAGAAAACAATAAATAAACAAAGAAAAAGATATTTGTATTAAGGTTGGACCTTACACCTTGAGTAATCTTATTAGACCATTTCACCCCCTTAGTATGCCTTTTTGCTACCTTCTCATCATTTTTCGTCTCACTATAAGGAGTTATATGCAACAGTTTTGAAACCTCAGGAGATATATGTGTAATTTTTGAAATCTCATGGGATGTATGTGAAAAGATAATAAACCTCAGGGGGAGTATGTGTAAATAACTCAACAGTCAACAATTTTTCTAAATAACGATGTTTAACTTAGTTTTGGACAACCTTTATAGTAAATAACTATTGTTAATAATAAAGTTTAACAATAATTTTATTTCCAAAACCGTTGTGTTATCTTTTGGCATACAACATTTAGGATCAAATATAGGGTTTTTCAAGGGCCATATATATACAATGGTTTTCAATGATGAACCTTGTATGAATTAACTCATACAATGGTGGAAAACCGTTGTATAAAAGGGCCATAGTCGTCAGGTGCTTAGACAACGAAATTTGGGAGTGCTAGACAATGGTAAAAAATTGTTGTCTATTAACCTGATTATAGTAGTGAGTTCTTAGGCTGGTGCATGGTTATGTTTAGACCTTTACAAAACAAAAACTATGATTGTTTGTTGGATATTGTACTGTAAACCCTTTTTGGCAGCTTTGAATGTTATTGGTGCTTGGAATATGGAATATATGGGAATGAAAGATTTTATACTGCACAAATTTCAGGCAATTTCAAATTATAGGCACAAATGTATGTTCAATTCATTGATATCCCTTTTAGGTAAAAAATAAAATAAAAAATAATTGATATCTACTATACATTCCAATTCCCTTTTTTGAACCCAAAATAATAAACAATATCAGTTTTGGTCTAAAAACTGGTATGTTATAATGTTTTGATATCAGATTTTATCTCAGACCTGATATTGATACAATGTATCAATATCAATGTATCAATATCAGGTCTGAGATAAAATCTGATATCAAAACATTGGTTATATATGAGATTCTATCTCAGACCAATATATAAACAAATGTTTATATATCATATTCTACTTCCGACCTGATATTTATACCTTAGTTATATATTATATTTTATCTCAGACCTAATATTTATACTTTAGTTATATATCAGTGTTAGTGTCAAATAGGATGTCTATTGACTAGAACTATCATACTCGGATATTGTAGATATCAGAAATATTAAAAAAATGATATCCATTATGTCTTTAATTAGGACATCAAATTGAAAAAAAAAAAGGTATATAAAAATATTTAGATATTAGTCAGACAACTGATATCTAAAGGGGCACATTAGATATCAGGGGATATCATATTTTTACCCCATTAGATATCAGTCTACGACTAATATCTATCGACGTTTTTGTTGTAGTGCTTGTAACTGAAATATTAGGGCTTATAGTCTTGCATATTGATGTGAGCCACTGCTGTGCTGATGTATGGAGTGCTGCAGTCACATGATACTGGTTTTGGACAAAAACATGGTGGTATTAGGATCTGTGATCGATTGGTACAATGCTTTATGTAGTTCTAGCTGCAAAGTTATTGCCGCTTCTGAGAATTCTTAGATTTTTTTTTTGCTGGAAGTGGAAAGGAAGTTGCCTTATTCTTGCTCCAAGTGATGAAGAAATTGTATCTACAACTGATGTTGATACTTTACTTGAAGATGACTCATTAGCCTTTTCTAATACTTGCTTGTGATCGAGTTTCCTCACTGGTTGTCTGAGTAGCCTTAGAAACCTGCTGAATTGCATTACTATTGCTAACATTGGGCTTACTAGCTTCTTGTGATATAACAACTCATTGTTGAACTGATAAGCTAGTAAATCTTGTTGCTTTAAGTTCAAAATACGAAAATGCTTTACTACACTATTATAATTATTATTGAGTTCTTTAAAATGTTTTTGCAATGCTTGGTGGTTAAAATTGTAACTAAAAAATTCATGCTCCAGTGTTCTAATAAACTTTTCATGTGCCCTTCTTAAATTTTCCTCTCTTGGTTTAGCTCTTCAAAAATCATTAAGTAAAACATGATGTTTTTTCTGTAAGATGGCTAACAGTTTTAAAACAATACAAAGGGTTTTACACAGCTTGGACTCTAATATTATTAAAAGAGTAAACATGTGCCTGCTATTGATACTATTAACTGGTAGTTGTGCCTGTGGCATCTCACTTGCCCTGTTATAAATATTACTAGCTGGTAGTGGTGCTTGAGGTACTCCACTTGCTCTGTTATTGTTTATGGAACTACTTAATATATTGCTTGCATATTGCTACTTTCATAGCATTCATCTAATTAGTTGTATGGTTGTATGTTACATCACATATTTTCATTTGTTATGAAATTATCACATGGGCTGCCTTAGCATTACCTGATTCTTGGACGTTATTTACCAATTTATTATCAAATTTTACTATAAATGAACTCGTGTTTCAGATGTGAAACCTTTTTGTATGTAGATGTCAATTGGTGACTGCTGTATTTCATTAGGGGGCTAATATATTGATTTTTAAAAGTTCTAATCATAAAAAGGTGGCTGAAGTACTAAACATTAATTTTACTTCTTTTTGGTTTTTCTTGTCCAAAACCCCAAACAGCTGTTTGAATGTAGTTAACCCTATTGCCAAAATAAAAATGTAGTTAACCCTACATCGATCTCATTCCAAGTTTCCAACCCATGCTAAATCTTTTTTTTTTTTCGGTACAACGGAGGGCTAAAGCCCAGAGAAGAAAACTAACCCATGCTATATATATCTTCCACAACCTATATATATTACAGCTGTGAGACATTAATGGTATGGCCATAAAGTCATGGATGTGATATCTAAACTTGATTCAGTATGCTTTTAGAATGCCTCCGGGCTAGAGATAACAATTAATTATGGTACTCATCAGTACTGGTTTTTTTCTTTTTTTCGATCAGATGGAGAAATCATAGAACTCAATAAAATAAAAAATTAAAATATTTTGGTGAAATTATTCAGTTAGAAATTTATTAAAAAATTAATTATAAATTTTTTAACACCGATCTCGAATGCGAGTATAATATTAGTGGCGTAAGATTTAAATAATGTCAATTAAAAAGGATATTATAATAATGAACCAAAAAAAAATGCTAGCACTAGTCATTGGTACTTGCGTAGACAGGTGATTGACAAACTATTGATTACTAGGTTCTATAGTAAACCTTTCGAGCAAATGATTTAGATTTTAGAGCACACATGGATGACTCCCAACTATTAATTGGTGACCCTACGATAAACCTCTCACACCAATCAATGGCCCAGAGTGCATGTGGATTGACTTACACTAGTAAAGCCCAAATGGATAGGTTTGACTATTTGAGATCCAAGATGATGGACATAGAAAGAAGAAAAATAAAATTTCTTAGCAGCTGTTGGTTAACAAACTCGATAACCTTTTATATGAAAATACGATATGGGATATCTCTCAACAATTTCTACCCTCATAATTCATACATGAAGTTTGCTAAAGTTTTCTATGATTCAAGTTCACATGTACAATGCATGCCTCTCTAGGAATAGGCAAGTGCATAAATATTAAATATTCATCCAAAATCTTGTAAAAGCAGAGATTTTTTTTTTCTTTTTGTTGGGAAAAAAAAGCAGAGGATTGATTGCTCGGTCTAGAGCATGAAACATGCACACACAAGAACCCTGCTGCTTTCTGTACAATATAAAAATGAATTTCATGCAAATAAGGCAAGTAGATAACTTTCCATGGGTGTATATTGCTACGCATGGGATAAAGAAATTAATAGATTTTGTATGGCGTGGATCATGACAACACTATATTTTATCAGTGGCCCTTTTGTTTTGTAAGTAGAAAAATAAAAAGGTTTAACTTTTTAATTATGGCAGACCATCTTCATAATTCAGATCAAGTTCTTGAAAATTTTCATCTTGCGATGTTACAAAAAAGCAATGTTTTGATAGGTTCTCTTTTTGTCTTTGTGTCATTTTTGTCTTTGAGCCTTTTATATTTTCCGTAGAACTGTTTTTCTTTTGTTCCCAATGCTAATATTAAGTCCTCACTGTAAGTGTAAATTAATAACCTTCATTGTAGTGACAGCATTGATTAGTTACTTTAAATCCTTCTTTCTAATTAAGTGCACTACTCAATTTAAACAAGGCAAATAAAGAATTCAAGGAAAACAACTAACTATAGTAGTGTTTTTTGCCCAAATAGGAAACGAAGTAGGCAACTTTGATCTACTTACTATATTTTATAGAAATTTTTTGCATCACTACTAAAATAACCTAATTTGTTTTTTATACAATTATATATGTATGGTTGGGTGTCGAACAATTATATATATATATATATATAAACAACTTCCATCTATTCATACTCAACAATTTTCTTTTCTGACTCAACATTCTCACTACACCCAACATTCACTTTATGTTTTCTTCATTTTCTCATTATACCAAATTTACTTTCCTATTATACCCCTATGTTACTAAAACTCAGACTAACACTAAAATTTCTCTCCCTGCCCAACAATTATCTCTCACACCAATACCCAACCTATCCAACCAAACTCTTCCCACCGAAAATCCAAGATACACACGATCAACCCCAACCCAATAAAATCCAAGGTAAATCAAACACTTTTTCTATGTTTTTTGGACAAATCCTTCATATTTGATGATAAATATAATGTATTTATATGAATTTTAAGGATTGATTTGAGTTTTTCTGCGGTAAATACAGGTTATGGGTGTGATTGTCGAAGGGGTTGGTTCGGACTAGTGTGCCAAATGCGATGACATTATTCAACACCCAACCACCAAATATATGTACTTTGTTCGGCACATCCCCATCAAATGAATTGTTTTTTTTTTGCCAAATATATATAGCCATTTGGCTAAGGGGTTCTGAATGGAGAAAACTTATTTGGCAGATGTCCACCGAATTAGTGTTCATTATTTGGTTGGCAACCGTCGAAAATAGTTATCGTGTTCGATATTGGTTCATCGACCGAAACGCGAACCAATATTTTCCCAAGACGTACGTCATAGACATAAAAAATTGCATAAAAAATAAAAAATATATGCGCACATATCTCATCTGGAGGCTCATAAGGAATGATTTCACCATCTATTCACCTAAAAAACCTTGTTTTGATGTTATGGGTTCCAAAATTATTTAGGGTTTGGTGTTAGTTTGAAAGTGAGATTGAAAGTGAGTTTGAGAATGAAAGTGAGAGTGAGGTTGATGAAGGCTAAGGTTGTTGGGTATGTATAGAGAGTAAATTGAGTTTTTTTTTTTACATATAATTTGTCTTTAATAGTAATTTCATACTAAGACAGAATGGTTTATTCATGTTCAAAATTTATGTTGGATAAAAAAGAAGATTGTTGAATATGAATAGAATTTCCCAATTAGAAATATGGGTGTGGCAATCATCCCTCTGCTTCGATAATATCATTTGAGAACAAATTGTACTTAGATTCATGGTCTCAAATCATCAAATTCTGTTCTGAATTTAATTTGTCCATCGTTGAAATTGGGTCCCATATTACTTAGATTTTTCTCCCCAATTACCAAGCTTTTCAAAAGCTTAATCAAACTTTTCACCCAAGAAGATATCCAATGCCATGAAGGACCTGTTCCAATTCCACACACGATTGAGCTCCGTGTAATTAAGTAAAGCTCTAAC
The DNA here is from genome assembly GCF_963921425.1 of Dryas octopetala. NCBI lineage: Eukaryota > Viridiplantae > Streptophyta > Magnoliopsida > Rosales > Rosaceae > Dryas > Dryas octopetala. The sequence continues at coordinate 8,270,067 of NC_141374.1, read as the reverse complement.
CATTGGCTCTAAGAATATATATATTTTTTCTCTTCAATTAGCTAATTTGGGTTAACACGAGTACACGACTGAATCATGACGAATTTCAATTTGAATTGCCTTCCATATATCTTCAGAAGATAACGAAATCACACTAAATCTAGAATCTTGATTCGATCCATTCATTAAGGTTATTAATCCTCCCGCAGACAACATATGTTTCTTCCAAACGAAAAATTATTGTTTGATAATAACATTATATTAACATGTCACGTGGCCGGTATTAGAATAACATATAATAATTAATTGAGATAATCAGGCTTGGATCCTTTAGAAAAATGGTTTTTAGATGAAGATCGAGGGTGTTTTAAAATTTATAAGAAAATCATTTTAATTCATAATAAAGTCATTTAATTTTTAAGAAATTTTTTTTAATTCATAATAAAGTCCTTTTAATTTATAAGAAAATCTTTTTAATTCATAATAAAGTCCTCTCTCAATTTGAAGGGTATTTCCCTTCCTAGGGTGTAGAGCGGAGCCCAAAATTCTGAAGTTAAAACCTAACATAAAGCTGTTAAAAAAGAAAAATAAAAGAACTTGATTAAAAACTCTAAATCACTACCGGTCTTAGTCTAAGAAAAACTCATAAAATGAACTGTACTCTAAATCTCCCTAATTAATTTCACTCCAAAAACAGCTGCCACTAGCATCACTCCTTGATACAAGGCAACCATGCTTGTCTTGTATTAAGGATTACGTAATATATACTAATGGACAATGGCAGATCCATGATTTTTTTTTCTTTTTTTGGAGGCTAGATGAAGAAACTCAAATAGCATGCACACTTCTTGTACTGTTGTTTTGTCCAATTACAAACTTAGTTACGTATCTTTTTAATGCATTTTATCAAACACATTACCCTCAACTTGATCTTTAACGTAAAAAACTAAAAACTAAAGGGTAATTAAACACTTAAAATTGTGAAGAACATTAATGTCATGGGGTCAAATGATCACTCTGAATTGCTTCACTAGATCCGTTAATGGATAGAGAAATGGTAAATGCGCACATAAACCCTAGCAAGCTAGTGCTCCTACCTTATATGCTTTTTATGTTAAAGAATTAGTGACTTCTCGTCAAAGAGTCTTTAATAGACACTAGCCATGTTACTATTCTCTTGATCTTGTGATAATTTTTTTATATTTATTTTGTAAGATCGGGCACCATGTCAAAATCTGTTGTGGTAAATTTTGTTCACCACAAAGACCGAAAGTAAACAAAAACTAATTCTAAATTCTTAGTGCACGTTCACGATTTATATTTTAAGTCCCAATGGTATAATAGCCCATTAAACCCATGATCTTCATACTCCTAGAATCCTTGTATCAATTCTTGAGAATTTGATTGTATTTTGGCCTTGGTGATCAACTTTCCATCCCTGAATATCGGCTTTTGATCATAGAAAATGGATAGGGCGATGAACAAACTTAATTAGATCATATCCGAACAAATGCTTTTATTTTTTCCATATACAATACATACTATGATACGAATGTCATGTGACTTAATAACTCCAACCACACTGGCGGCGGGAAGTCATAATGGATTAATGGGACCTTTTCTTGAATGCATATATATATGGATCCTAGCTAGAAAGATTTATATGATGGCACTAGAAAAGTGGAAAGCTAAATTTGGTCTTAAAGGGAGACCTAGTTTTAGGAAATCAAAGCTTTCTCCTTGGTTGATAATGATACATACTATGCTAATGATATCATAGAGAAATGAGAAAATAATTGCAAGTTGGGTTTAACTATGACAACATGTCAATCCATCGATCTTTTAGTGGGGGCCTTTGGATTATGATGCTATTTATACTATATTAACTGATCATGCATATGCATTTAATTTGTGTAAATAGATACAATATTAGATTATTTTTACCTCTATTAGAAAAATGATATTTGAAATGCATGATTAGTTGATATATTTGGTACATATTATTTTTTAACGTAGAGTTGTGCTTTGCTAAGTCCACAACCACAAGTAGTGAGTTTGTTCATATATAATATTGAAAGTTTCGGTTAATATCCTCTCTAACTCTCTCAAAATCCTCGGATATTTTGCCTCCATATATCAATTAATCAACTTAATTAATTAAGATCATGTCTTGATTATTGTAAAACAATAACATAAAGTACTATTGGTACTCTAGGGTTAGCATGTGTTCAAACCAAATAATAATGAAACTCACCATCGACCTCACCTTCTCAAATCATAACCTACATATATAGTAGCTAGCTAGGGCAAAAAATTTCATTACTCTCTCTCTCTCTCTCTCTCTCTCTCTCTCTCCAATACTTACACATTTGGCATTTATATACAGCCTTACTGCAATTGAGTTAGATAATTAATAACTGTGTATCGATCAGTAATTAAGAATATATACTGAAGGATGCATGCATGTAGTAGAGCTTAGAAAGCTACAAATTAAACACTATACTTAAGTCCAAAATGCACTACTTTCTAATTAAGGATTATCCATATATATATATAAATGTTGATTAATTCCTTCCCTCAAAAGAAGGCATTTTGTTCCTCCACAAGCGACCTTATAAACTATTCTTTTTCTCCGTACCTTTTTATTACTATTATATATATATTGTCTCTTCTCATGTATAAAAACAAAGCACTTTTCATCAAATATATTTAACAGGACCTTAAAAAATTATATTTGAAGGTTCCTCTGGCATAAAAAAACAACTCTAAGAAGGGACAGAGATAACACTCACTATATAGAGGAGAGGTGAGGAATGAGGTCAATGGAAAAATGAATGACCCACTTGGAAAGTCAAAAGCAAAAGGCTAGCTCTCCCACTGCTTCCCACCACCCAGCTTCTGAGTGCAACTTATAACTACCAATCACATTGAAAAGCATATAAGAAAAATTCCATTCTCCCAATGCTTTTCTTATTATAGTTAATATGCCTACTACAGTGTGATATGTTATTATAATCCAATTAATCTTAATGGCACAAATATTGTACCCCATCTATCTTTCATCTTAGTTCCTACTCCATACATTGTATAACTCCAAATGGTTTAGGAATCTTAAAGCTAAATGGTTAGCGGTAATTAATTTGGAGCACTTTTCTGAAGATTGGGATCGGATATATGTGCATGCGGCAAGTACCTATCCTGTACGTATAAGTGTATAACAGAAGGTTGTGCTGTTAGACAATTATTGTACTTTAAAAATTTAAACTAATAGAGAATATGCTAACAATATATGTATGTTAAGCTAGCTATCGATCACCCTCTATTACCTGATCGAAATCTTATTCTGCACATAAAGATGGCATATGTAAACTAAGAACAACATGTAATTAAATGTAGCCTCGATCATCTTACGCCTTATAAATTAACAAATAAGTAAAAGATGAAGATATATTTAAAGTTTAGAACGAACGAACTTCTACAACAAAAAATCTTATATAATGTTACACAATTGCAGAACCCCAAAAACTTAAATTGTTGAATAATGAATTGACAATCATATATATATATATCAAAACAACACAATTTCTTCACGTGTAATCTCATCTTGCATGTGAAGAGACACATAAATGATAACTAGAGAAAAACATATAAGTGCAACCTCACCATGCACCTTGAAATTAATTCAACAAAGGAAATGGGAAATTAATTAATGAGGCTTAATTTGAATGTAGGATCTCCTGCAACCAATTAAATGTCTTACAAAACAATTGGATATATCATAAATCTTAAACTATTAAAAAATATAGGCCAACAATACATCTCAAACTATAATAGAGGCAATATGTGTGAAGCAGGTCAACGAGTGCCAATGATGCTTCTGAAGGGTTTGTTGGGGGCAATTTCAGCCAAAGAGCTCTTTTGTTTATTTCATTTCGTTAGTTTTAAGCTATTTCCTTCTTGCTGTATGGTTAATTAAGTAGCACATTAGGAATTGACATGATTTTACTGTTGGAGTAAATCCTTAATCCTTTCTCTAAGGGGATGATCTGCTATGGAAGTTTAAGCGGGATAACTTGTTATATAGTTGTGATTGGAATTCAATATTCCTGTGGATCTCACAAAGCTGGCCTATTATGATAACAGGGAGAATAAATAAAGCAGAATTAGGGAGGGTACACCAAATTTGAATATATATCAAAAAAGAGAACACATTGTAATGTAGGTACAGAACCTAGCAATTGGCTTGGCTTCTAATTTAAATCCATCTGTAATCTCTGAACTTTAGCTCAATTCATAAGTTATATATATGCACTTCATGGGCGGCCTAATGATTTCTCTTTTGAAAGTCGCATTAGCATTTAGATAACCACTAATTCAAGCATGACTATATGCATGCATTCCCCATATTTCCAAAGTGTGTGTCTGTGTGCGGATTCAGATCTTTGTTGATCTTTTTGGCGTTGGTATTTGTGTTTAAAACTACGTTCATTTTAGATTTTTATATAAGATAAATTTGCACAAATATCACCTGTACTTTGGGACATGTGTGCATTATATCACCACCTAGAAAAAAAATCTTGTGGACTTACCGTCCAAGCTTTCTCCCAAGTGCTAATCCACCATTTCCATCCACTTTTCTGTTAAATCAAAATAAAATTCCAAATTTACCCTTAAATAAATTTAAAAATGAAAAAGTATTCCTATAAAATATTTATTTTACTCTTAAAGCATATTAAAAATAAAATTAAATAATTTTATAATAAAAAAATCAACTAAATCCATTTATATTCTCTAAATCCTTCTAAAACCATCAATTAAAATAAATAAAAAACTAAAACAAAACAAAAAAACAAATCACCAGCAACACCACACCGCCCACCACCTCCCTCCAGCCTTCAACCTCGACAGTCTCACCACCGGCAGCCATAGCCGGCAGCCTCTTCCCCTTCTTTCTCTCGATTTGGAACAGCCACGACTGTCTGGGTGCCGGTGGAATGGGCTGAGAGGATGAGGGAGTGATGGGTGGCGTGGAGATGTTGTAAGTCAAGTGAGGATGATTTTTTTGTTTGTTTTCTTTTTCAATTTTAAATTTGATTAGTTGATTTCTTTTTTTTCTTTTTTTGTATAACTAATTTGTCATAAGAATTGACAAAAATATCCTTATGAGTTAACATAAAAGTGGATGGAATTAAGTGGTTGGAGGTGGTGGATTGGCACTCGGGAAAGAGTCTAGGTTAAATCCACAAAATTATTTTTTTAGGTGGTGATTAAACACATGCTCTAAAGTATATGTGGTATTTGTGCAAATTTAATTCTCTTTATATAATTATATATTTTTCTAATATAAATTTTAAATTCTAAATCCAAGAAAAAAGAAATCCTTATACTCCAAAGCAACATCATTTTGAATATAAGTAGATCAGTACACTGAAAAAACCAGCAGAGGATCCTATACCCTAGATGACTTACCTCCACATGATAAAATGTTCATGTAGATGTTGACAGCAAATTGCAAATTGGCCTATAATTTGTAATTAAAATCTTATAGAGTTTCCCATTGTGACGTGTGTATAGGTAAAGGATCAGCATGGACCACTTAATCCCAACCAAATATTCTCGAGCCTTTGAAAAAGATTTATGATTTGATCATGAAGTGGTTAATTATTAAGCTACGCTAGTTCTCATCCTCTTAATCCTCAAAGCCTTCTAGTATGTTAGATTTGATTCACTTAAAAGAGAATTGTTTTTTGACTTCTTACTCGGAAAGATAATTAGAGAGGAAAAAAAAAGAGCATAAGATAATCTTCAAATCAATTGTGATGATAGCGCACCACTACCACATTGTATTTATACAATAAATAAATATTCTCTTGTCAAACTATTTGTTACATAATATTGTTATATTAAACGCATAGTTTTTACGCTGATAACTAAAAGCGATCGAAAATATTATGTGAAAATAAGTTATCAACAAAGATGTAAGAGGATAATTAAACGAATGGACTAATATATAGTATCTCACCTTTTGTTTTGTATGTATTTAAGGGATTTGGTCAATCAATACCAATTAATGATTATGCATATTTTTATTAAAATATGTGATTTAAAATAACAATTTAACATGAATATTTGGTGTGACAACGTTAAGGTTAGGCGCCCTTTATACAATTTGTGCTTTTTAACTGTCAACTGCTAAAACTGATTCTCCATGCATCCACTTTCTATCTTTCACTGAAAGCTACATAAAGCCTTTTGGGCTGCAAGCAAAGTAATTTGGTGAACTCCTATAGGTTGAAGTTGAACCCTAAGATGAAGAAGCATTGTGCTTTATCCAAAGTTTTGTGTAGCTAGAATATACCTGCTACAAAATAGGAAAATTAATGGCCTAAGCTTGAGTTATGAGATTAACTGCCTAGAAAAGGTAATCAAAGTAAGAACAGGAAAAAATTTGAAGCCTAATGAGAAATCAACGAATGATTATTAATCGTACCATGCATGGATGTTCAAGATGCTTAATTTGATTTCATGTACTCATTTTCATTTGAATCTACAAGCTGTACGTTTGATTACCATTCACTTTACCAAACTCAGCCTAGCCATTGTGTTTACTTAAATGCTAAACAAATGACCCCAATTCAAGTCAAAATCACTCAGTGTTTAACACTTTTCTTTGATGAACCAACTTTAATTATTAAAGAACCTAAAATTTTATTTATTTATTTTTCTATAAACGATAAGATTAGAACCTAGGAATTACCATATTTCATCATTCACACCAATATATATGCCCCTTGAGAGCCAATGCATATGAGTTTAACCCAACTGTTTATGTACGTATTCACTAGCTATTCAGGGTCTATTGAGGCCCAATATCGTTTGACAAAATATTGATAACCAATTAGTTATTGGTGTAGTGGTATTTTTTTTGTAACGTTGAAAAAGATCTTGGTATAAAATATTGTTGAAATCCACGTCTTTTTTTGCATAGATATTATCCCAAATTTAATATATCTAATTATGGACTATCCGGGACAATTTAATTTGATCCACACCTATTTTATTTTTCTTTTCTCCTATATATATTGTATACATTATATTTGCACCCCCAATAATTTTAAATGAGACTTATAGTTCAGTCTATTTTATGAGTTTTTCTTAAACTAAGACCGGTAGTGATTTATGATTTTTAACCAAGTTTTTTTATTATTTTCTTTTAGACGGCTTTATGTTAGGCTTTAATTCCGAAATTTTGGGTTCCACCCAAAATCCTGGAGTTAAAACCTAACATGCAGTCTCTACAAAATCCACTCAACACCTTAGGAGGAGAAATACTCTTCAAATTGGAGGAGGACTTTATTATGAATTAAAAGGATTTCTTATAAATTAAAAAGACATTATTATGAATTAAAAAAAAATTCTTATAAATTAAAGAACTTTATTATAAACTAAAAGAATTTTCTTATAAATTTTAAAACACCCCCGGTCTCCATCTAAGAACGATTTTCTAAAAGACCAAAGTCCAATTATCTCTAATTTTAATCATTCATATATTGTTCAATTCAAACATTCGGATATTAATCATCCATAAATGAATTTTTTTTTTTTTAAGAAAAAAAATTCAAACAGTCATTTTATACAGTTTTATTTTTTTGCTTTTTATGTTTAAGTAGGCTATAAATTGAGCAAGATGCAGCCTGCATGGCATTGAAGTGTTGGCCAAAATGAAGCTGTGCCAGCATTTTTTCAGAAGGCTTAATTAATTTATTAATATATGTTTTTGAGAAGTATATGCTATAAATAGCACAAAGCTGCATAACATCTATAGGCAAAGCCTAAATTAATACAAAGATAAAAGCTCTTTCTCTCTCTCTCTCTCTCTCTCTCTGGCAGGTTTTTACAAGAGTGTTCCAACACCACTCGTTTGGCACCTTAAACAGAATTTTTAATTGGCGCTAAACACATACTAAGCTAGCTCCCTCCATTAACTTGAGTATCATTCTTGAGTTGAAATAAAATAAAAAACAGATCAATTGATCAATCATAATGCACTAAGCTAACTCGTCTTTTAATTTGCTCCAAAATACTGGATATCATCAGCTATGCAACACTGTGAATGGCATGAATATATTTTCTCTTGCGGAATCAAGTCCAATTATTCTTTACACTGTGAGAAGAAACCTTTAGCTGCTTTACAAAGTATGTGGATGCTTAAATTGTCACATCTTTTCAAAGTTTCTATCTGGTGATCAGGAAATTCAATTCCAAAAGGTATTGGGTCAAAGTCTCCTTAATCTTCACACTCTGATTCCTCTTACAAAGCTCATTTCAAAATGCCTGAGCCTTTTTCTACCTTTTTCTGCATGCTAAATTGCTCAGCTCCTATAACAGAAGAACCCATTTGAGGTACTTCTTGGGACACTCAAAAGCTAGCTGTTTGTATATGTTATGTTTGTGACTTTGTGTGAGAGAGAAAGGGGGGCATTATTGTAATTTTAACAATGCCAAGGAAAACTAGGTGCTTTCAATAAAGCTAGTGGCACTCTCATTTGGGTTCTCTCATCAACTCCTTTAGTGAAAGAATCAAGCAATATATCTTCTCTCCCAAGTGCATATTTAAACCCTTCACCCATCTTTCCTATGGAAGCCAAAACACTTCCCCATTGTTTACAAACATGACCACTACCACCACCACCCAAACTACACCCAACAACAACACCACCACCATTTGCTTCTCCAAATATCTCCATTCCCTATCCCAAACACCCCACAGGCTCAGAAAGAGAATGCTAGCCACATGGACCCCAGACCAAGAGCTCAACCAAGTGAGGCAAAGGTCTGGGGCTGACATGAAAAGAAAGCTCAAGTGGTATGATTTGATAGCCCTTGGTGTTGGAGGCATGCTAGGTGTTGGAGTTTTTGTCACAACAGGCCGTGTGGCACTCCAAACATCTGGTCCTTCAGTTTTCATATCCTATATCATTGCAGGAATATCGGCCCTTCTTTCCTCCTTGTGTTACACTGAATTTTCTGTTCAAATTCCAGTTGCTGGAGGTGCCTTCAGTTATCTCAGATTGACTTTTGGTATGAACCATGAACTGCTTGGTTATGGGGGTACTAGCTATATATATTCTTTATTTTATGCTTTTTTACTTACTTTCATTTTATATATATGTAGGAGAATTTGTGGGTTATTTTGCTGGGGCAAATATACTCATGGAGTACGTATTGTCAAACGCTGCTGTGGCAAGAAGTTTTACAGAGTATTTGTCCTCTGCATTTGGAGAAAATGATCCAAAGACATGGAGAGTAGAAGTGGATGGGTTGGTAAAGGGCTATGATATGTTGGACTTCCCAGCTGTTGCTCTTATTCTTCTTCTCACTCTCTGTCTTTGTCATAGGTTTGATCTTTTGCTACCTACCTGTTTGCCGTGCTTGTACTTCTACCTGGCTTATATGTTTTTGCTGTATATTTTCATAATCTAGGTGCCCAACATTTTGCAACTAGACCTTATTTAGGCATAAGTTGGTGGGCATTTAGATTAGTCCTATATCATATTTATCACTTAATCACTATTCATGATAGATGTATTATATATTATATATATTATCATTGCAACCATCACCATTACTATTATTGATAATAATTTCTTTAAGTGTTATTGGGTTCCCATGTAATGGTATCTTTTGTTTTGGTGGATTTTGAAAGTGATGGGTGTTAATTTCTTTTGGGATTGCAGCACAAAGGAAAGCTCCATATTGAACCTTATTATGACAGTGTTTCATGTGGTTTTCTTTGGATTTATTATAATTGCTGGTTTCTACAATGGGACTACCAACAACTTGGTGAAGCCTAAAGGACTAGCTCCTTTTGGGGTGAGAGGTGTTCTTGATGGGGCAGCTAAAGTCTATTTCAGCTATATCGGCTATGACTCAGCCGCAACCATGGCAGAAGAGATCCAAAACCCTTCGAAGAGCCTGCCTATCGGCATCATTGGTTCGGTTGTTATCACCTCCATGCTTTATTGCCTTATGGCCTTGGCTCTGTGCTTGATGGTTCCTTACAACCAGGTTAGTACGTACTTGAATTTGGTCAAATTAACTAGGATTCGTCTACCATATTGGAACCATAAAAGTCCCGCTATAAATACTAGGAGGTTTACTGTTCATATACACACAAACATCACGGCATGGTAAAACATCCCAATTAACTAATTAATATGTTTCTGTCACTCCATATTCCTAATGATTTGGGATTCTTCAAATGATTCACAGATATCAGAGACAGTATCATTTTCAGTGGCTTTCAGACAGATTAATTGGGACTGGGCAAGCAATGTGGTTGGGGCTGGTGCAAGCTTGGGGATTGTTGCTTCACTCTTGGTTGCCATGTTAGGCCAAGCAAGGTACCTTTGTGTTATTGGAAGGGCTCGGCTAGTGCCCTCCTGGTTAGCCAAGGTGCATCCTTCTACAGGCACTCCATTGAATGCCACTCTCTTCCTGGGTACGTGATTAGGGAAATTGCATGCTTTTCAATTGCTTCTCCATGAATCTTATTTACATCCCATTGTGTAGATAGTGTAATTAATTGTGTCAAAAAGAATTTCAAGGATACCTATAGATAAATATGTGTTTATCTTCTTATATTTAATCTATACATTTTTACATGCATTTTGTATATCTTTGGATGTGGAAAAATACACCAAACAATGAAGTTTTGTTTGAGTCCAACTTCTAATTTTTTTTTTTGTTTTGATGTGGAACAAATGCTCGTGGTGGGTATGGAATAAGTGCTTTATATGAGCCCCACTTGTATATTTTTAATGTGCATGCTTATTGGTGTGAAATCTGCACTCATTTTGCCCATAAATCCCACTTATTCATTTCTTTCTGCTACTACCAACCGAATACAAAAAAAAGTACAGATTGTTGTTTTTTCAATTACATTGTCATATATTGACCTCAATTAAAAGTGAGTGCTGTGAGTTGAAACATCAAATCCATACAAAAATAGAAACAGCTAAAAGTGGAAAACCAGATAAATGGATGAATCTGTCTCTTATGATGCAGGAATTTGCACAGCATCAATTGCACTCTTCACCGACCTTGAAATAGTGATTGACATGATCTCCATCGGCACGCTCTTGGTGTTCTACCTTGTGGCCAATGGTCTCATTTATCGTCGATACGTGATCATTAGCAACAATGCCCCAATGCAGACTCTCTTATTCCTCTTCCTCCTCTCATCTAGTGCCATTGGCTTTTCCTTGTCATGGAAGCTTAAGCAACAAAGGTGGGGGCTACCCCTTTTTGGAGTGTCTACAATCACCATCATTGGCTTCTTTAACTACACAGTTCCTTGCCTCACTCATCCCATCGGGTGGTCGGTGCCACTCATGCCATGGCCAGCTGCATTATCGATCTTCCTTAATATCTTCCTCATGACCACGCTAAAGAAATTCTCATTACAAAGGTTTGCTGTCTGGGCATGTTTCATAACATTGTTCTATCTGTTGTATGGTGTTCATTCGACTTACCAGGCAGAGGAGATGGAGAACAGTGTTGATGAAGTAAATCCAAACTCAGCAGTACTGCAACAAACAAAGCTAGACATTCAAGTAATTTGACTACCAATGTGCCTGTCTTTTCCCTGTTCTTTTTTTTTTTCTTTTTTTTTTTTCTTTTTTTCATAGCACTTTTTGTGGTACTTAATTTGGGTTCAAGGAATTCCCATCAAGCAAAACAGAATTCCGATCAAATGGAAATGACAAAGTTAATTGTGTATAAAAATGTCATAGCAAAAGAAAACCAAATTAAGTACTTGTGGTTGTGTGTGTGTGTGTGTGTGTGTGTGTGTGTGTGTGAGAGAGAGAGACAGAGAGAGAGAGAGATGACCTACTAGTTTTTCTGCACTAATTTCCCTTTTTGCTTCAGCTGTTACCACCCATCATATAAACTCTTTAATTGTGGGAGTGGACAAGACGATTGAGGTCATTTTGGGCCATAGCAAGTAATGATTGACACACTAAAGAATTAGAACCTCACGATCCATTAAAAAAGAAAGGAGGGAAATGCTGAACCTCTAGCAAAGTCAACTTTTCATGTTTTTATCATTTATTGAAAGTTCCGTTGTATAAGTGTATGACAAAAGCATTATTATGCTCTGTTTGTCTTACATGGATAGTAAAGGTTCTGAAGTTTTCCCACTCAGTACTCCTGACAATCCTCACTCGATAATAAGAAGTTTTCTTAAGAAAGCCAAAGGCTAAATTTTCATTAAAATTCACTCTGTAGAAAGTTGAAACACATACATTGTAGGCCATGAATAGGACAACACTAGAGCTTGAACACAAAACATTTGTTCTCAGGCGGCTGCCAATTAGCTAGAACAACCTGTAGTCAATTGATCATGACTTCTTTTAGACAACTCTATATCATGCACTATTTGTTGCACTGAAAATAGACAGAGTTTTCAATTCATAGATGGTCAATTAGTCATAACATAATTCCAGATAAACCAATATCAGCTTTAATTTAAAATCACCAACTTCTCCAATTTTAGACATGAATTGGACCTCAAAGTTCTCCACAAAATATCTTAAAACAAATTATATTTTCAACTCCAAGATCCACCCCCTACCCTTTTTCTTAAGAAAGGGGAAGGAGATGCCATTAAACAAGATCATTGAATAAAAAATGATTATACAAATATAGAAGTATCATTCTCTACATGCAAAACTAGTGAAACTTTATTTGCATGGTTAGCTAAACCAACCCAATAGTTGAAGCAACAAAGGGAAACGATTGTTAGCCTTTTGGTGACACATTATGTCCAACCCAGAACATTGATTGAGCACAAGGACACTCTCAATATAAGGGTGTTCTGTGCCTTGAACCAATTAAGGAAACAGACCTCCATTTTCCAGGAAACCAGGAGACCACAATTCAATTTAATTTTTAGTTCTTTTACCATGCTGCATATGCTGATAACAGAACCTTCTTTATTTTATTTATTTTATTTTTTCTGAAAGAGAGATAATGGAACCTTTTTAATGATAACGAAGAACTAAGATGTACAGTGGGTTATACAGTCCCAATTTGCATCCAAAATACTAATGATTGCCCTAGAAAGATCCAGTAGTAGGATCAGACAAAAATTGCAACCATTTCCTCTGATGGATTAATGTCACTGCCATGACATCAAAAATAGTGATTCATTTTACAACTTCTAGCGTTCCATTGACAACCCATTTTTATTTCTGGTCGAGTGTCTAACCAAAAAAGATAGCCCTGTCAATCCTTTCCATAGCAAAACGCCCAGCTTCCCTCTTATTAAACCAAGTGAATTTTGGTCCTGTGAAGCCCAAATCAATAAAGGTATTTCTGAACATACAGTCTCTCAACCCCTAACTCTACTTCTTGAAGCTCCTCCTTTTTTCTCACTATCATCCAATATGCCATTGAGGTTCCCAGTTCAGGTTGAAAAAATGAATAAATCAAATTTGAAGTCCCCAGCTATAAGCCAAGGGTGATTACAAGCTGAGGGGGTATCATCTAAGAGTTCCCACAAGGAGGCTAAAGTATTATAAGCCAAGGGTGATTACAAGCTGGCGTAAAGTATTTCTGTAACTATTTCCTCAAAATAAAATTAATTTTTATGGCGTCTGATACATGTTCCTTCTATTTCTCCTAAAGTCATCCGTATCAAGTGAGTGATGGGTTCGCTTCTATATGATCATACATTATACTTACTATTATGAACTTACATTGCATGATGTTTTTTAGTTGATATAACGGTTCTGCCAACAGAAGAAGATCAACCCATAAACATTCGAAATCACCACACACACATTTGTGACCACAATAGAAACATTTCATTTTAAGCAAATCAAGTCATATAATCTGATCATGTTTTGAGCCATCAATCAACCACGAAACAGAGACAAAAGGATGATTCCCAACTTGCATGAACCAACAGCAAGAATATTAAGCTCATGTATCTATCTACCTGTCAAGATAATTTCCACCTTCAGGGCACAATATCCTATCATACTTGTTTTTGTCAATTACGAATGAAGAAAAAGAAAGAAGATCATCCTAATTTTGCATGTTCCAACAAAAGTTAGAAGCAAACTTACAAAAAGAACAGTTCAACTGCAAAATAAAAGCTCCGTCTAAGAATCAGGGCACACCAACTTCATCTTCTTTTTCTTCTTCTTTTCCAATAATGCATTTACAAAAGCATCTAGAATCTGCTGCTGCGATTCGATAAAGACTTCATTACGCTTCATCTCCATCTCCATTCGCATCTTCTCAATCTGCATGGTCATTTTCATCTTCATTTGTTCCATCCTCACAAACCCTTCTCCCAACAGTGTAATTGATGAAGCCAACTCTTCAACAGGATCTACCCCTCTCTTAACCCCAACAACAGCATTCTTCTTCTTCACAAACTTTGATCTTGACAAAGAAGAATACCCATCCAATTTCTTAAAATCAACACCGGAGTTTAAATTCCCATCAACAATGCCACAGTTCTTTGGTCTAAACCCAGCAGGTACAAAATCTCTATCACCTCTAAATTTGGCATTAAACCCACCTTCAATATCAACTCCAAATTCCCTATCTTGCTTGAAATTATGGTTAAGATTTACATCAACCTGACCATTACTTTTTCGTGTAAACCCCGAAGAACCACCTCTAAATTTGGCATTAAACCCACCTTCAATATCAACTCCAAATTCCCTATCTTGATTGAAATTATGCTTAAGCTTCACATCAACCTGACCATTACCCTTTCGTGTAAACCCCGAAGGCATTAAATGCCTGCCACCCAGAGTTTTTAAGGGAAACCCACTAGCACCATCAACTCTTTGAACAACATAATCATCAACTTCAGAATAAAAGCTAGAAGTTTTACCATTTTTACTATTAAACTTGAACCCCTGAGGCATTGAGTTCTGATCATCTTCAGTTTCTTCACCAAACTCACTTCCCGAATTGCCATCAAAATCAATGTTGGGGCTTGAATTCCTATCAACCTTTCTAAATTTCTTATCAACCGAAAACCCACATCCAAATTTAACACCGTTATGGATTTTCCGATCTGGTTCGGACCCAAAAACAGAAACAGACTCTTCCAATTCATCCATAAGGTGAAACAAAGCCCAGGAAGAGAAAAACCGACCTGGGTATGCCGAAGCCCGTTGCTTCTCGGAACGGTACCGTTTTCGGAGCTTCTCCATCTTGTGACGGCACTGCAAGGCGGTCTTGGGCGGCGAGGAGGAGGAGGGCAATGGGCAATGGGTGGCCATGGTGGCCGCCACGTCATCCCAGTCGGCGGCTTTGAGATTGGTGCGGCGGAGAGCGTGCCATCTGTCCCTGTAGGCCAAGATCAAGGCTTGGGTCTCGTCTTGGGTCCAACACGGTGGAGGGACCCTGCGGGGTTTGGGTTGGGTGACGGTGGTCATGGTTTTGGGTTGGGGAGTAGGATAAGCGGCGAAGAAGCGTAGGTTAGCAGAGAAGGGGTTTTGGTTATGGTGGTGGTGAAGGTGAAGGTGAAGGTGATAGTGATGGTGGTGCCTTTTGTTGACATTGTGGATTGGTGAATGGGTGCTGTGAATAAAGCTAGCGTGCGCAGGTGACGCAGTGCACGGAGTGAAGGTCACAACTAGTCCGCCACGATAGGCCACTACGGCTCAGCCCACCGTACGGAGTTTGGTTTTTGACTTTTGTTGTATGTGGTGGTCGTCGTGGTCCTCCACGTGGGACTTCGCCACCAAAGCTATGCTCGTCATGCTAGTTCTTTTTTTTTTTTTTTGGTTAAATGGAGTGATGCTAGTTTTTGGGCTTAGTTGGCATTCATTATTAAATTGAAGTAGCGTGTGAATTTAGCTCCTCAGAATGTTGATTAACAAATGACATGAAGTTCAGATTAAATACCAAATATTTAAAAGATTTCAACAAATCAGTATAGGACTAATATTTTTAGTTTAAGGTGCTAGCCTAGGGGTGGGAAACCTTAGATTAGGTCATAAATCTCGTAGAAATGAAGATTGTTTTTTTCACCTGGATCGGTAGAATGGCCTTTTTGTTTGGTAGTGAAACTGAAATATTGAAATTTTGATATCTAAAATGAAAAGAAGTTTAATATGGTACTTAAAATTAACGAACTTATAAACAAGATAATAATATTAAAGTCCTATGAGTCTAACTCACCCTTAAAATTGATCGGGGATATGACATATTTAACACCTTCAATATGTCCAATAATACACATCATGGGCTCTCATACCATGTTAAAGTCCTATAGACTTAACTCACCCTTAAAACTAGCTTGTAAGGGAGGATTGCTCAAAGCTTATACATTGTACTACTCAACTATATTATAACGATGTGAGATATTTGACAAATAATGAATTTATATTCAAAAGTTTGAATAAATGTAATATTTTCACATATTATTTAGTAAATGAAATTTGATGATCATAATAGGAAATTTTTTTCAAAAAATGACACATACTTTGGGGTCAATCTTATTTTAGGACACACGTTTAAGTTTGTATTAGTGTATGACACATATTTAGGATTTGTGTTATTGTGGTACAATTCGTCAACTCTATTAAAAATTCCGTTAAAAATAGATCATGTGTCATGCACATTAATTTTTATGGGATAAATTTGACAATTCACCTATATATTTTAAAAACAAATTAAAAAAAAACTAAAAAAATTGAAAAAAAAAAAAAAAATCAGCACCCCATTCCCCCGCCAAGCCCCACCCAACCCGCTCCACCACCTCCCTCTTCCCCACCCAGTTTGCCCTACCACCTCCCCATATCCCAGTCGGAGAGTCACAACTTAGATTTATTCTGCATAGTTATAGTTTCTATTGCTAAGTTTGATTTTGAATATTTGTTGATCTGAATTTTTGAGTTGTTTAGGGATTTAGTTTTTATTTCAATCTTAATATATGTATCTTAGATTTTTTTGATTGTTTGTGACTGATATTTGACAAAGCTAAGGCCTTTGCTATTACTTTGGTTGATAAGATAAGCTAACCTGAGCTTGACATTTTCCCTTATTTTTCCATACAAACTTAACGACATAAGTTCACCACTAAGCCTAAATTTTATCAATTTTTTAATGTCTGTATAAGACAGATGATATTTGTTGATGCCTATTGTTTTGCAAGATTCTTCAAGGAAGAAGATTTTCAAGGATAAAGATGCTGAACCTATTGAATTTGAAGAGTTTGTTGCACAAATAAGCTATGCACCTGTATATTTGTGGATAAGTATGCAGCTATGCAAATGTATACTTCAAGTAGGCATTGCATTTTGTATTTATTTTCTTATTGTTATTGTTTGTGAATAAATTTACTGGTCTGATTTGACCGATGACAAATTGCCACGCAGCCTAACCAAGTATCTTATTTGACACGTTGACTTGTTAATAAAAAAGAATGGGTTAGCACAGAAAACTGGACCCCGAGCCAACTACCATGACGTCTCAGGCCGTCTATTGGGCCTTGTATTAAAGAGTTTGAAGATGGAGGCCCATTTGAAGATTGAAGAAGCATGAAGAGCTCCCAAAAGAGAAGAAGCCCATTGGCCCACTTCGCCCAATTGTCCGTCTGCTGCCCATATAAGGCCCTTTACCCCTAAGAGTTGGGGGTTCTGTTTTTAACATTTTTACACAGCATTTCAATGGCTTTCACAAGCCAAAGCTGAGAGTGCTCTAAATACAAAAGTGTAATCTCTTCAACACAAAAAATGGAAATATACAGACTGTGACGTAAGCCAAGTTGGGTGAACCACTATAAAATCTCGTGTTCTTGATTCTCTATTTTTCTATGCTTACAACCCTTGTTGTACCCCTTTTTTTTTTCATAAACAGATTGGTGCCGTCTTTGAGAATTCGACAAAAATTCATGTCGTTTTTTAAAAAGTTCTACTTTTGTTCACTGTTAAACACATGAACATGAAGAACACTCAATCCAAAACCTAGTTCAGAACACCACTGTCCAAACCAAAAATCTGATGAGGACATCCACTGTCCTCATCCATTCCAACTCCCTGCAAAAACAAAAAATCCATACACTTATTTCTTCTTATGCTGTCTATCTCTCCTCTCTCACTGACAGAGACTCAAATTCAAAAAATACATCACCCATGTTCTTCTTCCCACTCATTCTTTGGGAGGTACCACTTCTTCCCTCCCTTGATACAAACACATGCATCTGGGTTCTCTCTCACAAGATAACAATGGTGAAGAGATCATAACAGAAATATACAAAACAAAAAAAAACCCATTTCATATATCTCTCTGCAAAAGAAAGAAAAAGACTATTCTTGTGTGCAAAACACCCCTCTGTTCTTTCTTACTTACGCGCTGGCCACCGCAATAGATATTTTACTGAAGATGATATTTCATTTTCTTTAATATGCTTTGCAAATTACATCCTAAATTAAGATGTTGTAACTACATTACACATATTGAACTTACATGCTAGTATCAATGGAATGAACACATAATTAAGACTATATATTGTTTCAATACTTTTATTACTTACCCAATGAGTTTGGACAATCGATGTGCTCGGACACTTGTGAATTTAAATTCCCGTGAATATCACGACCCAACTCACGGCCCGACTCATGACTATGAGTGTTTACAAGTTATACAGTCTCCTTGTATGCTCGAACATCCGATGAGTTCGGACAATCGTTGAGCTCGGATAATCGCTGTGCTCGAACACTCGTGAATCTAGCCAGATAATGGGTATAAAGTCTAGACAAGCCCATTGGCATAAGGCGTGGAGTCCACAAAGGCTTGTCCTAATGTCCACTTGTTGCAAGGGTGATGTAATTTGCAAACCAATGAGGATAAAAATGCAACTAAAACAAAAGGAAAAGGAAAGTTGCATAACTCAATTGCATGCCGTAAGGTAGTTTCCAAAGAAGAGGAAGTCAAGTTCTCTTGGAACTTTGCTCCAAACTACAAGTCCGATGGTGTCCCACGTACAACAAGCATATATTGAAAATCCAAAGTGACAGTAGGAGCTCTTTACAAGATTGGCTTTTGGGTTGACATGCAAATGAAGTAGCGTTCGAACCATCAAAGCCATGTTGTTGTAAACCAAATCCCACAACAATAAGAGAGGGTGCACGTCTTCTCATGGCGATTGAAATGGATGGATCAGTCCCCAAGAATATAGAGGCCAACTCTTATTTGGATTGCATCTAATGTACTTGGCCTATAGTACAAAATAATTTTGTTTATTTATTTATTTTAAAGGATGAATATCATTGGAAATGAATAGGAAACATCAATATCGACTTGGACTAGCTAGGTAAAGCCATAGGATCCTTCCTCTAACCAAGCCATGGTGATGTTACAATTTAAAGAAGATCTTATATATGCTCTAGAAGTAATAGGGCTCTCCTTTGACAAGAGCTTTTCAACCTTGACGCTCAAGTTAGGGTTTTTATACGCTTGCGACTACGCTAGGGCTTATCCACCCTTGGCTGCAAGCTTGCAATGCTAAAGGTACTATACTATATGTTCTGTAGTCTTTTCTTTGTGAGTGATTGTAGCATAGACTGAGTTCCATCTACTAGACTAAATTATCATTGGCAGTTTACATATTTTTCATTGATCTGCATTTTGATATACATTAATAGGTTGGTACATTACATGAGTTAATACATTTTAATTATATCA
The DNA here is from genome assembly GCF_963921425.1 of Dryas octopetala. Lineage (NCBI taxonomy): Eukaryota > Viridiplantae > Streptophyta > Magnoliopsida > Rosales > Rosaceae > Dryas > Dryas octopetala. The sequence continues at coordinate 8,250,366 of NC_141374.1, read as the reverse complement.
AATGCACCATATGTTAATAAAAGGCACCAATACGTGATCCAAATGCACCTATGGGTTAGTAGTTAGTGCATTTGAGATCTCTGTTTTGTTTAAATGATGGTTGCAATTTTCGGTTTTATTTGTTTTGAGTTTCTGTTATGTTTCCTTCTCTTGAGCCCAACATATACATATATATATATATATAGAGAGAGAGAGAGAGAGAGAGAGAGAGAGAGATGTTGTTTTAAGTAATAATGCTTTCATCATAATGAAATGGTTATATTGTAGGAAAAATTATTGGATATAACCGATATACCGCCACATGCATGGTATAATCTAGGGCTGGTATTTTTGCCCGACAAACAGACCGATATCGAACCAATCAACACGTCGATTTTCTGGCTATTCGGTGAAATATCAGTTATTGATCGATTTTCTCACCGACCTACCACCGTCGGAGTTGAGGTCGGCCTTGGTTTCTGGAATCGCCAAATCGATCGACATATGTGTCTCTCTCATCTGTCTCATATCTCTTAAACCTATGTTTCTAAGCAATGAGCACCAGTCGCCACCACATGCATCTCTCTCATCTCACCGAGCACCAGTCACCACCACCTGCACGCATCTCTCTCATTTCGCCGAGCCCCAGTCACCAGCACCTGTATCTCTCTCATCTCGCCGAGCACCAGTCACCACCGCCGAGCACCACTGAGACTCGCAATCTCCCCACCACTCGAGACCTCCCACCACTTATGATCTCCACCTCCACCACCACCACCACCACCACTAGTCTCTCTCGCATTCTCTCTGCCTCCCCACCAACTCTGACACCAACTGATCGCCTCCGACACAGTCGAAAACTGACAACCATCGGTTTGATTGCGATTGACATTTGTGGTACCTCGACTGCATTTGGTCGGTTGTCGATTGTGAGCTTTCGGTTTAGAAACCGAACCGATACCAGCCCTAGTATAATCGATCCAATGTTTAAGGGTATTGTTGGACGACATGTTTATATTTGTAGGGTATTGTTTTAAACGTCCACTCATTATAACATATAAGTTTGTTATACCACGTTCCAGTGTATCGGTTATACATAATAATTTCTCGTATTGTAGATGTTAGAAATAGTGGTTGGGCTCATAGAAAGAAAGACAAAATTAGAAAACTCCAAATCCTGTAGTTTAAAAACGATGGTTCGAAGCCCTTAGGGTAATTCAAGTGGTGACCGAGGGTAGGTGCAGTATTGAGTTCGCATTTTTCTAGGTTCAGGGTTTGATTTCCTCATGTAATAGAAAAAAAAAATGATTCCATTAGGTTGTTAAGTAAACTCAGAATCTCTAATATATTATGTCAATGGAATGGATGAAATAATGACGTGACCATCACGTGCTTGCTAATAACACATATATTTTCATTTTTTTGTGTGCCTCTAAAACCTCTCAACCACCAACCCACCATAAACATGGATTTGGAAGACTTTTTTGTTTAGAAAATTTGAGAAGTTAAAAATTTAAGGATGACTATATAAGTCATCACTGTGTACGTACGCCTATTCCATTGATAGAGTTGGGGATTTGCACTCGATTAGTGCACTACAGAGTATCATTGTTTATACACTAAAGGAACGAAATTGGAAACCCCACAAACTATAGAGAGTAAAAGTGTAGTTTGTCCAAAATTAACGAGCATACATGAACCTTTGACATACAACTATAATGATTAGTCACCAAGAAATCCTAGTGGCGGATTACATTTCCAAAGAATTTTTTCTTTCAGTTTCAGCTCATTGAATTTGATTATGACTTCAGATATTGTACCTAATACGTTGCTCCATTTCATTTTTGCAGTTCATTTGGTTCAAACCTCCAGACCAGTCCGAATATAGGGGAAAACGTATTTTCGATTTTGTTATCTATAACTGGCATAGTGCTATTTTTAATATATCTCAATGACAGGGTACAGGTTGGTACTGAGTATCCTTCATTCAAAATTTTATTTTGTTCAGTAGTATCTATGCATGTCATGTTTAATTGTTGGCCTATGAATAGGAATTACTTCTACTACGTAGTACAAAAACTGGGAATTAAAACTGACAAGACTTAATTTTGATATAGCGATCGATCTCCATGAAATTCTTCTATATATCAATTGTTTATCATATATAGTGTAATGTTGATGATGCATGCATTCTTTGAATGGATCAGAAATTAATGAACTGTTTGTTTTCAACTCCCTTTAATTTGGTGTAATAGGATGCCGTAGATTCTAGTCTTCTAGAAGGTTTATGAAACTTCCCGGCCTCTAGCTAGCTAATAGGTTTAGTGCATGCATTGGTTATATATGCGTTTTACACAAACAGTCGACGTTTTGATATTACATGTGCATTAATGCGTTTTACATATGAATTATTATGGCTAGCTAAACTAAGGTTTACCTCGATCAACGAAATAACTCTATATATATAAGACGCTTCTATTTGAGGGAGCTCACTTAGAAAGGTTACGCCCAATTCAAACATATATAACTTAGGAAAATGCCAAAACAGACTCGCAACAACCAGTTAATGACTTTCGCTGGATCTGAAAACCATTTAACGCGTAGGCAGATTTTAACACTCATCATTAGCCCAAAACTCAAAAAATAAAACCCTAAGTCCTATTAGTTTCTATACAGTAAGCAGTTACTTGTATCAGTTGTATGTATATGTATATTTCTGAATTTTGTATATTTTGTGATCGATCTAATGGACTCATCATGAACCTACTTGTTATGAAATAAACATATGCAAGAGTCAAAAAAATTATCAGAGAAGCGTAAGTTGAGACCGAAGATGCAAATCATGAGCCTAGAGATAGATTTGTGGTTAAAGAAGAAGGGCCTCTCTAGTGATCTGAAGACGGTGATCAAGAAAATTGTACCACAAAAACTTAAAGAAAACAAAGATGTGGAGAATATCCTTTCTATTATTCCCATAATACACAGAAAACGTATCATGTGCCTTCTCGGCATGGCTTCGTTGAAGAAAGTAAGTTCCTTAATTTATCTATATATATATATATATATATATATCAACAAATAAAGTATATCCAGAAGGTAATGGGATTCTTTACTAATGTTTTCCATATTGATGTTGTGCTTTTTATTCAAAACTACCTAGTTTTGTTTTGAGTTTCAAAGATGAACATTGTAGGTTTAGGATATAGTATTCAGGGAGTACAGTGGAAAAATATATAATTAAATATATGGAAGCTTGAAGGGTCATAATTTTGAATAGAAGCACGATATCAACACATAAAATATTATAGGATCTAGACTTGCCTTGGAAGGATACATACATCAATTTTAAACTCTTTGGAACTTAATAGCTAATCTGGCCATAACAAGATTTCTTCAATGTTTCTAATAATAAATATTGGTAGGTGCCAATGTTTGAAAATATGGATGAACGGGAGTTGAAAGAAATTTCTAAACATCTTAAGTTGGTAATCTATCCTGAGGATACCTATATTTTTCGAGAGGGAGAACCACTTGAGAAGATGGTTTTCATCACGCAAGGCACCGCATGGATCTGCACAACTAGCAATATTACCAATATTAGTGGAGCAAGTACAAGTGATTTCTCAATCATGATTATTAAGTGCCTTGAGATCAAGGTGATTTCTATGGGGAAGAACTTCTGAATTGGGCATCAAAACTTTCCTCTTTTTCTGAGTTTCCTATCTCAACCAGAATTATTACGACCCAAACAAAACTTGAAGCATTTGTTATCAGGGCTAGCGATTTGAAGAGTGTTGTCTCTAAATTTTGGTGGCATTTTAGCAAGGAGCTCAGTCATGTAGAGGATTCTCAATTGGAACGATGGCAGCATTTGGCAGCTTCTTCCTTACAAGTAAAATGGCGTCCCCGACATGCAAGGCTGGCTACGGGGGGACACTGAATGGGCATATTCAAAGTAAAGTAATTAGTCAAAAGTATCTAGTATATATTTGTTTACACCATCACAAGTGTCTAATCAGATTTCTTCTTGTTAATTTCATTGTTAAAACAATACACTCTTTATTTTTGGGTTAATTCTCTTGTTTGATAGAGATTGTAATCTGTTTAGTTTAATTCCTTTTGTGCATATTTTTACTTGCGGATTGTATATTTTGTGAAAAATAGTTGGTAATGCCATTGTAATTGAACGTTAAACTGCTAAGGGCCGGGCATTATCATCATAACAAATTAAGCTTTGTTACTAAATCAAGGACAAGGGGATTTTTCCATTAAGTGTGTTAAGAGTTTTGCATCAAACCTAGTGTCACATGGAGTGACACTAACGCTATGATATTATAAAAAAAATTGAAACATTCAACCTAAAATCAATTGATAATAAGTGAAGAAATTTAGGGCCCGTTTGGTATCCTACTCAAATTTTTTTTTCAAAAATTAAGATTTTTTTTTAAATATGAGTTTTCAAAATCAATTTTTAAAATTTGAAAACGTGTTTGGTATGAAATTTGAAAACAATTTTTAAATTTTAAAAATGATGACATCTAAGAAAAAAGGAAGTGTAAAAAAAAATTTGAAAAAAACGATGTTTTATCATTTTTAAAAAGAGGCATGTTTTTGAATTTTTTTCTAAAAATTGTTTTTAAAAATGGTCTACCAAACACGTTTTCTTGACTAAAACTTATTTTTTTGTTTTTGAAAACAAAAAATAATTTTTAAATAGAATACCAAACAGGTCCTTAAGTTCTTATATTCTATTATGTAAGACTTTTTTGGTCATAGAACTTATAATCTATTATGTAAGACTTTATTATCAATATGGGATACTTCTCTCAACTATGGCCGATTAGCATTCCTTTACTTCTAAGCTCCACAATATATCCTGGCCAAAAAAAAAAAAAAAAAAAAGCTCCACAATATATAACCGAACTTAATGTTACCATCACTTAATAGTTAATAATATGGTTGTCATGTGAATCTGTGTGTGACATGACTGTCAGTGTTACTGTTATTCAATAACATGATTTGATTGAACAATTAAAAAAAAACTCAATTACAAATGCAACCACCATGAGGAATATTTCAAATTGGTCTACGAATAAAAAAATATTTCAAATTAATATATTAATTAATAAAAAGTTACTAAATAGCACATTTATTATGAATTCCGTCAAGAAAGACAGTTAAATGCCAATTTGGATAACAATGACGTAGATTTTTTTAATAATGTGGACACCAAATTTGCTATACATGGATTTATAATGTCATATTGTAAAAAAAAAAAAAAACTACAAAAACTTTTAAACCTTTAAACTTGTTATTATTAATTCATGTGATATAAATTTAGTATCCACATTATTCAAAAAATTCATATTAATACTGTCTACACTAGCATTTAACACCTTATTAACGGAATTTGTAACTTATATGTTATTTTGTAACTTTTTATTAGTTAGTGTACTAATTTAAAACATTTTTTTGTTCATAGACTAATTTAAAATACCTCTTATAATTGATGGGTGCATTTTGTAACTGAACCTAAAAAAATCACAAATTAGAGTAAACATAATTTTTTTTTTTTTACTTTGTGTATTGTGTTAGTATATTATAGATGTTATTATCACTCAATGACATGATTGTTGCTGTCACTCAATGACAAGGTTGTGATCATCACTCAATGACATAGTGTAACTGAGCAATAAAAAAATCAATATGATTCATTTTACTTTTTTGTCTTGTACCAATATATTTTAATAGAAAAGACAGAAATTTATTCCAAATGTCATTGATTGTAGCCACTCATCCGATTTGTAGGTGACTAGGTGTAAATGTGTAATCAGCTGCCCTGCTGCTCTATCAAATGGTGAGATATCCGCAAGTGAGTCTGATGATGATGATGATCTGTTGCTCAATCAAATTCGCAGACTCGCCAGCGACAAGGGTGACGAGATATCCGAAAGTGAGAATTAGACAAATGTGCAGTCACATCGATGGTTAGGATGGTGAGATATCTGAAAGTGAGAATGATATGCTGCTCAATCAAATTTGCACGCACTCTAGGGGCGGCAGGCCGCTGCAGGCAATAAAGGCCTCCATAGACGCCATGTCGAGAGTGGCAGTCACAAAGGATGGGACAGAGTGTGGCATCTGCTTGGAAGGGTTGGAGGTGGGGAATGAAGCCAGGGACATGTCCTGTAAAGCATATATAGGACGTTTCACTCGGCATGTTTCGAAACAAAGAAGGACTTGTCTATCACGGTTATAGGAGAGGTGGCATCCCTCCCTCTCATCTTTGTCTCTGTATTTCTCCCCCTCTCTCTCTCCTCTTTTTCTTTCTCTCTCATTTTTGTCTCTATCTCTCTCTTGAGAGGGATGCCACGTCCGCTATCACGGGACATGGCAAGTTTTATTCTTCGAAACATGGCTGGGAAGGCATTCTCCTGCCCACTTTGCAGGTTGGCTATGCCCCAAGAATATCAGCAAATTAGCTAGCAATGGTAATTTCATAATTGGTATGTCATATGTGACTATTATACGTAAGTACAGTAGGCTAGCTGTGCTTATTCAATGCTCATCAGCTAGGTACTTGTTGCGGCATAATTTCTGAAAAAGCACTTACCTCTTCCTCCAGCTCAGGCACCAGCCATGATTAATTTCTCTTCTCTGTCCTTCCAGTTTAGGCTTTAGGCTTCCCCTGTTCTAATTTTTTTTTTCGGGTAAATGCAGGCTTCACTTGTTTTGGTCTCCTTTTTTGTCTTTAAAAAGAAATTGGCCTATTTGATAAAATGTCAAATGTCTTCAAGCAAAGGATCCTGATATAGTTATATCAAACCAAGAGCAAAGAATCCTAAAAGTTGCACCAGGAAAATGAGAAAATAGCTGGCCTGTTTTGGTCTCTTTCTAAAGCTTCCTTTATTGTAGAGGCCAACGGAAAAGATGCTAGATTTGATGAAATGGGACAACTTCAAACACAGTGCATAGTGAGTCAAATGAATTTTGGAAAGCAAAGTGGCACACCAGGTTCAAGGAGCATGGACATAATTAAGCCTTACATATAATGCAATTGAAAAAACCAAAAGAGTGGAGTGTCCCATAACACATCTCAGAAACGCATATGTGATGCAAATTGAAACACGAGCATTTAATTGCTAGAAACTTGTCATATAATCTTATAAATCTACCAGCTTACATGTTCCAAACCTTGGATCAGTCAAATAGAAATTAACCAAATTTACCAACTAATAAGAACTAACAGCAGGAATATTAAACCCAACAAATCTCACTTCTCGTCAAGACCAGAGAAATCTCTCCTTCAAGTCCTTCAAGGAACATCACCCTAATATACAGTTCTTGTCATTTACCTACAGTTTACAGCACACAAATAAACTTTTTTAATTAAAAGAACAAAAAAATAAATAGGGAGACCATCTAAGTTAGCATTCTCTAGAGAAAATGAAAAGGCAAACTTACAGAAAGAAGTGGTAACTCCATCCATCTAGGAATCAGGTGACACCACCTTGATCTTCTTCTTCTTCTTGCTTTCCAACAATGCATTCACACACGCATCCACAAACTGTTGCTGTGATTCCATTATGACCTGATTTTGCTTCATCTCCATCTCCATTCGCATGTTCAAAATCTCCCTGGCCATCTCCATCTTCCTCTTCTCCATCTTCACAAACTCTTCTCCCAACAATTCAATCGACGAAACCATCTCTTCAATGGGATCTACCTCTTTCACAGACCTCAACAAAGATGAACACCCTTCGAAACCTTTCACAAACCCACTTCTTGTACCAACTCCATAGTTACAACCATGCTTCAAGTTGAGCTTAGGATTAAGCTTTTCACTACTTTTACCATAACTCTTGGGCCTAAAATTTAAAGGCACCAAATTCCTATCACCCAAAGATTTTACAGGAAACCCACTAGCAGTATCAACTCCTTGACTAACATACTGATCAAAAGCAGCTAAAAAGCTAGAATTTTCCTCAACTGTACTATGAAAACCAGCCTTAATTCGAAATCCACCTCCAAATTCAACACCTTTACGGGTTTGCTGATCTGGGTCGGACTCAAAACCTGAAGCAGACTCACTTTCCATCTCATTCATCAGGTGAAACAAAGCCCAGGAAGAGAAAAATCGACCTGGGTGTGTTGTCGAGGCCCGTTGTTTCTCGGAACGGTACCGTTTTCGGAGCTTCTCCATCTTGTGACGGCACTGCACGGCGGTCTTGGGCGGCGAGACGAGTGGGCATTGACGAGCCACGGTGACCGCCACGTCATCCCAGTCGGCGGCTTTGAGATTGGTGCGGTTAAGAGCGCGCCATCTGTCCCTGTAGGCTGAGATCAAGGCTTGGGCCTCGTCTTCGGCCCAGCACGGCGGTGGGACCCTCCTGGGAGCGGGTTGGGCGGTTGTGGACATGGGTTGGGGTGGTGGGGGTGTAGGATAGGGAGTGGGGAGGCGTAGGTTAGCAGAGGAATGAAGGATGTGTTGGTGGTGGTGGTGGTCGTCGTTGACATTGTATAAGGGAGATAGAGGTGGGGGCGAGAGTGGGTAATGCTAGCGTGCGCAGGTGGAGCAATGCGCACAACTCAAGGCCGCAACTACTCCGCCACTGAGGCCTGAGCCCACGGTATGAAAAGTGGTTTTGGTGGAACGGCGGGGGCGGCTCTCTGACGTGGTGCTTTCGGCTCTAACTCGAATTGGGCTTGGGCCTAAAGCATTGGATTCAGGGGTAGAATAGACATTTCACATTTGCATTATAATGCTAAAAATTTGAACCCGACGTGAATCGAACACGCAACCTTCTGATCTGGAGTCAGACGCGCTACCATTGCGCCACGGATCCTATACTGATAGAAAGCTGCATCTTATGAATAATATAATAAATACTCGTCTATTAATTCTACTCCTATAAATCTGTGTCGTTTACATATTGTACAATTTGTACTCCTATCATCTATATCGTTCACATTCTTTTTTGTATTTCGACCGAAACAAAAAAACATTCTTTTTGCATAAAAAAAAGATATCACAAATTCTAATCCAGATTTCCTCTCCAAATCTACAGTTAGCCATGAACCCCCATGGTGTGTTTCTCCTGTTCGGATTTTTTTTGTTGATTTCATTGTGCAGGAATTTTCTTTTTCTACAAAACTATCTTTCAGTATGAAGCTGATTTAAGCCAATGAAATATGAACACCACATGCCCTTTTCGGATTGATATATTGGCAGCTATGTACACCTTTTTATTATTTTGAGTTGACTGACTTTCATGGTGAACCATAACCGGGGTTTGGATTCGTGATGAAGTCTTGAAAAAATTCATTCTGACATTTGTCAAAAAACAAAAAGCAGCTGAAGAAATAGGACTGTACAAAGCTCTTAAAATGCATTATCATGCTTACATGTACTAGAATGAGTTACAAAGTTTCTTCCAGAATGAGTAGGCCTCTTGTTCTCTGCATCCTCTTCCAAAATGAGAAAAAGGTCTGCCAAAGATTTAACTTTTGAGAACATCCATATGTTTGGTCAACTAACCAGTCTGACCTCCTACCAGCTAGAAATCACTGCTAGCCAGAATCCTATCATATGCATTTTTGTTCATTCTCAGTTCCAAATTTCTCTTTTCTGTTAGCCACATACCAGCACCATCCTGCTTGATGCATCAATTATTGCCAAAAATGGTTGTGGCAATTGCATCCGGTCATTTATTTGTCATGCTCAATCTAACAATCTACACAATAACATAATACAATACTTTAAAGAACATCATTTTTTTTTTTTTTTTAGATAGAGAGAGATGAGAGGGCATCACTCAAAATATTTCATTAACTCTAGTTATGGATTCATCACCCAGAAAGAAAAAGTAAAAAACCAGTCTGACCTCCTAACAAGGGCCTTTTATGTGCACAAAATTTCATTATCCCAAAATCTTTTTCAGAATTCAGAAAAATAAATAAACCTAATTCCAACGGGCAACAAAACGAAATTGCAAAAGCTTACGCTGCAGAACTACCATTGACCTGCAAATCATTGCTAGATTTTAACCTGTCTTTCCTCAACCTATCTGCTATTAAAAAGGCCAGCTCAAGTGACTGTGATGCATTCAGCCTGGGGTCACAATGTGTGTGATAACGAGAGTTCAAGTCATTGAAGGTCACAGCCTTTGACCCTCCAATGCACTCTGTCACATTCTGCCCAGTCATCTCCAGATGTACTCCTCCAGGATAGCTCCCTTCTTGGTCATGGACGTCAAAGAAAGCTCTCAATTCAGCCTGAGGCAAAGAAAATCACCTCCAAGTCATAAAAGGGACAAGCAATTCACAATCTGATAAAATATATAGGATGTTCAGAGTTTTTAGTTCCATTGATTCAGCACTTACCCTGATTGCATCAAATGGCCGTGTCTTGAGCCCACATGGAGCCTTGATTGTGTTCCCATGCATGGGATCACTGACCCATGTCACAATAAGCCCAGCCTGACGCACAGCTCTGATCAAATGGGGAAGCTTTATCCGCATATTATCTGCTCCCATCCTGGTAATTATTGTCAGTCTACCAGGTTTGTTATAAGGGTTAAGAACTTCACACAATTTCACAAGCTCCTTTGGGTCCATCTTATCACTCACCTGCACAAGTTTAAACATCAGTACTTGATTAATGAAGGAAAATTATTTTGGAACCTTTAAAAACCATACCAACTACAAAAATGAATAACAAAATTTTTACTGCTAAAATAAGATGCTCAAAATCAACAGGATAGAAAAAGATCACCATAGTAATATTTTGATAAAACAATTCTAGTTTTATTGCTTCTTTGAATTCTAGAGGTAAAGACCAAGTTACCTTAATTCCAAGAGGATTGGATACACCCCGAAGGAATTCAACATGTGCTCCATCCAATTGTCGAGTCCTCTCACCTACCCAAAGCATGTGTGCAGAACAGTCATAATAACGGCCAGTTGTTGAATCCTCTCTAGTCAAGGTCTGCTCATAGTCTAAATGAAGGCATTCGTGAGATATCCAAAACTCAATAGTATTCATTATTGGATTGTCACCAGTAACCCCAGCAGCACCAAGGAACCCAATAGCTTCATCTACTCTCTGTGCAAGTTCCATGTACCTATCCTCAACCAGGCAAAATTTATTGAAACAAGAAACAAACCTTTGTCAATGCATACGTATACTGAAGTATTACTTCACACAAAATATTTCTGTTTGTACCCAAAAATGACCGCACACTCACATCCAAACGGACCAAAATCACTTTTGGCCAACCTTGGCTAAAAAACTAGTGAGCAATTTCACACTAGGGCACGATGACAGAAAATCTGGGTCACATTAAACAACCGTAACAGAACATTCTAGGAATCCAACTCGGCAACTCCAATTTGATTTATCCGATGATTATTAAATTTTGTAAAAGTACACTAGAGAAGTTTTAATTCAATGACAAGGGCCAAATCTTGGCAGCCTGTAGCATGCTCCACAACATGAGGAACATAACTGATAACATCTGAGACCACTAAAATGGTGATGTTAACCATCTGAGGAAGTGGAAATTTCCTGCTTGTACTTGTAGCTATCTGTGTTGTTCAGAGATACAAGATGCCCAGAAGTGCAGGCTAAATGGAAGAAAACCATAAGCTATGATTTGAAAGTATCACATGAAAGTCAAGATGTCATTTAAAACGGGTACCTATTTCCTTGCTCACTATGCTCTACGAAGTCAAGATTCCAATCTGAGACTCTCTGCATAGCAGCATACCCACCAGTGGCAAATGCTCTGAGGAGATTCAATGTGCCAACAGACTGGAGGTATGCTCTAAGTAACCTTTGTGGGTCTGGTGTTCTAGATTTCTCATCAAAGGCATCACCATTGATGTTGTCTCCCCGGTAACTTGGGAGTTTCACACCATCTCTAACCTCAAATGGATCAGACCTAGGCTTTGCAAACTGACCTGCCATTCTTCCAACCTGTCATATATAGTTAATATCAGATTAGACTATTTGTAAACGAGGCTTCATATGCCAATCATTGGGCCCTGGCACAGGAAGTTAAACGTGTGAAGAAGTAATTCAGGGTTTGGATCATCATGTCAAAGGTTTGAGGAAAGTAATAGATACTTATACTGAAGCAAGTGGAGGCCTGCATGTGAGCATTCACACACAACCACACACGCAAGAACTACCTGATCAAGTCACTATTAACCCAAATTGCCACTGTACCAATATCTATCGGCAAGGACAGCTGCCATCAAAATCCTCGGAATTCAGCAGTAGGGCAGAACAGGAAAAGAAGCCTAAAACCCATTTTCTATGTTTCACTGACACTTTTAATATTGATTTAAAGATTCTAGTAAGAAAGCCATGAATTTAATTATCATAGTTGATGAGTTCATGCAGCAGCCACTACATTAATCCATCACAAACCCAGTGTTCATGCATGATTTAACGTTTCATTTCTTTCCAGTATATTTTCAGCGACCAATATAGCCATTGAAGAATGTATATAATTAATTAATAATATAAACTTTCTGTCCAAAAAAAATTAATAATATAAAATAGGATCATGTGGTCACCCTGCTAAGAGTCTACCTTAAAATAATCTAAGAAAACATAACAAAAGAACAACATTCACAGAAAAATCTACAGCTCCAAAAAGACCACAACTCACACCCCAGATAACTGGAACAAAAAACCAATTTAGAAAAAACCAGGACCTTGATGACCGGCATTTGGGCACCGTAGATGAGAGTAATGGCCATCTGCAAGAAGACCCTGAAGGTGTCCCTGATGTTATTGGCATTGAACTCTTTGAAGCTCTCGGCGCAGTCCCCACCTTGCAGCAAAAAGGCCTCGCCTTTGGCGGCCTTGCCCAGCCACCCTTCAAGCCTCCTGGCCTCTCCGGCGAACACGATTGGTGGGAAGCTCTCGAGGGTGGTTAAAACGGTTCGGAGCTCATCTGGGTCGGGGTACAACGGCAGCTGATGGGCCTTCTTGGACTTCCATGAGTCCAAGGCCCAGTCCGGAGGCCCAAGATTGGGCCCAGCAGGGGAGGAATATGTGGAAGAAGAGGAGGAGGAAGAGACTGAGGGGATGATGATGGTGGTGGGGTAAGGCTTTTTGGTGAAGGTGAGGAGTTGGGGGTTTTTGGGGGTACGAGAGAGGAAGGGGTTTGGGGTGGTGAGGTTAGCAGAGCCCGTGGCTGTGGCTGTCAGAGCCATATCGGTTAAGTTCTTCTGCTGCGTATGTGACTGTCAGACTGTGATGGTGGGAATTTAATGGATTGACGTAGAAGAGAAGATGGATAAGAATGGGATAAATCTTGTACGGGGCATGCCCAGTGGAGCATCTCATGTGAGGTGGGATCCACATGGTTGTAACGAGGTAGTGCAAGGACATGGTTGTATCATTGATTTTGTTGTAACGAGGTAGTGCAAGGACAAACGACACCGTTTCTTTAGTAAGGAAATAAGGAATGACTTGTCCTTTTTTGGTGGAAGAGGAAGTTTGACTTTCATTTTAATACGTTTTTCAATTTAGAATATCTCTAACTCAGATTTTAATGAATTTTAATAAATTTTAAAATATATAGAATTTATTAAAATTAAAGAAAATTGACTAAAATTCTCATAAAATTTATTATGTGTAAAAAATACATTCAAATTCATTTAAATCCTTCACTTAATAAAATTCATGACTTTTAAGAACACCTGAATTTCATTAAAATCAGAGTTGAAGACATTTTGATTTCTTTGAAATCCATTAAAATCTGAATTGATGACACATAAATTTTATTGAACATTTAAAATTCAATGAAATCTAAGTTGGAAACACCTTCTTCACTTAAACCTACTCAAAGGCATGGAACAAAGGTTAGTAGAAACTGGTAAATGCACCCCCAAAACTAACTTTGTGCACTCCTCCAGTCCTCCTGTGTGAGTGCATGGAGAATGCTTGAAGTAGCTTTGACGTGCAACTAACAGTTCCCTTTTATGAAAGGATTAGGATCCAATCCCATCTCTCCTACATCACCACTTCTCCCATCATATTTGGTTACTCACGAGAGTTACAAATGGATTAGGTAAAAGAAAACAGAAAAGAAAAGAAACTTTGAATAAATAAAAACATTGCGTTTCCAAATATCCTACACAACTAAATTATACAATGAATTGCCAATGGAATGGCAAACTAATCTATTTTAACTGTAAATACAATGACTTGATGAACCAACATGAAAAAAGGCCAAAGAAGCCTTCAACACAACAACAATATTCAAATGAAAAAATCCTCAATAAAAATCAGCAATGACTATATTAGATAGTACTTCTAACCTCGAAGTCCTAGCTAACTGTACAATTCGAATGGTACTACTAAGCTCATAGCAGGGTTGGATACTTGGCGTCAAGGAAGTCTCTGAGAGTCCGAGCAGCTTTCTGACCACCCATTAACTCGGCTAGCCTCTCCAAAGGCATAAGGGCAAGTTCTGCCAAGCTCTTACACCCATCGATTATGGCCCTGTAATTCGAATCCGTCACCCCTGGGAGTCGTCTCAAGAATTCTACGGCAGATGTATTGTAATTTTCAGCCCTGAAATTTAGAACACAATATGCCATCAAATTTACATCATGAGGATGAACAAACCAATAAATTCAACTCCATTAATGAAGAAACGGAAACACCATTCATGGTGGTCAAGCTTTAGCTCAGGTCCATAGAGAGGGAGGAATTTTGCATGCAAAAACCCATATAAGTATGTCAGTAAAACCCACTGATACAAGTTTTTTCTTCAGACAGAACATGTACCACTACTGACTAAAAGCTTTTTCCTCCATAAATATGCATCATTGATTACTTATTTAAGAAAATATGTACAATGAAGCCTTGCGTAGACCACATGCTCTGCTAAGAAGAGTAAATTCTCCCTATGCCCTCCAGGAGCATGAGAGATTGGAATGCCAGCTTAATACTGCAACATGCAAAACCAGTAAAAAACATGCATCTTACCTCACATCATCTTCCACAATTCCATCTTCAGAGGGTACACCAACTCTCATTGCTTTGGTCTCATCAGGTTCATCCTGATTTGCCTTAAGAGTAGCAAATATTTCAGCAGTAGCATGCAGACTGCGAGACCAGATGATTCGCAGACGAGGGAAATGTAGAACAAGCAACGACAGCTTAGATATAATATTATTTGGCGTGACATCATCACCAATATCACTTGCAGACTGCAACCAAACATCCAACAAAACAAATTAGCTAAGCATCCATGAAGCCTACCAATTGACCAGTTTCAATAGATATGATTCAGGTTACCTGAAATGAGAAGCTTTTATCCTGTGAAAATTCAATCAGGAGAACAGGTATTCTATAGTACCGCACCATGGTTTCCACTTGGTGATAAAGGCGGCCTGATGTGAAGCTCATAAAAAGATCTTGGATACTCTTCCTCTCCACACATATTAATGGAGAAAGGATATAATCCCCAACTTCCAAGGTCACTGGTATTATGCGCATGCCTTTCTGGTGGAGAACATTTGGAAGGCTGCTCATGAACTCCCTCATGTCCACTATGACCTGAAAAGGTGAGAATTCTTGAACAAACATGGTGCTGCTATTAAAAGAGACAAAACATAACGTGAATCACGATAATGCACCTGCATTTCTTTCTCAACCTCCTTTCTTCCCCCCGCCTTTCTGGTTACAGAGTTTTGGGATGAGATAGCTTGAGGTTCTAGTGAAGAATTCAATCCCAGGCAGTTCCCATCCTGATGTAGAATGCAGGCAACACCCGCACAAATACAGGAACATAATTACTAACCATGAAGGGTCTAATGCAAAATAAAATAAAAAAAGTATAAATAAAAGAAGCTAGACTGTTATATTCAAGTTCATAAAATGAAAAAGATACAAGAATATTATTGAATTATGTTCCACCAGCAGACCATGTTCAATGAGTCATTAAGCTGCACATACTTAATCCAGTAGTATATATTTCAAATGATCTACAAGAAAAAATCATATATAGAGCTACCCGTAGTGAAAAGATGAAATTAAATTCTTCCTTGTGTACTCAACACCAATTTGGAGAAATAGTAATGAAGCCAGTAGTTCATAGAGTCCATGTAGAAGGCTAAATGTTAAGCACTAAGAACAAGGCAATGCTAAACCATTTTTAGAAGCTATATATTGGTTTAAAGAAGCAAATTCACATTATCGAATTGTTATGGTACTACACAATATCAATACCGTGTTCAGGAACAGATTGTAAAACCATTTATATTATATCTGCAACAAACAGTTGCAAAAAAGATTCTTTATGATGGAAAATAACCAAACCTGATCAACTGGTATCATCATCAGAGACTTCTGCCTAATCAAAGATTCAAATGCTCCATTCTCCCTTCTTATACTTGCCTCAAACTTTTGCACCTCCGAAGAATCTTCATAGAAAAGGAAATAAACTTTCAACTTCTTTGAGAGGTTCTCAGCTTTATGGACTTCAATTTCCCTGACAAAAGTCATATCTGGATGGTAAACAATAATTATGGAGGGTTTCAGAATGTCAAGTATAGGTTGACCACTTTCTAGAGCATAAAAGTGCACTGGAGGTATTGGTTTAGCATTTATGGGTCCAGTACAACCAGCTTCTCCAGTATGCTTCCTCAAAATCCCCTCATCTACAGGGTCACCCTGGCATGTAGCTTCACTAGAATCAGCTGTCACCACCTGATTGATTTCATTTGTTTGGCCTTCACTTTCTGAATCAGATATAACAATTTTATCATCTACTGCTTCCTTTTTATCATTATTATTGTCTTTCTTCCCCAACTTAACATTAGCTGGGCCCTTTTTGTTCCTTACTTTTCCTTTTCCCTTTCCGCGTCCTTTGCCACTAATAAGAAGTTGAGGGTCTTCTCCAGCATCATCTTTTTTAGCTTGATTTCTAAT
Organism: Dryas octopetala; assembly: GCF_963921425.1. Classification (NCBI taxonomy): domain Eukaryota; kingdom Viridiplantae; phylum Streptophyta; class Magnoliopsida; order Rosales; family Rosaceae; genus Dryas; species Dryas octopetala. The sequence goes on along the minus strand of NC_141374.1, from coordinate 8,233,430 downwards.
TTCTGATGCTGAATCCAAAAGCAAATCATGTTCCTGCTTGTTTACACTGCCAGCTGCATTATGTGGGGATTTTGTAGGAACTACTTTTCCCTTTCCCTTTCCACGTCCTCTGCCACAAACAGGAAGCTGAGGATCATCTCGAACAGCATCATCTTGTTTAGCTCGATTTCTAATTGCAGATGCAGCAGCCAAAAGCGCGTCATGTTCCTGTTTGTTTATGCTGCTAGCTTCTGAATTCTTTGGGGGTGCTATATGAACAACTCCATCAAGAATCCCAAAACCTTTGGGATTCTTTGGTTTCTTTTTATAACGTGTATGCAACTCACGCAGCTCTCCCTTGCCCAGCAAGTAGTTTTCCCATTCTTCCCGCATGACCTTCACAAGAAAATACACCATTAATTGGTTGATAAGCTTCTATATAAGCTAAGGCCTCATTGATTCAAAAGGCCATTGGACTTAAAAAATGAAAAACTAAAATAAAACTCCCTACCCAGCCACTCTTTTATTGCTTAAAGAGTTCAACAAATGTATGAAACTATATGATGAGCAATCCCCTTACACAAACAATAATTGCAAATCTAATCACAACTGCAATTACTTTCACATTAAAATCTCTAGCATGCAAATTATAATTTCCTTAAAACTAGCACGAGCATATCCTGTCCCTTGATTCTCTATATATTTGCCCCCATTTTTCATCCAGAATTCAATAAGTTAAAGAAGTAAGCATGATAAAAAAGCAAACATCTCACTGAATTAGAAGAATTGACTGCGAACATCACACATGCTAGTTTTCCATTTTTCATTTCTTTGAAAAAGTGAATGTACGATGCATGTCAAATGAAACAAGTGAACCTAACACTTCAACAAAAAGTAAGAAACCTTCTGTGGACCATTCGTGATGAAATCTTCAAGCTGCATGCATGAGCGTTCATCTTTGCATGCCACTAGAACAATCCCACTATCATTGTCATCACCTTCAACCAGAATTTCTTCTCTTGATGAAGCATTTCTTTCCTCTTCTATCTCTTCAAGAACCTCCTGCAATTAAATTAACGCATAGAATTGTAGATAAACCTTAATTTATGAACTTCACTATCATCCCTATAGGCATTCAAACTGAAACAATAGAAGCAAATGAGACAACTGACAGAAAAAAAAAAAAACAAAAAAACAAAAAAACAAAAACAAAAAAAATTATGGTTGAAACACAACTAATATTTACTTAATTACTTTGTCATATGGTGTGATGCTAAAGTGATGCAACAGGTTGTGCATTCATAAATAACAATCTGACCACATAGAAATCGGAACTCACTCACTCACACGTAAGACCTTCCACTTTGGTGCCTCTTCTAAAACTTCATCTAAAACTACCCCCCTACCTGTACTGGTCGATGAAGTGCCACCAACTGCTAAATATGCAAATAAAAGAGAATTTTAAAAAAAGTTCAAAAAATAATAATAAAAGATAACACATAAGACAGTAATAATTCCTCACCTTGTTCCTTATCATCATCCCCCTTCAGTTTTCTCTTCTTGGATTTCGAACTCTTACTCTGGTCACTCAATTTACCACCTTCTGAACTCACAAATCGATAAACCCTTTTCTTCGCATACTCAAATATCTTATAGCTCGACTCCGCAAATATCCAGACTGATCGAAAGCTCTCTGACACTCTCAGTGTATCCAAGTACCTCAAATAAGTTACAGCATCATATCTACCAAAATAACATTCCAAAATCAATCATCAAAACCATTACTAACCCAAAATGTACAACATTTCCCAAATACAAGTTCAACCATATCTATCTCTTATCAATCTAAAGCACAAACTAAATGCAAAACAAACCCAGAAAGAGCAAAACCAAGATGAGCAAGTACCTAACAAGGTAATCCAAGAGCTTCCTGAGGGTCTTCAAGTCAGACACAAGCTGCTTTGTCTTCTTCCCCAAGGTATGCCAAATGGGGTCCAATTGCCTCCTCACAATCTCATCAAACGACTTAAACAAACCATTCTCAACAGTCAAATCCTCCACATCAACCTTGTTGGTCTTCCTCATCTCCTTCAAGCAAGCATCCATGACCTCAAGTATCGCCTTCTGAATGCCCGCCATGAGTTTGGTCATGGGCACCCTTATATCCACCACCTCCGGCGCGTCCCTCTCCAACTCGTTCGAAACATCAACATGGAACCGCGGCCACAGATGCATCTTCCTGAGGAACAAACACTTCATAATCCGCTCCGCCTTCGCAAACCCAGAAACCATGGCGTGGGGTTTGTCCGAAAACGCGCGAACAAACGCGGTCTTGTTGAGGGACCGGAAAATCCGAACAATAAACGCTTCGGTGGAGGTTTCGGAGAGCGAATGTGCGGCGGGAAAGATGAGACCGGCGATTTGGGAAGTGGGTATGCGGTTGGTGAGAAGGTCAACGATGAGGATGCGAGGGGTGACGAAGAAGACATTGGAGGAGGTGTAGAGAGAGAGGCGGTGGTGGGCGGGGAGGTCGGCGGTGATTTCGGGGATGGGGTTGGGGTGGAAGTGGTGGAGGAGGTGGGATTTGAAGGAGGGGTGCGGAGAGAGGATGAGGAGGGTGCCCTGAGAAGGGGTGTGGAGGAGGAGGAGGGTGGCGATGAGTTTGGGGAGGGAGAGGCCGGAGGAGAGAATGACTAGGCCGCTGCCGTTGGGTGGGTCTTCGAGGAGGTCGGAAATTATGTGTTGGTGGAATTGGACCATTTGCGGCGGCGAAGGGCGGAGTTAGAGGGTGAACAAGGGTTGGGGAGGTTGGCGGCAGCAACTGTTGAAACTTGGGAGTCACCAACTGACCATGGCGCTTTGTTGAAGAGTTTTTAACAAACTACCAAAGATTTAATAATTTATTTGAAAGATTACTGTACGTGACAATATTACCCGTAGCATCATTTTTTTTTTTATTATCAAAATAATAATTCATGTTACCAAAAAAATAATAATAATAATAATTCATTACAAATATGTGAACACTGTTATAGAAAGATCGTTGTACAATAAATCTATAAGCCAACTAGGACATTTCTCTAACCACATCATAAGACTACCGGAAGAGCATATAGATCAACTCAGATACAAGAAATTTGTTACATAAAAACAAACTCTTTTACAGTCCCAGTGATGTTTTTTTTGGTCGAGTTCCAGTGATGTTTGGTATAGCTCCAAGAAAGCAAAGCAGGAGAGGACTGTGTACTGTGTACCAGTATTGTATAGATTCTTTTAGTCTGATTTTACATTTGTGGTGAGATCTCCATGACTTGTCTTGATTCTTCGCAACAACAGGGGAACTGGCTTTTCCAAGACAGACACATTGATATTGTTCCAAACATCAGCTGCGGTGGGAAGCCGAGCAATTCTCTCTGCAATGTTCATGTCTTCTGGAAGAACAGAAGCGAAGACGGTGTATTCTTTTTTCCACTCTTCATGGTTCGCAAGGCTTATAAAAAATTCCGGGCCAGAACCAATCCACGCCACCGAACCCCGTCTTATGGTTGGGCAAGCTTCAGTTGGAATCTTCTTAAATATGGCTCCTTGGGCTTCCAGTGTTCCTTGAACCAGTGCAAAAGGAGGGCCGAAAGGAGCCTACAAAATTCACAGAAGAAAAGTTATGTTGAACACTCAAATATACTAAACATGGGATTTCAACAGTCAATATGAACATCATCAAATTAGTTGGAATCGAATTGAGACTGTGATATAGAAATCTTCTACAATTTATCATGTCTCCCGAGTCATACTCCTTCAGTCTAACACACATCCTAAGGGCTAAGGGTATATGAAGTCTAGCATCTGGTTCGTAATCCGTTAGTTTTAAACCAACACTTCATCCTTTTCCTATGAAAGAACTAAGATCATACCATAAGAATTTTCTTTTTATTCCATTTTGTAGAAAAAGATAGAAAAGGAAAAAGAAAAATATAAACAAAGACATCAACAAAATGATCCGGAGAAATTTATGATTTCAATTTCATGAGTACGCAAACAGTACAATAAAATTCCAATTAAATTTATTTCTCCTTTTCTCTGGGCTGTATTTTTGGATCTTCAATTTGCAAAGTTTAGGTAGCCTTCTCTATTAAATAAGCAGGTATTTAGATATGAGAAGGAATGGTTGATATGAAACTACAGAATGGAACTGCCATATAAGCACATATTTAGAAATGAGAGGGGATAGATGATATGAAACTGCAAATGAATATAGGTCCCTCCATGTTGATTCCCTACATGAAAAATCATCAACGTTTGAGTTTGACAAAGTAAAGTAATTTAATAAAGTCTTACATTTTTTATGTGGTTTCCTTCTGCATCCCATGATTGCCCCCGGCTCTCTGCACGATAAAATTGGCAGCCAGCACAATGGCGCAATGACAACAACTCAAGAATGTAGGCTACAGAATGAGGGGCGCAGTCAGGGAAAAGCTGCACAAATGAGTATTAATTGAAGAACTAGAAAATGTTAGTGTGTGGCTTTAACCAAAGAAAATATTTAAACCTATGTAAATGGAGAATGAAAATATTTGCTTCATAATGGAAAAAAAATCAACATTCTGCGAACTGCATATTTATCTGACATGCCAAATAACAAAAATTTATGTCATTTCCTTCATGAGAGTTAAATTTGTCTTACCAAATCATATCATAACACATCAGACACATGAAAACAACAGATCCTGCATGAAAATATATAATTGCTACATTATTATTTTGCATGGTAGGCACAGACGTATCTCTAAAGGGCCTCCATCAATTATCAAACAACACGTCTTAACAGATCCAAACATGAGAGATTACAAGCTCATATCATTTAACTTCCACATTTAGAAAAACATCCAACATCTTCACCTAATTTAAAGACTTCTAAAGTTCACTTCTCAAAAAGATTTGTTGTCTTGTTATGGACACAATCTTGGATAATGTTCTATCATGCTGTTTATCAACTATTATAAAAACAACAGGTTGAAGGGCCAAAACTCAGAATCAAGTTTCACAAAGATACTAGAATTTTGAGCAATACCTGTTTTGGAGGACCTCTCTTGAATTATTGAACCAAGTTAGAAATAAAAACCGTGTTATACAAGATAAATTTATATACGCAAAAGCAACTCTAGAGATTGCACTCTGATTAGTGCATTTTAAATCACCTTCTGGCCCTAAGAATTCATGTTCCTTTTGCAAATAGTTTATGCAGCTCTTTATGATGTGTGTAATATTACTGCATCCCAAAAAAGGAAGGAAGAAGAAAATTCTGAGGGCATTAAGACTTACTTTTAAATGAAGAGTTCCATATTCTGTTTCCAAGCCAACAATGCCCTAAAAAGAGAAAAGATAGATACATCAATAGTTTATAAAGTTGATCATACAACCAATTTCTGAAAAACCAACAATAAAGAAGAGAACAATACATAATCAATAACAATGAGTCAAAGACGGCAGGAATGAGAGAGGCCTTTCAATGAAAACTACTAAAACAATATCCTATCATGTCTTCTTCGGTTCTTCTCAATCTAATGATAATCACCTGTTCTGCAATTTTTCAGAAGGAATAACACCCTGATTTCATCCTATGGCAGTTCATGTCTACATCAGGGTAAAGAGACCAACAGTCCCACAGAGCAGTGCTGGAGAACATAGTGGCTTACCAAGTTACCATGGTTTATGGCCCAGTCTTACATTGTGAACCCACATTCAATAATTTTTGTTTCTACTTACCTAATAGATGTTTTTTGTTTAAATGTAGATTGTTATTATTTGTGTTAGTAGGAAAATGTTCAGTGCACTTGGCTGAAAGGAGTTTGAAATTATGTTGGATAAATATATAACAAAAAATATTAAAGCAGTCATACAGTCATACTATACATATGCAACCCTCTTTGTTTAAATAAATCTAGCTTTATTTCTTATTGGCATTTTTATAATAAAAATGGCAACGATAAGTCATGGAAAACAAAGAGAGCAGCATTATAAAATTTTCAAGCAGACTGAAAACAACACTACCAAAGTTGCAGCAGCTGAGAATCTAGCAACACATGAACGCAAGATGATAAATACAGAAATTAAAACAAAAGAAAAAAGTTGAAAGGCATATATAAATGTATAGTTTGTATTCCATGTGCATGTTGATAGGCAGATATGACAATGAACAGAACTCCTATATGCAAAGACTAAGTTTTCAATAGCTGCAGGTAATAGAAAAATTTCCAAGAAACAGGACTTTGATTCCAACATTTTTACTGATTAATATTCCACGTAGTAACATAATTCTACTGGCTGACAAATGGAAACTTAATATGGTTACATGCTTCTGTACAAGAAGTGCAGGATTAAATAAATTAAAACTATATTGAAAGAGAGAGAGAGAGAGAGAGAGTATAGCATCTAACAATGCTCGCCAAACTTCCATACCTCTCCTCTCCCAAAGATGAGACCAGAAGTCCAACTAACTGTTTCTCCTGTTTCCTGCTTCTCAGGGGACAAGGTATCCTTCTGTTTCTTCAACCAGCACTAAGTGACAAAAGTTACAGAAAGAAGTTAGCTTGAAAATATGGAATAATTTCATAGAAAAGAACCCAAAAACAATACACCCTCATTGGATGGGAAAATGCAAACTTTGGAAATATGCTCAGAGAATGGCAAGTCCTACGTTAAGTATTCTGAAAGATCTCTTTGAGCAACTACATAAATGCTTAAGGGAATCAAGTGCATAGTTTTAGACTTATTAAGCTTCCGGCCCAAAAAAGAAGAGACTTAGTGAGTTTATACAACGCCATCCAACTCAAGCTTACAGTGTGATCCATCAAGATAGAATTAGAATGTATATGTTTGTGAGTATGTTTAATATTATTTTTCTGGTCAGACTGAATATGTTTAAACTGGACATGTGCTATAAGGTGCATTTACACATACTCATAAACATAAGAAATCATCACAGATTAATTAATTCAGATAAAGACTAGTCTCCAGATTCAACTTACCTCACCAAACTTGGAGCCGCAAGCCTCCTTATTCCCACAAAACACCCACGTATCACACAAACAAGGCCCATCAGTGCCACTACACATGCCTTTACATGCCTTGCAACACTCCTCAGAAGAATTGAACTTAAACTCCGAACCCCACTTCACAGCAGCCCCCCAGAGCTCCAAATTCTCAACCCCTCGACAACATCCCCCACTCTCTGCCTCCACACTCTCTACTACCAATACCAAGGGCTCAAGCTCAGAAACCGAAGGGGTCTCATTGGGTTTGAGCACCACACAGAGGAATGCGTAGACCAGACCACACGAAACCAAACCCAGCAAGAAGAGGGCCGGAGAGGAGTAATGGGCGGCTTCTGGGTCGTTTTGCCTCCGACCCATTTGAGATTTGGAGCAGAAGAGTGAGACGCGGAAGAGGGTTTTGGGGTTTCTCTGGATTATGGACAGAGAATTGAGCTTAGAGATTTTGGTGTTGACCTTCACAAAGATTGATCGTGGGAAAATGAAGGGGAACACCGGAATAGGGAATTGGTGCGACGTGAGTCAATGGTTGTTGTCATTTTTGTCATTTTATTTTTTAAAAATCCGATAATTAAGAGTCATAAATAATAGATCACGTATCTAGATTTTTCATCTCCTTAATAGAACAAAGGAGTCTCCCTTAGGTACTTTTCAAAAGAGTGCTTATATTTTCACCCATTTGTATTATTTTTTTACTCATCTTATTTTAGAGGGCTGCTATTTGCACACCCCTTTTTTTCTTTTTGCACACCCTTTTTCCCTTTTTTTCTCCTACACACCCCACACACTTACCTCAAATTCAAAACCTCTCAACACACACCCAACCCATTACCAAAATACCCTCATTTCATTACACACCCTCCCCTCTATCCCTCTCTTTTTTCTCACGTTCACACCCCCCTCCCCCTGTTTTTTTTTTTTTTTTTTTCTTCTTCTTCTCCAGCCAGCCAGCCCCCTCCCCCTGCTTTTTTTTTTTTTTCTTCTTCTTCTCCAGCCAACCACCATTCTCCCTCTCTCTACCATCCTCTCTCTCTTCCCCAGCCCACCCCAACCCAGCTCCGACCACCCCTCCCAGCCCCGACCCACCCACTCAGCCCCTCACCGGACCACCTCATTCCCTCCCGCACCCCAGCCCTGTAGCAGCAGCACCTCCTCTCTCTCTCTCCTCCCGCGCGCAGCTGCGCATCCGTTCGACACTGGCCCGCCGAAAATGTCACACTCGTTCGGCAGGCATCCGCCGAACGATGTGAGTGTTGTTCGGTAGGTACCCACCGAACATCAAGGACCCGTTCGGCAAGTGCCCGCCGAACCAGCTACTCGGAGAGAGAGAGAGAGAGAGAGAGAGAGAGAGAGAGAGAGAAGGGCACGCCGGTCGGGGCTGGGTTGGGGTGAGAAGGGGCGGGGCTGGGGTGGTCGGGCCTGGGTTGGGGTGGGCTGGGGCGGGGCTGGGGTGGTCGGCAGAGATGGTAGAGAGAGGGAGAATGGTGGTTGGCTGGAGAAGAAGAAGAAAAAAAAAAAAAAAAACAGGGGGAGGGGGCTGGCTGGGGTGGTCGGGCCTGGGTTGGGGTGGGCTGGGGCGGGGCTGGGGTGGTCGGCAGAGATGGTAGAGAGAGGGAGAATGGTGGTTGGCTGGAGAAGAAGAAGAAAAAAAAAAAAAAAAAACAGGGGGAGGGGGCTGGCTGGGGTGGTCGGCCCTGGGTTGGGGTGGGCTGGGGCGGGGCTGGGGTGGTCGGCAGAGATGGTAGAGAGAGGGAGAATGGTGGTTGGCTGGAGAAGAAGAAGAAAAAAAAAAAAAAAAAAACAGGGGGAGGGGGCTGGCTGGCTGGAGAAGAAGAAGAAAAAAAAAAAAAAAACAGGGGGAGGGGGCTGGCTGGCTGGAGAAGAAGAAAAAAAAAAAAAAAACAGGGGGAGGGGGATGGCTGGCTGGAGAAGAAGAAGAAAAAAAAAAAACAGGGGGAGGGGGCTGGCTGGCTGGAGAAGAAGAAGAAAAAAAAAAAAAAAACAGGGGGAGGGGGGTGTGAACGTGAGAAAAAATAGAGGGGGGGGGGATGGGAATGGGGTGTGTGGGTGTGTGGGTGAGGGGAGGGTTAAAGTGGTATTTTTTTTTAGGCTTTTTTTTTTTTTCAAAAGGGGTGTGCAAAAAGAAAAAAGAGGGTGACCAAATAGCAGCCACATCCACTATTAAATTTGAAAAATTATAAAAACATTATTTCCACATTTCATTATTCTTATAATCTATAATACTCTTTGATATACCTAACTCAAACACCCATCTAAATAGAAGAAAAAAAATATTATATCCATTCTATAATTCATTCCTAAATATCAAATTAAATCATTAAGATTAATATTTAATTTCTAAATTAAAACAAACATTAAAATAGAATGAATTCTTGATCTAAAACTATAAATAAAAGGTTTAGGGTATAGAATAATTATATATTTTCATAAATGTATGAGCATCAACCAAATAGTATTATTGATTTTAAGTTTTGGTGACAAAGTAGAATTAGAATTTATGAAAAAAGATGGGTGAGTGAAATGATAGTTAAGGGGGTGGAAAGAGTGTTTAGATGAGTATTTGAGTTGGTATATTAAAGGGTATTATAGGAATAATAGGGAGTATGAAGAGTTTTTTATTTTTTATTTTTAATTTAATGGTAGGTGTAAAAATAAAGTAGATGGGAAAATAAGACATAAGGGTGAGAATATAAGCACTCTTCCCCAAATTCACTGAATCAAACATTGGATTTACCGTCATGGCAAAAAAAAAAAAAACATTGGATCTACCGTAAATCCATAATCTGATAGTTTTTTTTTAGTCTATAAATAAGTTATGTGTATTATTTTGGAAATTAGTAAATGGAGAAAAATGCTAGCTATTTCCTAATCTACATTCTCATTCGACACTTTCTCTCATTATTTTCATTCCTCAAGATTGAAATCATTCATTTTTTTAATTAGATCATTATTTAAAGTTGTAAGGATTATTATTTTGTATTGACATTATTCCGTTGACACAAATATGCCTATGTCTGTATTAGTATAAGTTCTACTGTCTCCATGATCCTTACTATGACGAAAGCTTCATCAGAATACTCAAATACGATCTTAGTTATTTTGAGATGGTAAGTGACTTAGTTACCTAAACTCTTAGGTGGCTAGACATTCCAGGCATTTCATGCATCAACTTATTTCAAATTTAATGTTGGTTGCTTACACTGCGCACACACACATATACGTTTAGGAAACCTTGCATGTTTTAAATTACGTGCCAAAATAATTAATTTGATTTAAATTAAAATGACAAATTATTATAAAATTAATTTATTTTATATCAAAACTTTTTCACCCAAAATACATAACACTCGAAGTCGTGACGTCACAATTTTTTATTCAATTGTTTGTAGGGTTTATCACCATTTGGACTTGAGAGTTAAAATCTAAAATCTAACCGAGGAAAATGTGCTCAAAATCATGAGAGTCAAATGGCCATGGGTCTTAATTTTCTATTTATACCCTAAAGTATTAAACTATGACAAGAGATCAAAAGGTGAAAAAAAAAAAAAAAAAAGCTATAAAATATATGCATTCATTCTTTAACTAAAAAACAAGTGTCATGCAGAGAGAAAACCCCCCTATATATAGATAGATTTAGATAGATAGGCAAATGATTTCCGATTTGGCTAATTTTTTGCAATGATGATCTATCAATGAAGATCATCCTTGCGAACGGTTCGGATCGATACAAAACGACTCGTGTGGGCCCCAACAAGGTCATACCTCAACATAAATAAGTTGAGGTATACCTCAACAGAAGGAGCCTGTATATATATATATATATATATATAGGTATACATAGATAGACTTATACGATTAATATCGAAATTATCGATAATCGTCCCCTATTCAGATAATGGACGCCTTCATGTGCATGCCAAGGTATTTTGGGGATCTATGAGTTGGGTGAGACGATTAGGCCACACACTTACGTTTTGTATATTAGGAGTGAGTCTAATAGGACCATTTGATTATATAGGCGACATCGCTTACCATGAGTTTCGAGGCGATCTAAAGGGGAATCCAGTGTGGCAGAGCTGTGAGTTGGACTTTGCTTTGAAATGTTTTAACGTTTTTGAATCTCCTATTTCTATTTTTATCTTACTCTTGAAAGTTTTAATTTACAATTCATTTATTTGAAATATACAGTTCCTATGGCGAGAATGTCAACTTATTAATTAAGCAGCAAATTTCTATTCTTAGTTTGAGCAAGCTAGCTAGCATGATTTACTCTTAAAATAGTTTTGGGAAATTATGATTTAAGCTTATCCAGTAGGTAGACATTTACCCAGTAGCAATATCCTATACGCTACCAACTAAACTACTAGTTCACTTGTGGTAACTGGTAAAAGGGCTATTATAATTTATTAATTATAAGACATAAATTCAATTTAGACACATAACTATATATGTTATTTTAATGGGGTCTACGAACTTTCAAATATTTTAAATATACACCTGATTTATTATGTAAATTGAAAAATGAAATTTCGTCCATCAATTTATTGAGAGATCAGTTAAATGTCAGCTTGCCTTTTGCTAACGGGGATTAATTGGCGACGTGACACCAACTCAGCATACATTTCCCGCCAAATGAGCAACACATGTCCACTTGACACGGGCCCACACACTCATCACCTCTTTCCCGCTCGTCGAACGCTCTCCTGACCATTTAGTCTCCAAAAAACATCACGTTTTCCCCCAAATTCGAATATAAATATCTCACTTGTGTTCAACGAGCGAGAAAGAGATGATGAGTTTGTGGACCCGTGTCAGGGATTAGGTGGACTTGTGTCGCTCATTTGGCGGGAAATGAGGGACACGAGTCCACCTAACCCCTGACACGGGCTCACAAACTCTCTCTCTCTATTATTATTAAATTGTGGGCTCGTGTCACTCATTTGGCGGGAAATGTTTGCTGAGATAGCGCCATATCGCCAATTAATCCCGGTTAGCAAAAGTCAAGCTATCATTTAACTGATCTCAACGAATCAATGGATAGAAATTCATTTTTCAATTTAGATAATAGATCGGGTGTATATTTGAAATATTTTAAAGTTCATGGTCCCCGTTGAAATAGCTTATATAGTTATGTGTCTAAATTAAATTTATTCCTAATTATAATTATACACTACTCTATTCTATTCTATTTGAAAAAGGTGGATGCATATGTATATATCTGCAAGAGGTGGATATGCATATGTATGCATCTGCATGAGGATGATGCATATGTAGGCATCTGCATGATGATGCATATGTAAGACTCATATGCATGAAAATATGAGATACCAGAGCATCCATAAAGCATTACAAGCGAAACCAGAAACATTGAATTGACACCACATTTGTGTTATGATTTTGTATCTAAAATGAAATTTGATCTCCCAAATTCCCACAAGAAAAATAAAATTAATATTGTTCCCCAAATTCCCAATTGAGCCTGGAAATATTTCACTGATTTGGCAGTAGGCGGTATTGAGCTGTGTACAATGGAATGCTCCTCGCAGCTTCTAGCTGGCGCTCTCAGCTTTTCTCACAGTGGCAACATCAGTGCATACCTTGCGCTTAAAAAGATAACATGATATCTATAAGGCAGCTCTAAGTATAATCACGCAAACCCCTTGTTCTGAAACCCATAACAAAACTAGGTTAAGCGTCACAAGCTAGAATCAATACACTCTACTACACTACTATACACATATGCAACCACTAGAAATATAAGTGAAAGAGTTTGATACCGTTGATAGAAGCAAACCAGGAGAATTGGGTCAACATACAGCATAAAACATAGCCCAATAACATAGCTCAATACGTTCATTCAAACTCTGATACCATAATTACCATTACTGCCCTTGAACACCAACATTCTGCCAACAATAATACCAAAAGCAAAAGCTTTCTTTCAAGACCAAATGGCCAAGACAATATAATCTCTCTCTCTCTCTGGACATGTAGACAAACAGTAGTTTAGACTCGTATAAACCGAAGTTAATTAATTGCTTTTCATCTATTATAGCAAATATATTACCAACGTTTTATACATTACAGTACTAGTGCGTATTCTCAATAAGACTAAAAAAGAAGGATCACAACCATTAATTAAACCACTCATAAATAACATATAAACCAAAACATAAAAAGCAAAAACCTTACGATTTGATACATACGATAGGATTGGATAATATAAATTCCTAAATTCATATATATTCAAAGAAGAACATATAAGATGTCTTCTAACTTGAAGGAATAAGATGAATTATTTACAAGGGAAAACTTATTCCCACTAATCCAACCATTTTGGGGGATTGGAAGAAATAAATTTCCCCTTATGATTAATACATCTTATTCTCATCTTAATCTTTTATGTTATACATTTTTTCCTTGAATACACATGAATTTATGAATTTATATTATTCAATCCTATCGTGGACTTTACCTTGCCACATGAATTTAGGAATTTATATTTGTAATAAAATATCGTGGAATTTAGGAATTTATATTTGTAATAAAATATAGGGAGATTTAGAATCCAGTCCATTTTATGAGTCTTTCCTAAACTAAGACCGGTAGTGATTTAGGGTTTTTAATTAAGTCCTTTTATTTTTCTTTGACGGCTTTATATTAGGTTTTAACTCTAAGATTTTGAGCTCTGCCCAAAATCTCGAAGTTAAAACCTAACATGCAGCCTCTACAAAGCCCACTCTACACCCTAGGAGGGGAAATATCCTTCAAATAGGGGGACATACCCTTCAAATCGGAGAATGATTTTATTATGAATTAAAAAGATTTTCTTATAAATTATTATTAATTAAAAGGATTTTCTTAAAAATTTTAAAATACCCCTGATCTCCATCAAAAAACTGTTTTCTAAAGGACCTAAGCCTAATTCTCTAAAATATATTACTTCACACACATTTACACAGGTGCAACAGTGGGCTTACAGTGCAAAGAAAAAGATGGGGAAGGTAACATGGATTGGCAAGACTAACCCCAATGAAAAGGGACAGTACTTGTGGCATCTACTTGGATACGAGAACGTCGAGAAGGCAATCGCTCTAGTACGTGGATAGCTACAACCCTAAATGTAATGAGGTATCTAGTCAAGTGTCTCCCCAACTAATCAACTTCGATGTCGTGGCCAACTCAAAAGTGATCGACGCCTACGGCAATGTGAAACCGACCACCATGAGATATGTGGCCACCCCAATGGGTTTCCAACCAAAGGAAGAGGCTCCTGGTTGCAAAGACATAGTCTCAAACGAAAAGACGGGAATAAATAAAATATGAATCTTGGTGATGTAGGACGAGTTAGGGTTCAATTTAAGAAAAATAAAACCAGGAAAAGAAAGCGGCTGAAAATTAGCAAGAAGACACAAAATAAAGAAACAAATCATATACAGTTAATATGGCGACATAAAAGGCAGGAAAGAATATTTTGGTGTCAGAATTGGGCGCATAATATATCGATTTCAAGGGAAACGACGAGATCTACACGACTCATATTGTATAAGCCCATTCAGTTTTTGGCCAAATTTCTTCGTTTAGGGCCTCAAAACAGCGTTTTAATTATTTTCCAAATTTTCAGACATTTATTAATTTTCGCTTCTATTTTATTTGGGCATGCAGAGCCATAATTTCTGTCTTACGTGCGCAGAGCCGAGAATCTATCATACGCACGCAGAGCCGGAAATTCTGTCGTACGTGCACGCAGAGCCACCCCCAAAGGGTCAAGCATCACGACACACGGCCCAAAGCCTATGTGTGTGCCGCAATGGGTCCCAAAGACCTATCTGATCTGAAAACCTGGAAGGGCACTGAAGTGGGTGGTTTGAAAACCATTTTTTTTCCATAACCCCATCGTAAATATATAAAAATAAAACTCAATCCTTTCGTATCCTTTTAAACTTTCTTTAACAAAACCAAATTCATAAATCCTTGAAACTTTGAGTATGCATTCGTTCAACTCACAATATCTAAATTCATAAATTCATGAAACTTTGAATACAAAAACCATAAATCTCAATTTAAACTAAGGAAAGAAGAATTTAAAAGCCAAATTTTAACTCAAAAATCTTTTAGCTTAAATTCAAACTCAATATAGCCAAGTAATAGAATTTAATCATCAACATATAAAACATTTCAGAAAAATTAAAAGTTAGTCCACTCACAGAGATAGCCCTAGCTTCGATCCTCCGCCGGATCGTCACGAGCCATGGTCATCTCGCCTACAAAATAAACAACAAAAACATAGATTAGTCTCGGTTCTACGACCTTTGAAGGATGTGTGTGTGGAGTCTAACGTCCCACTCGACTTCGTTCATACGCGATTGGTTTACGATCTACACTAATTGACCAATAACACTTCCACAAACGCCTCTAAGGTTTCCCGACTCAACCTAACCACAATCACTATAACTAATAACGATAACCCAATCAACCAATTATCATAAATACTCTAAAATTAAGGAATATCAGTGGGGGTTTCGAAATCATAGAGGTTGCTGCCCAAGGTGGCTGCCCCAACTCCAAATTCAACCAAGAAATGCCTAATTCCTCAAACCCACTCAATCCTTCAATCTTAAACCACAATTGGGGTTCCTAGGAATATAATTTATTATTCAAAACAACAAAAATAGCCCTCTAGTCCGAAAATTAAAGAACAACCCGAAATGGCTTCAAAAACCCAAGAATTTCAAATTCCCAATTACTCGAAATTAATCAACGAAAGTTTAGGGAAATGAAAACTCAATGGAAATGAAAGAAATCTCACCAAAAATAGGGGTGAAAGGGGTTGGAATTCGGCCGGAATCCGACGAGACAGAGGAGCGTCTCTGGCGTCGTTACTGTGCACGTGGGTCTGGGCGGGCTAGAGGAGGCCTGAGTTGAGCTGGTCGGCGTCGGGGGAGGCTCGCCGGAGGTCTCAGGTGGTCAAAAGGCCGGCGACCTACTGGCGGTGGCAGACGGGCTTCTCTGGCTTTGTTCGCTCGCGTGTGTGGGGTGGGCTGCAAAGGGGGTGACTGGGATGTGGTGTTGGTCGGCGCGGTGGGGTCACACCGGTGATGTTGGGTCGGTTGGTGGTGGTTGACGGCGAGCTGGGTGGTGGTGCTCGTCGATCGGTGCAGGGGTGGTTGTGGGGAAGTAGAGAACCGGGGAGAGAGAGTGCGGGGAGAGAAGAAATAGAGGGAGAGAGAGTGTGTAGAATATTCTAGAGAGAGAGAGAGAGAGAGATCTTCTTAAAAATCCGATTTTTAAACCCAGTTTGTCAATTTTACGAAATTGCCCCTCGCTTCAAACGTCCATATCTCTCAAACCGTAACTCGAAATAATGCGTGCTACGTGTCTATGAACTCGTGGGCTCGAAACCTATCCAACGGACCCAAAGTCAGAATCGAAAGCCCATTTATTTTAAAAGTCAACTTTGGGTCAAGCTAAAATTAAAAGAAAAATAAATAAATCAATCAAAAATTTAAATCAAAACCCTTTTTATTTTCCAGATAAAATCTCAAATCTTTAAAATACATTTCAACATCCTTTAAAAACTTCTTAAAACCATAATTGAATAAAAATTTAAATTTCTAGTGGAAATTTGGGTCGGGTCGTTACAATATATATATATATATATATATAAGCTCCTTCAGGTATGAGATCCCGCATTTAGTGTTAAATGTGGGATGAGGCAGATGGGCCCACCACATTTAGTTTTTCAACAATCCGAACTGTTTATTTTTTAGGTCTCTATTCATAGATCATACTTTCAAAAAATTAGCCAAATCGAAAATCATTTGTCTATCTCACTCTAATAAAACGATTAGACGAACCAAATATTTTTAATAAAACCGTCTATTTGTTTGATCAAAATTAAATAGACAAATGAATTCCGATTTGGCTAATTTTTTGCAAGGATGATTTATGAATAGAGGCCTAAAAAATATACGGTTCAGATTGTTGAAAAACTACATGCAGTGGGCCCATCCGCCCCATCCCACATTTAATACTAAATATGGGATCCCACACCTGAAGACCCCTATGTATATATATATATATATATAGGCCCCTTCAAGTATGAGATTCCATAAATAATTTTATTTATGGAATCCCTCATAGGGCTCACTCAATATAATATTTCAACGATCCGAATCGTCTATTCTTTAGGTATTTATTCAAAGATCATCCTTGCAAAAAACTTAGCCAAATCAAAAATAATTTGTCACTCTAACTTTGATCAAACAAATAGACGAAACAAATATTTTTGACAAAACCGTCTATGTTTGATCAAAGTTAGATAGGCAAATAATTTTCGATTTCACTAATTTTTTGCAAGGATAATCTATGAATAGAGGCCTAAAAAATAGACGGTTCGGATTGTTGAAAAACTACATGGAGAGGGCCCATTCGCCCCATCCTACAAATAAGCTTAAATGTGGGATCCCACACTTGAAGGGGCCTATATATATATTGTTTTTTTTTTCTCTAGAGAGGATGTTTGCAAATTTCAAAGTTTGCGGAAGCCGAGACAATTCTGACATGGGTTAGACAGTGTGTCAACACAGATGATGTGCAGCAGCAAGTTCTGATATGCTGCAGCAAGTTTTAGAATTCTGTGTTGACACATTGTCTACCCGATGTTAACACTGTGTCGGCGTTCGCAACCCACATTTAGGCTTATTTGTGTGATCCCTCATTGGGCCTATTCGACAATGTATTTTGATAATCGGAACCGTCTACTTTTTTTTTGTCTCCATTGAATGATTGTGTTTGGAAAAAATTTTGTTAATTGGAAAGCATTGATTAAAGAGATAATTAGGTTTAGATCCTTTAGAAAAATAGTTTTTCCATGGAGACCGGGGGTGTTTTAAAATTTATAAGAAAATCATTTTAATTCATAATAATTTATAAGAAAATTCTTTTAATTCATAATAAAGTTCTTTTAGTTTATAAGAAAATCATTTTAATTCATAATAAAATCCTTCTCCGATTTGAAGGGTATTTCCCTCTATTTGAAGGGTATTTGCCCTCCTAAGGTGCAGAGTGAGATTTGTAGAGGCTGCATGCAAAATCTCGGCTTAAAACCTAACATAAAGCCGTCAAATAAGAAAAATAAAAAGACTTAATTAAAAACTCTAAATCCCTACCGGTCTTAGTATAAGAAAGACTCATAAAATGGACTGGATTCTAAGTCTCCCTTGATTAAATGATCACCAATTCAAGTGTTTATCAAAAATATTTTCTTCGTCTATTTATTTGATCAAAGTTTGATAGTTTAATGGTTTCCGATTTGCTTAATTTTTTGCAAGGATAATCTTTGAATATATATTTAAAAAATAGACGGTTCCGATCGTTAAAATACTATATAGAGTGGGCCCCCATGAGGGATCCCACAAATATAAGATCTCACACTTGAAGCAGGACAAAATTAATTAACAATGGCAAAGTCTACCACAATTTTCCTTGCCACTACCCTTTGCCTCTTGTCCCTCTTTGGTTCAGCTTATCGCAGTGTCAACACTGAGATATTTGGCTCACATTATTGTGACAATTAGTTGGATGGAAGGGATAATTATTTGGCTCAGTTGACATATTTGGCTCAGTTTCTTGAATGTAAACTCACACACAAGTACACAGGTGCAACGGTGGGATTGCAATGCAAAGATAAAGATGGGAAGGTAACATGGACTGGCAAGACTACGACCAAAGAATAGGGACTAGACTCATGGCATCTACTTAGATACCAGAACATCGACTGTGCGATAGCTCTAGTGGATAGCAACAATCCTAAATATAATAAGGTATCTAGTCAGGTGTCTCCCCAACTAATCAACTTCGAAGTCGAGGCCAACACAAAAGTGATTGCCACTCCGGCAACGTGAAACCGACCACCATAAGATATGTGGCCTCCCCAGTGGGTTTCCAACCAAAGGAAGAGGCTCGATCGTGGTTGCAGAGACAGTCTCAAATGAAAAGAAAGGAATAAATAAAATATGAATCTTGGCCTTTTGAGTCATATATTAATTAATAAGGGGAAATTAGTTTTCTTAATAATAACTAGACTCTCGGCATGCTCACGCACATGCTTGCATTTTTTTTTATATTGTGTAACGTGGGGTTTATAGTTTTAATCCAAAGAAAAGGTTGAATATTTAATAAGACCAAGTGTATAAGATTCAAAATTGATATAAGACCTTTGACTTTATATCCATGTCAGCATCTATATTTCAGCTGATATTTTTTTGTTTTCTAATAATTTTATTGGTTTATTTGTTTCCAAAATACCCTTGTGATTAAATATTTTAATTTAGTTTTTTATGTTTCACATTTTTTTAGTTTTGTATTAATTGAGAGATCCCTTAACCGAAGCTCCAATATATATGAAATATGTTAAAAGTAATATTTTACAACATTAGACACAAGTGTGGTGCACCCCACTTGTTACAGACAATACCATAAGGCATGAATTTTAAATTCCTCTGCCCTTTCACACCGCACGAATGGAGAAGAAGTCACAGCAGAACGACGTGCAAGACATACTCCCTCTATATAAATAGAGATAAATATATAAATACTAGGGGCCTTCCAATAAGGGATCCCTCATTTAGTGTTAAATGAGGGATCCCTCAAAAATCAATAACCCGTTTGATTAACCAGTCAAAGTTTAGATGTTTATAGACAAACTTGTTTTTCGTCCATTTGTTTGATCCAAATTAGATATCTTAACGATTTTCGATATGGCTGAATTTTTACAAGAATAATCTATAAATGGAGATGTAAAAAATGGACGGTTCATATCCAAACAAAACGACCTGTGTAGGCCCCACTGGGGGATCCCTCATTAGAAGGCTATTGTATAAATATAGAGATGGATATATAAATATAAATATAAATATATATATACATATTTATATATAGATAGATAAAACAATATTAGACACCAGTGTTCATGGTGCAACTTAGTTGTTACAGACAATACAATAAGGCATGAGTTATAAATTATTGTGCTCTTTCACACTGTATGAATGGAGAAGAAGTCACAGTAGAACGACGTACAAGACGTACTCCCTCTTTATATATAGAGATAGATATATAATATTATAAATGCAGGTATCTTCCAATGTGGGATCCCATAAATAATTTTATTTGTGGGATCGCTCATAGTGCTAACTCCATATAATATTTCAACGATCTCAACCGTCTATTATTTAAGTGTCTATTTAAAGATCATCCGTACAAAAAATTAGTCAAATCGGAATTCATTTGCTTATCTAACTTTGATCAAACAAATAGACAAACCAAATATTTTTGACAAAACCGTTGATTTGTTTGATCAACGTTAGATAGGAAAATGATTTCTGATTTGACTAATTTTTTTGCAGGGATGATCTATGAATAGAGACCTAAAAAATAAACGGTTCGGATTGTTGAAAAATTACATAGAGTGGGCCCATTCACCCCATCTCACAAATAACCTTAAATGTGGGATCTCACACTTGATGGGGTCTGATTGTAAATATATATATATATATATAAAGATATAGATTGATAAAATAATAAAAATAACAAAATTATAATGACCACAAAGTTTTTTTTTAATTCAAGGTTTAGAGTTAATTCAGGACGACAAGAGTGAGTCAAAATAATTTTTTTGATTACATGTAAACATAAAAAAAACAAGCACTAACAAAACTTTAAAACACATTTTCGAAAATAAACGTAGGTATTGTTTGATTCTCCGTCTGAGAGAGAGCGAGAGAGAGAGAAAGAGAGAGAGAGAGAGAGAGAGAGAGAGAGAGAGAGAGAGAGAGAGAGAGAGAGAGAAACCCCACTACTTTATCTACATGCGTATGTATGTATATATATATATATATATACACACACATATATAAATATATACATTCATCATTTGAATCTAAATTGATATTCAACCAAACAAGAAAATTAAGCAAGCAGGACTAAATTAATTAACAATCGCAAAGTCTTGCACAATTATCCTTGCCGCGACTACCCTTTGCTTCTTGGCACAATAATTAGACACTTGGCACGCTCATAGCTTAATAAGGAAATTAGTTTCCTTCAATTTTGAAGGAAATTGAAGTTGGGTGAAATTTGAAAAATTTGCAATTTCTTTTGGAAAATTTGGCAGTTTCGGGTAGCCTAGTTTGTGACCAATTATCTCGTGTTTCATAGCTTCCTGTTGAATTATTTTTATATAGTTGTAAAGACGAAATTCATAGCTTCAAAATGAGTATAAGATTGTTAATTTTGATGGATATTTGATGAGTCAAAAGTAGGAGTAAAGTTGAGATAAAAACTGAAAAACATGAGGCTTGAGGTTGAAGATAATGAACAATAAATTAACATAGAAAGACCAAAATACCCTTATTTTTAACAGAAATGTGACGGAACTGGACGGAGGTATTACATTGAATTTTCTTAAAAATTAAGGTGGCACATCGAGTCAAAAAATTTATTAGGTGGTGAAGTGAAAAACGGGTCAAAGTTCAAGTGGGTAACATTGTAAAAAGCCTTTTAAAAAACAATTTCAACACTTAGTGGTGGAGTCCATGTGTGCCACGTTATTGTCAAGTCAGCACTTACCGGACTTTTTAACGGTCAGAATAACGAATGTACTTAATTGACGAGATTTCATAGTTGAGATATCATAATGCAACTTTTTGAACTTGAGGTACCAAATTGCAAAGTGGTGTATAGTTAAGGCATGTAATTGTAACTAACCCTAGTTAAAATTTATAAGGTTTTGACAAAATTGCGCTTAAGCCTTTTATATTGTCTTTGAAGTTAGCTAATGTAGTCTCAATTATAAATTTAGTTGTGATTGTACGACACTCACAACTTCAAATTTAGTTGTAACTGAACGACAGTCACAAGTAAGTTGTGATTGAATTGAATTTTTTTTAAGAGAAATTGTACTACAATATAGTATAAATAGATGTCAAAACAATATTTTTACTCAAAATAATACCTATTGTATAGTGGTGGGAGTTGTCTCTTTCAACTTACAGACAGTCACAACTAAATTGTGACACTGTCGCAGTTAAGTTGTGACTAGCTTGATTTTTTTTTTTTTAATTTTATTACAATATAGTATAAATTAATCTAATATTTGTGATGTAATATTATTTTTTATTTTTTTATTGTAGTGGCATGTGATGTAATATTTGTGAATTCTAATATCTTTTACTCTATTATTTTCTTTGATTTTTCAACTAGTACCTAATCTAAAATGTTATTAAATTTTAGTATCTAAACTAAAAAGTTATTAAAATTTGGTATTTAAAATCAATGGACCTTTTTTTAATTCAAGGTTTAGAATTAAGGACGACAAGAGTGAGTCAAAATAATTTTCTTGATTACATGTAAACATCATAAAAACAAGCGCTAAGAAAAATTTAAAACAAATTTTCCAAAATATAGGTAGGTATTGTTTGATTCTCCGCCTACGAGAAAGAGAGAGACAGAGAGAGACAAAGAGAGAGAGAGATACCACTACTTTATTTCAATGCATATACCACTACTTTATTTCAAGCTCCTTCAGGTGTGAGATCCCGCATTTAGTGTTAAACGTGGGATGTGGCAGATGGGCCCACCACATTTAGTTTTTCAACAATCTGAACAGTCTATTTTTTAGGTCTTTATTCATAGATCATACTTTCAAAAAATTAGCCAAATTGGAAATCATTTGTCTATCTCACTTTGATAAAACAATTAGACGAACCAAATATTTTTTATTAAACCATCTATTTATTTGATCAAAGTTAGATAGGCAAATGAATTCTGATTTCGCTAATTTTTTGCCAGAATGATTTATGAATAGTGACCTAAAAAATATACGGTTCAGATTGTTGAAAAACTATATGGAGTAGGCCCATCCTCCCCATCCCACATTTAAAACTAAATATGGGATCCTACACCTGAATGGCCCTCTATATATATATATACATGCCCCTTCAAGTTTGAGATTCCATAAATAATTTTATTTGTTGGATCCCTCATAGGGCTCACTCCATATAATGTTTCAAAGATTCGAACCGTCTATTCTTTAGATTTCTATTCAAAGATTATCCTTGCAAAAAATTAGCCAAATGAAAAATCATTTGTCTCTCTAACTTTGATCAAACAAATAGATGAACCAAATATTTTTGACAAAATCGTCTATTTGTTTGATCAAAGTTAGATAGGCAAATAATTTTCGATTTGACTAAGTTTTTGTAAGGATGATCTATGAATAGAGGCCTAAAAAATAGACAGTTCAGATTGTTGAAAAACTACATGGAGTGGGCCCATACGCATCATCCTACAAATAAGCTTAAATGTGGGATCCCACACTTGAAGGGGCCTACGTATATATATACATATATTTTCTCTAGAGATGATGTTTGCAAATTTCAAAATTTGCGAACGCCGACACAGTTCTGACATGGGTTAGACAGTGTGTCAACACAGATGATGTGCTGCAGCAAGTTCTGATATGCTACAGCAAGTTTTAGAATTTCGTGTCGACACATTGTCTACCCGATGTTAGCATTGTGTTGGCATCCGCAAATTTCAAAATTTGTCTGAAATTTGCGGACATCCTATCTCGAGAACGATTGTATATATATACAGGGAGCTTCAAGTGTGCGATCACACAAATCCCACATTTAGGCTTATTTGTTTGATTCATCATTGGGCCTATTCAACATTGTATTTTGATAATCGGAACCGTCTACTTTTTTAGTCTCCATTGAAGGATTGTGCTTGCAAAAAATTATGTTAATCGGAAACCATTGATTAAATAGATAATTAGGCTTAGATCCTTTAGAAAAACAGTTTTTAGATGGAGACCGGGTGTGACGCCCCGAAACTGAGAACACCACAGCGGCACCCGTCTTAAAGATCCTGAGACTATAATACCCCTTACCCCGAGTATTATATTCCCAAGCTCTCTAAAACGTGTTAAGCCCTTTTTGTTGAAGAATCCGGGTTGGATCAGAGTAGTAAAAATACAACGGAAGAAATTACTGAAAATGCCTCAAATTATAAATAATAGTAAAGAGTACCAACCCGTGAGGGTTATGTTTTTCAAATACACTAACCCTAATGCTACATAATAAAACAGTAGATAAACAGATATGTCAGGATAGTCCAACCCACACCAGAGTGATTCAGTCTTCAACAAAGTGGTACAACAAATTGGATTCATGGATAGCCATTGGGACATGCCACCTACGAGGATGAAAGAGAAACACCATCACGGATCCAAAGAAAGGATCTAAACCATATAGCAAGGCTGAAACTGACAAGCTGCAAGTGCCACACCCACGACCTCAATCTTTGTCTCCAACAACTAAATTATCTGCACTCATAAGAGTACAGTAGGGGGTAAGCGTCACATACGTTCATCGCTTCCCCTCGAGGGAAAATCCTGGTTAGGTTTGAAACAATACTCGAAAATATAGGAGTTCAAGGAAAACAGTTTAAAAGCAATGCACACCCAAAAACAAGTTATCAACACCAATAATATTGTAACGAAAGCCAGTAATGATAAAGATAATTATGCCAATAATCAGTGAATAAAGCTTTTGCATGCTCATACATCTTTTTCAGTGAAAATCCTTCCTGTCACGTGACATAGTTCAGAAACATACCTGCGACTGATCACATACAGGCCAACCGCCAGTGTTGGAAATTCAACCACCACCTCGATACTGTGGTGAGAGTATCCATTTACCTGGTAATACCACCTTGGTTAGCCTCCCCAGAAGGACATTCGACTAACCAGTCCGTACTTACCCCTCCGGAGGTTTAGGGGATCGAAACCCAAGGTCACAACACATGCCCGTTACTCTCAGGTCGTCCAAGGTATCACACAGAGAAAATCACACAAATATGCCATACAAAAATCATGCACATTCTCTATGAAAGACATTTTCATATACATATAGTACGAAAATAGGCAGGAAATCCAATAATCGGGATATGGTACCTGCCCCCAACCTGTTTTACCAAAGTGTGTCCCTTGCCTGATCCCTTTCCTGTGTCTGGGTCCCACTTGTACCTGTTGGGAAACTGGAGATCCGAATCCGACAACAGCCATTAGGAACGTACTAAATGTACTCTCGACCTTGTCTGTTAAGACCAGGTAAAATCTAGAGGTTTGGCACTAGCGTAACTTGCTAGGCTTTTCTAAATTCTTGATCCGGCATGACCCTGCTCCCCAAGGCAGACAGTCATGTCAGACCGTGTGGTTTCTAAGTTTATTTTAATTTATTGTCGAGGAGGTTAATCAAATATGAACCTTACAACGTGACTAGGTCAGTGCATGGGGAAACTGAAGGAGCTCTGGCTCAGTACCCAACGCCTGTATGCTCATGGACTGACCTTAGTCATCACGTTATTTGGTCACCACTGATATGGCCTCAATATTTATTAAATTCATTTAATAATAACAGTTAAATGACGTTTCGTCTATAACTACCACTTAAACAACAGCAGATTAAATAAGCTGGGCTAAGGGTATACCTGTTGAAGACTTCCCACGGGCAGAGTCTCGACAGGGATCAAGAAATTACCTATGCAGCTCAGAAATGATTTTTTTAAAACTTTACCAAAACATAGCCTTCACACTACTAGAATTGAAGAGCTCGTCACCACGATCGCGTAGGCGAAATCGGATCGTCGATCAGAGCTCCAGAACTCAAGATAAACTCGAAAGAAGATTGAAGAAGAGAGAGGAGGAGAGAGGAGAGAGGAGAGAGGAACTCTCTCTTGGGAAGCGTGTGGCTGAATTGTGAAGATCAGCTGGGGGTGTGCGGCGCGGCATTATTTATAGGGGGAGAAAGTGAGTCAACTTGGTTGACTCATCCGAGTTGACTGGGTTGACTCAAGTCAACCGTCATAACTTTGACCAATGAGGAATTGACACATGGCATGTGCCCTGGCACTTGGCTGCACATGCAGCCATTAGATCTTGCTGCCATGCAGCGATGGACGCTCCAGATCGTGCCAAGTGGCGCGATCTGGTGATTTCCCTATTTTATTTTTTTTCCTTTATTTCTTAACTTCAAAAATTAATTAAAAATAGCTCAGGACTCAGAAAAATACCCCGAAAAATACTACGAACTCGTATCGACTAGTACTAATTAACTATGAGGCCAAATTACCAATTTACCCTTTAGAAAAATTTCAGAAATTTCAAGCTCCACAAACTAGGATAAAATGCTTTTAAAAAAAGAAAATTTGGGAAATGCATAAAATAATCTCTCGGACTCAGAATAATACGAGACTTGCTCCGTTGGGTTCGTGAGTAAAAGTACTACCTTTTAAAGGTCTAACTTGGGTCAAAACCCTAGTCAAAGTTAGTTAAACAATTAAAGCTCAAGGTGAAAAATATGATTTTCCGCCCAACAATTTCTAGAAAAATTCTAGAAATTAAGAAAAAATCCCAAAATAAATTTGGAAAATTTTGGGTCTCACACCGGGAGTGTTTTAAAATTTATAAGAAAATCATTTTAATTCATAATAATTTACAAGAAAATCCTTTTAATTCATAATAAAGTCTTTCCCCGATTTGAAGGGTATTTTCCTCTATTTGAAGGGTATTTGCCCTCCTACGGTATTGAGTGAGCTTTGTAGAGGCTGCATGCAAAATCTCGGCTTAAAACCTAACATCAAGCTGTCAAATAAGAAAAATAGAAAGGCTTAATTAAAAACTCTAAATCACTACTGGTCTTAATCTAAGAAAGACTCATAAAATGGACTGCACTCTAAGTCTCCCTTGATTAAATGATCACCAATTCAAGTGTTTATTGAAAATATTTTGTTCGTTTATTTATTTGATCAAAGTTTGATAGTTTAATGGTTTCCGATTTGCTTAATTTTTTACAAGAATAATCTTTGAATATAGACTTAAAAAATAAACCGTTCCGATCGTTAAAATACTATATAGAGTGGGGCCCCATGAGGGATCCCACAAATATAAGATCTCACACTTGAAGATGGACAAAATTAATTAACAATGGCAAAGTCTTGCACAATTTTCCTTGTCACTACCCTTTGCCTCTTGTCCCTCTTTGGTTCAGCTTATCGCGGTGTCAACACTGAGATATTTGGCTCACATTGTTGTGACAATTAGTTGGATGGAATGGATAATTATTTGGCTCAGTTTCTTGAATGTAAACTCACACACAAGTACACAGGTGCAACGGTGGGATTGCAATGCAAAGATAAAGATGGAAGGTAACATATATGGATTGGCAAGACTACGACCAAAGAAAAGGGAGTATACTCATGGCATCTACTTGAATATAAGAACGTCGAGTGTGCGATAGCTCTAGTGGATAGCAATAATCCTAAATGTAATCAGGTATCTAGTCAGGTGTCTCCCAACTAATCAACTTCGAAGTCGAGGCCAACACAAAAGTGATTGCCACTCCGGCAACGTGAAACCGACCACCATGAGATATGTGGCCTCCCCAATGGGTTTCCAACCAAATGAAGAGGCTCGTGGTTGCAGAGACAGTCTCAAATGAAAAGAAGGGAATAAAATATGAATCTTGGCCTTTTGAGTCATATATTAATCAATAAGAGGAAATTAGTTTTCTTAATAATAACTAGACTCTTGACACGCTCACGCACATGCCTGTATTGTTTTTTATATTGTGTAACGTGGGGCTTATAGTGTTAATCCTAAAAAAAAGTTGAATATTTAATAAGACCAAGTGTACAAGATTCAAAATTGATATAAGCCCTTTGACTTTATATCCATGTCAGCATCTATATTTCAACTGATATTTTTTTGTTTTCTAATAATTTTGTTGGTTTATTTGTTTCCAAATACCCTTGTGATTAAATATTTTAATTTAGTTTTTTATGTTTCACATTTTTTAGGAGCTGATTTTGGATTGAATCATGCTACTTTGATGATGCAAGATAATTGCATCTAAAGAGAAAAGTAAATCAAAATCAAAATTAAAGTCAAGATTAAAATTAAAATTAATGATTAAGCTAGATATATATCTAGTCTACCTATATTAGTGTATCTATGTAAGTGTACCTATATAATAGTGTATCAATGATGGTGAAACCAGTGTATCTAGCTATTTTAGTGTGCCCATATTAATGTATCGAAGAAAATAAAACAAAACGAGAGCTATAAATGCTTATAGTTTAGTCGACAAACTAATAGAAAAGGTGGAAGCTAGAAAACAACAATTAATTAAGGTAAAATAAATAGCAGCAAAATCAAACTAAGACGAATTAATTAACCAAGATCTAGAAAGCGTAGGCACTTAGCAGATGGAAAAATTCCATGACAGAAGCAAAAGAAACTATGAGTATTAATTAAGGGATCCCTTAACGTACGGAAGCTCCAATATATATGAAATATCTTACAAGTAATATTTTACAACATTAGACACGAGTGTGGTGCACCCCAGTTGTTGCCGGACAAAACCATAAAGTACGTATGAATTTTAACTTTGACACTGTAGCTAGGTAGGGAGAAGAAGTCACAGCAGAAAGACGTGCAAGACTTACCCCACACGGCAACACCCCTCTAATAGCTCTCCAAATAAAAATAATAATTTTGGAACGAATTTTCTAAATTTCATTTGATTTTTAATTCTAATCATTTATTAATTATCTGATGTTAGGGAACAAAAGAAAAATTCAAATCCAAGTTAGTAATCATTGCGACACTTAAAACGGATGGAGTCAGTTGTTCTCTTTTTGGAGTGTTGCCCTATTTTGTGTACGGTCTCAATTGTTTCTTTTTCTTCTAAGATTTAGGGGGAAAGTAATGAACAAATTGAGTTTTAAAAAGTCCCAAAACCTCTGACAAAAACAAACAGTTCCAAAATCTATTTTTATCTATCTATATATATAGAGATTGATATATATAAATATATAGATATATAAAATAATAAAAATAACAAAATTATAATGACCACAAAGTTTTTGTTTTTAATTCAGGGTTTAGAGTTAAATAAGGACGACAAGAGCGAGTCAAATAATTTTCTAAATCGATTACGTACATGTAAACAATAGAAAAACAAGCGCTAACAAAACTTTAAAACAAATTTTCCAAAATAAACGTAGGTATTGATTGATTCTACGCCTTAGAGAGAAAGAGAGAGAGAGAGAGAAAAGAGAAACCCCCCTACTTTATCTGCATGCATATATATATATATATAGATACATTCATCATTTGAATCTAAATTGATATTCAACCAAACAAGACAATTAAACAAGCAGGACGAAATTAATTAACAATGGCAAAGTCTAGCACAATTATCCTTGCCACTACCCTTTGCTTCTTGTCCCTCTTTGGTTCAGCTTATTGTGGTGTCAACACTGAGATATTTGGTACCGTTTATTGCGACAATTGCAAATTAAGGCATAAAACCCCAGTGGATCAGCATCTCCCAGGTATACATTAAACTACATACATTTCATTGATTTTAATCTTCAATTTCTTACGCGCAATGACAATGCATGCATGCATGTAATGATATTT
The DNA here is from genome assembly GCF_963921425.1 of Dryas octopetala. NCBI lineage: Eukaryota > Viridiplantae > Streptophyta > Magnoliopsida > Rosales > Rosaceae > Dryas > Dryas octopetala. The sequence goes on along the minus strand of NC_141374.1, from coordinate 8,203,835 downwards.
TTGTTTCTCGATCTGTTGTGCTTGCTTTTACTTGTTTCAAATTCTAGACATATATTAAAAATCTAAGAGCTATAAATTCTTGAATGTAACCTCACAGACATTTACACGTACAGGTGCAACAGTGGGTTTGCAGTGCAAAGATAAAGATGGGAAGGTAACATGGACTGACAAGACTACGACTAATGACAACGGACAGTACTCGTGGCATCTACTTGGATACGAGAACGCCGCGTGTGCGATCGCTCTAGTGGATAGCAACAATCCTAAATGTAATGAGGTATCTAGTCAGGTGTCTCCCCAAGAAATCGACTTCGATGTTGAGGCCAACTCAAAAGTGATCGACTCATCCGGCAACGCAGCACCGACCACCATGAGATATGTGGCCACCCCAATGGGTTTCCAACCAAAGGAAGAGGCTCCTGGTTGCAAAGACCTTCTCAAACGGAAAGAAAGGGAATAAATTAATAAAATATGAATCTTGGCCTTTCGAGTGATGTTTTAATCAATTAATAAGAGGAAATTAGTTTCCTTAATAATAACTAGACTGTCGGCACGCTCACGCATATGCATGCCCGAATTTTGTTTTTTATATTGTGTAACGTGGGGTTTATCGTTGTAATCGTCAAATAAGATTGAATACTATTTATTAAGACTTACTGTACATAAGATTAAAATTGATATAAGTCCTTTGACTTTATATATATCGAGGTCAGCATCCATATTTGAGCTGATATATTTTTGTACGTTTTCTAATAGTTATATTGGTTTATTTGTTTCCAAAATACCATTGTGATTAAATATTTTATTTAAGTTTTTTATGTTTCACATTTTTTAGGAGCTGATTTTGGATTGAATCATGCTACTTTGATGATGCAAGCTAGATAATTGCACACCTAAAGAGGAAAATCAAACTACCCAGCTCTAGAAAGCTTAGGCACTAAAGCAGATGGAAAAACCTCACTTTATTTAACTATTAATTAAGAGGTTACAGTGCAACCAAAGTTAGACCAAATGGCCCAACCGGTGAGGATATTGTCTTCCAAGTTCCATCCATTGATCCATATATGCATACTACGGCTCAGGCCAAGTGTAGAAAAGTTCCTCAACGTGTTTCTCATCATCACGGGAATAGAGGCCTGCTTCTCTAACAAACCAGACACACGACGTGCACCTCTCCTCATCCCTGCTGGCCCTGTATATTTCAAAGTTGCCAGAGACTTTTTGGCCGCCTGTAGACTTGTGCCAGGCAAAGTCGCAGGTAAATATGGTGTTGGAAAACCAATTAATTGTTCCGAAACTTCCAATTGAACTTGTGTTCGTAAGCAAGTTTGTGGGTCCCTAAATCATCACCATCTTTGGATTTGCAGTGAAGGGTTATCTTTGTCTTCCCCTCCAATTCGTTGAAGATGGTCACCTCCATCTTCTCTAAAAATCCCAACACATGTGGACTTTGGTCCACTAATAAGAGGATGAACATGGCGAAGGCAAACAATGTATTGCCAGGACGACTGTTGACACCCATTCTCACTCGATCTCTTAGCTAGGTGTTTTCTGTTGAGTGAATTAATATGCATATGTATTTATACATATGCATATGTATCACGTCTTATGTACGTTGCGAATCGAATCTCAGAAAATTAAATAAGCCGCCCATCTCCATTCCCCTATCCCCACTCCCACATGCCCTAACTCCCTCTCCCACATGCACTGCCCCTCTCTATTCCCCTAACTCCCTCTCCCATGTGCACTGCCCCTCTCTATCCTCCTGTTCCCCTACCCTGCATGCCTCTCGGCTCCACTCCACTCCACTCCACTATTTTTTAGTTTTTTTAGATTCTTAATTGTTTATTTTTGTATTAATTAACGGATCTCTTAACCGAAGCTCCAATATATATAAAATATGTTAAGAGTAATATTTTACAACATTAGACACAAGTGTACGTGGTGCACCCCAGTTGTTACAGACAATACCATGAGGCATGAATTATAAATTCTTCAGCCCTCTCACACCGCAGGAATGGAGAAGAAGTCACTGTAGAACGACATGCAAGACGTACTCCCTCTATATATATAGAGATAGATATATAAATACTAGGGGCTTTCCAATTAATAAGGGATCTCTCATTTAGTGTTAAATGAGGGATCCCTCAAAAATCATTAACCCGTTTGATTAACCAGTCAAAGTTTTGGTGTTTATAGACAAACTTGTTTTTTCGTCCATTTGTTTGATCCAAATTAGATATCTTAACGATTTTCGATTTGACTGAATTTTTACAGGAATAATCTATAAATAGAGATGTAAAAAATGGACAGTTTGTATCCAAACAAAACGACCTGTGTAGACCCCACTGGGGATCCCTCATTCGAAGGCTATTGTATAAATATAGAGATGGATATATAAATATAAATATATATATATTTATATATAGATAGATAAAACATTAGACACAAGAGTTCATGGTGCACCCCAGTTGTTACAGACAATACCATAAGGCATGAATTATAAATTATAGTGCCCTTTCACACCGCATGAATGGAGAAAAAGTCACAGCAGAACGACATACAAGACGTACTCCCTCTTTATATATAGAGATAGATATATAATATTATAAATGCAGGTCTCTTCCAATGTGGGATCCCATAAATAATTTTATTTGTGGGATCCCTCATAGAGCTCACTCCATATAGTATTTCAACGATCTCAACCGTCTATTATTTAAGTGTCTATTCAAAGATCATCCGTACAAAAAATTAGCCAAATCAGAATTCATTTGCTTATCTAACTTTGATCAAACAAATAAACTAACCAAATATTTTTGACAAAACCGTCGATTTGTTTGATCAACGTTAGACAGGAAAATGATTTCTGATTTGACTAATTTTTTGCAGGAATGATCTATGAATAGAGGCTTAAAAAATAAACGATTCGGATTGTTGAAAAATTACATAGTGTGGGCCCATTCACCCCATCTCACAAATAACCTTAAATGTGGGATCTCACACTTGAAGGGGTCTGATTGTAAATATATTTATAAAGATATAGATTGATAAAATAATAAAAATAACAAAATTATAATGACCACAGAGTTTTTTTTTTTTTTTTTAATTCAAGGTTTAGAGTTAATTCAGGACGACAAGAGTGAGTCAAAATAATTTTCTTGATTACTTGTAAACATCAGAAAAACAAGCACTAATAAAACTGTAAAACACATTTTCGAAAATAAACGTAGGTATTGTTTGATTCTCCGTCTGAGAGAGAGAGAGAGAGAGAGAAACCCCACTACTTTATCTACATGCATATGTATATATATATATACACACACATATATAAATATATACATTCATCATTTGAATCTAAATTGATATTCAACCAAACAAGAAAATTAAGCAAGCAGGGCTAAATTAATTAACAATGGCAAAGTTTTGCACAATTATCCTTGCCGCCACTCTCCTTTGCTTCTTGGCACAATAGTTAGACTCTCGGCACGCTCATAGCTTAATAAGGAAATTAGTTTCCTTCAATTTTGAAGGAAATTGAAGTTGGGTGAAATTTGGAAAATCTGTAATTTTTTTGGAAAATTTGGCAGTTTCGGGTAACCTAGTTTGTGACCAATTATCTCGCGTTTCATATATAACTTCCTATTAAATTATTTTTATATAGTTGTAATTACGAAATTCATAACTTCAAAATGAGTATAAGATTGATAATCTTGATGGATATTTGATGAGTCAAAAATATGAGTAAAGTTGAGATAAAAACTGAAAAACATGAGGATTGAGGTTGAAGATAATGAACAATAAATTAACATAGAAAGACCAAAATACCCTTATTTTTAATAGAAAATGTGACGGAACTGGACAGAGGTCTTACATTGAATTTTCTTAAAAATTAAGGTAGCACATCGAGTCAAAAAATTTATTAGGTGGTGAAGTGAAAAACATGTCAAAGTTTAGGTAGGTAACATGGTAAAAAGCCTTTTAAAAAACAATTTCAACACTTAGTGGTAGAGTCCATGTGTGCCACGTTATTGTCAAGTCAGTACTTAACGGACTTTTTAACGGTCAGAATAACGAAGGTACTTAATTGACGATATTTCATAGTTGAGATACCATAATGCAACTTTTTGAACTTGAGGTACCAAATTGCAAAGTGGTGTATAGTTAAGGTATGTAATTGTAACTAACCCTAGTTAAAATTTATAAGGTTTTGACAAAATTGCGCTTGAGGCTTTTATATTGTCTTTGAAGTTAGCTAATGTAGTCTCAATTATAAATTTAGTTGTGATTGTACGACACTCACTGTAACACCCCGATCCTCGAGCCCATAAATACACTGAAACTTGCCCTTTAAACCTCTTTTCAAAGAATGAGCCATGCACTTAACATAATAAATAAATACATTTGATAAATCAGAGTGCGAACCCAAAAACAAACATTTATGTAAAAGTTACTGTATAAAATCAGTTAATTCAAAACAAAGCGGGTCCCACTGCCTCAATTTCTCCTCACTGCCTCCTCAGCCTGCTTTACCTGCAAACATGCACAAACCCTACACCACAACCATGGTGTACCGGGTCATTCAAACAAACAACCCGGTAAGCTCACTAGAGCATGTATGAGTGAAATAACTTAAACAATAATCCTCAAAATTCTTTAAGTTCCAATACTCAAAAATAATCCACAATAAAATCGATAATTACTCAATCACATAATAATTCCATCACCAATCATCCAAGCATCAAGATAAAATCATAAATCCTAGTATTCAAATCAAAACCCATCAATAAATAATAATCATTCCACAAATCAAAAGCTTAGTCGTCAACTATTAACCTCAATAATATTCTCAAATCATTCTCGTCTTAAATAATAACCTCAACGTATAATCACCATCAATTCCATCCTCAAGATTCAAGCCTAGACTTTACCAAGTCCTAGCGTCACTACAAGAAAAGTAACTTTTTGTAACATTAAATTTACAACATTTAATACATAAATGCTGTTAATCATAAATATTTATAACATTTACTTGATAAAATGTTGCATAAGATGTTAAGTTTGTCTAATTTAAACAAAACACCTGATTTTATTTATTTGCAACGTTACCTTTACGCCTTAAAATCCCTAACCTTTACCACGCAAGAGAAATGTTGTTAACTCCAGATTTTTTTATGAGTTTTCATTCTTCCGCCAATTTCATTCTTCGTGCAAAAATTTCATTATTATAATGGGTTATCATCTCTCAAATCATGATCGTACAAAAGTGACTTAGAATTCAACCCTAAACCTTAGAGGTATGAGGTTCTTCAAAAATACCCAAAATCCAGTGGTGCTTTCTGTTTCTCTTACCCAGTGATCTTGGTACGACGTCAGTGGCATGTGTTAAGAAGTAAAAAATCTGTACGTTTCTCTTCGTCTTCTTACTTTTCATTTTTTGTTTCTTTATTTGGAAATAGCTCACACTAGTCGATCCAGTTGTTTCAGTAGCTCACACTGTTCCAGTGGTTAGAGCTTTGGACAATCGCGCTTGAGTAGTGGGTACTATGGATCAGACGAAATTGGATGTGGGTATCATCATTCATGATAGTAATTTTTATGGGTGTGGGTATCATCATTCATGATAGCAATTTTATTTTTTTTCCTTTTTGTTGCTCCCTCTTTTGTTTCTTTCTTTTTTCTGTTGATGAATCCCTCACACACTCTGTTTGTATGTCTCTGTATCATAGAACCAAAAAAGATTTAATTGGAAATTTGGTGAGAACCAAATCTATGGGAACTTGAAATTCATACAAATTTTTGTATTGTACCTGAGTTTTAGAAGATATTCAAGGATGTGTAAGGCTTTTGATTTGCAGTCTAACATTAAAGGAGATGGAGTCTAATGTATTCATGGCGATTCTTTTCAAGGAGATGGATTATAATGATGCTATAATCCAATATTATCATGAAAAAATTAGACTCATTATATTGATTGCAAAGTGTTTCTGTGATAAGCAGGAAAAAATTTCCTTTCCTCCCATTTGCCAGCGTTTGCCTGAGAACAGGGCAAATAAATGCAATAATGTTTACCTTTTGTGTACTGTACCATCTCTTTTTCTTTTTTCTTTTTTTTCCTGTTTTTTTTTTTCAATAAAATCTCTTGTAAAGAAAAGAATAAATAGATAAATTAATTAAAACACATGCTTATCATTTGAAGATCGTCTAGGCTAGACACTTACACCTTGTTGGTATGTGTCACTGCTTGTGAAACTTGTAAAATTTTAACCATTTATTACTTTTGGTGAAACTATGTTGCTCAACACTATCTCATCTTAATTATCTGCAATAAATATTTCATATGCACATAATAATGCTATTGTGTTTGTATTTTCAGAGTCGAGGTTGTGCACTCTTGGGCATACATGATACACCAACATTAGAGGCAAGGAAAAACTATTTCTTGACCAAGGATGGCAGGTAGATTTTATAAGATACTATTTTTCAGCAATAAACTATTACCTCCTGGATTCATTGCCTTAGATGTATATGATGATACACCATAAACTTTTCTTTTGGGTATGGCTACATCACACAATTTACAACAGTGAATTACTCTTTTAAATGAATTATGCAATTAATCTAGCCTCGATTGAAGCCTGGGAGGAATGAAATTAGATGTGTACAAATAAAAATGTGACATTTTTAATGTTCTCTTGAGATATTTTTCCCTGAAGGCATTCAAGTTTTTGATCATAGTAATTTTCTGTTTCTTATTTGATAGTCAAATAGTGAATATTAGTGAACCTACAGACTTAAGTTAATTATAGTAATTTTATGACCAAGTTCTTAGACTCAAGTTCACTCTCACAGGCTAAGATGGAGCCTGAAACTTTGTCAATATGGCTCTAACAAGCGCAAAGATATTGATGGTCATAGTAATAGTACCAAGATGGTCAAGTTCACTCAAGTTCATAGTAATTTTACGAGACTTGAGTCTAAGAATCATAATAATGATGGTCATAGTAATTTTATATTTCTTATTTGATGGTCAAGTTGTAGGTCATAGTAATTTTATGTTTCTTATGTTTTTTCACACATTAGACTCCATCTCTTTGAATACAAATGGATTATAATGAGTCTAATCTTAAACTAAGTTCTTGGAATTTCTTAGACCACCACACTCAAGTAAAGATTATAAGATGATCAAACTTTGCAATCTGTATGTAGCTGTAACCCAAATATACAAAATAAAGATAGATTAATTAAGGAGCTAGCTAGATATAATTAATAGGCACTTAATTTTAGATTTCGTTGAGAAAAATTCATGCTTAATTGGCAATCCCTAGATGGTAAATTACCTGATCTGTAATGTATTGTTGCATTGTAAATGTCCAAAGAATCCTCGACCCTCAAACTGAGCAGTACTAGCTACTACTGTGGTGGCTTGTGGGTTATAGCAATTTTCTTGTGATTGGAGTGTTATTACTATTCTATCTCATGCACCTTCATTACTAATCATAGAGTGACTTTTGATAGACCCTCGTAAATCTTGTATCACAATGTTTGTTATTCATAGAGTAATCTATATATACTAATTAAAACCATAACAAATAATTTTTTGTACTTGTGGCTGTTTTATCAAATTGACTATATATGTTTATAAAGAGGCTACTTTTGTCTTGATCAAGCATTCTCTTGTACTTTTTGTACTTTTCCCTATTGTTTTTCATTAATAAACTTCATCTATTGAGGTTCATTGGAAAAAAAAAAGGTATATCTCTATTTAAATTGGCATGTATGCAGGATCTTGTAATTGAAACCAGATTTTCAGAGATGTCCAAAACCAACCCAGAGGTAAACTCCACTGTACAGTTAATTTGCACATATTATCAGTATTGGAATTTTGATAATATAAAAGTCTCTAAATTTCATTATCTATGATTACACAGTCGTCTAAACAGGGGAACAAAAGAGCAAGGAAAGAACAAGATGCTAGTGTTGCAGCTCTTAGAAATAATACTGAAAATCGTGGAATTAGAATCCGTGATGATTCTGATAATTCAGCGCCTAATGTAGATGAGATACCTGATTCCTCTCCACTGAAAAAAAAGACCAGGGGCCCTGCAACGATTGATATTATCGGTCCTCCCAAAGATGGAAGACTTGTCAATGTTGAATTTAATCCTTTGGGTCAACCTGTGAAGAAAAGTTCAAATAAGCTATCTTCTTATATTGGTTGTTTGGCACGACAAGTGGTGCCCATAACATTAGATAATTGGCATGGTCTTTTGATGATGAAACATAAGAACGACTTTGGATTTGTGTTAAGGTAAGTATTGTAACGCATACTGTTGCTTTTTACTATTATTAAGTTTATTACATTATAACTTGTTCATAAATCATTTTCTTTTATAATGTAGCAACAATTCAAGTTAGAGGAATGCCATAAAAAAATTGTTTTAATGTCAATGGGAAGGAGCTGGAGGACTCACAAATATGTTCTAACACGAAAAATACGAGAATTAGCTGAAAGTGAGGATGTTTCCAGACATATTGGTGCATTCAAGGACTTGAAACCCAAAAGCACTAACGAAAAACATTGGGCGAAGTTTGTCAAAGAGAGACTGTCTGATATCTTCAAGGTTAGCATGTTCTTCTATATATAATAATGCAAATGTTGACATTTTTTATTAAGTAAAACAAAGATTGATGCCTTCTTAATTACATGTTTACTATTTTTTTTTATTTTAGGAAAAGAGTAAAAAGTTTCAAGACATGAAGGCAAACCAGACTCTCATTCACACCACAGGTCGGAAAGGCTTTGCTCGTTTAGAAGATGAAATGGTAAAACTTGTATTGTCTATCAATCTTTAGTTCTTCTAAAATTGAAATTAATGAGTTATCCACTAATTATTTCTATGTTTCTTAAGAGATCGAGAAGAGAATGGATCAGTGTCTAGAGTTGATGTGTGGCTTCGTGGATATTCAAAGAAAACAGGAAAGCCAATTAGTGAGGCACTTGCTGATGCAACGGTAATATACATTAATTAATAGACCGAAAGGGGTTGGAATCCCTTATGGGAATGGTTTATTTCAATCTCTTAACAGTTATACATTGTCTATTCTTTTATTTAATGTTAGTTTGCTTTTTTTTTTTTAATTATAAAATTTTTCGAATCTGCAATGTTCTTTATTTGTTTGGATATGAGGTGTTGATTTTTGCAACTCCTATCCACTCCATCTAAGTGTTGATTTGTTTGTCCCTTTTGAGTTAGCAATATAAATACAAGTAGTAAATTTGTTAATTTTTAGCCTTACACTATTAACCAAAATATTTGCTTACATTCAGCAAAAAGTGAGTGAATATAACAAAAAACATGCAAGTGAAGCTGCTCAATCTCTCAAGGACGATGCTCTAACCCATGTATTTGGAGCTGAACGACCAGGGCGGGTTCGAGCACTCGGGTTTGGAGCGACATCAACAAGATTCACTTTACAAGCACATAATAGGTCCAATGTTGCATGTCTTGAGGGTAAGATTAAAGATCTTCAATCACAATTTGATGAGCTGAAAGCCTTTTTTATTAAACAAGGCAGCAGACAAAAGGTAATTTTATTTTTTTTCTTTATCTAAAAGCAATGAACTCTATTAATCTAATTATAGAAATACACTAGCATGAAAAATGTTAAATTCATGTACAACCAAGGCCCTTACATGTTTGCTGTGATGTGAGCTGTGGTTCAATTTTAATTGACACCAAATGATGAACAAAATATATGATTACTTCATGTTCAATTAGCATATATATGACATTTTTTTATTTTTTTTTAGGATCAAACTACTACAGAGGACACATTGGAGCATTCTGAAGATATTCTACAGGTGTTGTATGTGTGTGTGTGTCTATTTGGTGTGTAAAAGATTTCAATTGTCTTATGATTTGAAGAACAACTATCTGTATTACTGTGATTTTAATTTGATACACAAATGCTAAAATCTTTATAGGATCAAACTACTACTCCTAAGGATAGCATGCAACATTCTAAGGAAACTTCACAGGTTTGCATTATATATATGCTTATTCAATTTGGTCACATCTTCTTCTTGGAGAAAATTGACCGCATTCTATTTTTCTTTGTAATTACTCTATTTGCAGCACATGAATCCAACTATATCAGATGCAAGGAATGTGGAAAATGGTCGATGTAAATTACTATCATGGATGGGAACTGGAGAAGTTGTAGCTGAAGGAACAGTTGCATCAAAAGATCCTCTTTCAAAGGTACACCATGTTTGTCTTGGACCAGATTGTTGGAAGGTTTGGGTGACACTTATAGTATTAGAAGATGCTCCATTATATCGTCCAACGTCAGAGTTTAATGTGGTTGATGATGCAATTGGAAGTACTATTGCTTGGCCCAAAAACTACATTGTTCTAAATTAAGTACTTAATTTAGAACAATGTAGTTTTTGGCTATTATGCAGAGGGGTGATCTTTCTAGGTCCAAAGTCTAACTAAAGTGTTTTTGGTTCTACACATGGTCTAGCTATACCAATGCAGGATATGTTTTTTGAGTTTGTGCATATTTGGTCTTTTGCAACTCCATCTTGACCATTATTTTGACTCTAGTTGATAATGTATATATTGATCTTTTTGTGGTCTACACATGCATTTGGTATATGTTAGAAGTAGGTGACCTTATTTTGTTCTACATAGTTGGTCTGATGTAGAATATATTTAACTTCTAGTTGAATGTATTTAAGTTCTTCTGTAATTTCCACTAAAAACTAAGGTGGCGAAATGATGTAATTATTTTACTATGTGATATTTTATAATTAATTGTAAGAATGTGATCTATTATTCACTTGATTTTATTTAATTTTTTCAATGTCTATTTTGATTCATGGATGACTTTGAGAGGAACATTTTAGAAGTTAGTGGGTGTATTAAAATATTTCTAATTGAACAATAATGGTTAATCAAGAGAATAAGGATGTAAAAAAAAAAAAAAACCAATATTCGCAGCATTTAAACAATGTTGCAAGCTGAGTAATACATAACAACATTTGCAATCTAATATCTTTAGCAACGTTAAAAATATGTTATGAATAATATTTGTGGGGGATGTAAGACCTCTTTTGCAACGTTAAAAATATGTTGTAAATGGAACTTTTGCAACGTTATCCAACTGTTATAAAAGTCAATATCCAACGATGAAAAAATGTTATAAAATATCATTTGCAGCATTTCTTAGTAACATGAAATAAACGTTGCAAAAACAAGGTGTCTTTTGCAACGTCTCAATATACAGCGTTTAATAAAACGCTGCAAATGATAATTTGCAGCGTTTATGGAATGCTGCAAATGAGTACTTTTCTTGTAGTGCGTAACCAAGTCCTAGAAAACAAATGCACACAAAAAATCAAGCAAACAGTTAAACTAACTAATTTCACTCACATCGCTCTTTGAAATCTCCCAGTTTTAAAATACGTTTTGAAACTTTTCCCAAATTATCAAAAGAAAGAAATATATCAAATATTCGTTGTAATGAATTCTTTCACATCTTAACAAATACCAATAGAAGGTTCTATATAACAACTTCAACTTTGAAATTCCTTTTGAACATAGAAAATAATGGGAAGTAATAGAAATGTTGTATCTTATAAAATTTCTAGCTAAAACCTCTTTTTGAGTCTTGAACTGATAGAAAATAACTAAAAATATTTTTATCTAATAAAGTTTTTCCTTTTTGTAAAAAAAACGTTGGCCATATAAGCACCCAATTGACATGCTCCACATTGGTACCGTACAAGACCGTCGCACCAAGTGGACCGTCTACATAACTCCACCCGTACCGTCGCAACACCGTCATACGAGTGGACTTACGGTGTCCCTTGTACCGTCGCAACGCCGTCATACAAGTGGACTTACGGTGGCCCTTGTACCGTCGATTTGCCGTCGTACAATAAGCCAAAGTGTAGTATGTGCACGTAGATTGCCCTTCCACCCGCACCGTCGCAACGCCGTCATACGAGTGGACTTACGGTGTCCCTTGTACCGTCGCGACGCCGTCATACAAGTGAACTTACGGTGGCTCTTGTACCGTCGAATCGCCGTCGTACAATAGCCAAAGTGTCGTACGTGCACATAAACTACCCCCAAAGGGTGAGGCATTCCGGCACACAGCCCAAAGTTTATGTGTGTGCCGTGATGGGTCCCAAAGACCTATTTGTATCTGTACCTGTGAGTGAGGGTGCTAATATGGCGGTTTGCTTTGCAACTTTCTAAAACCATTCTTGTAAATAGACAAAGTCTGCAAATTACGATTTCTTAAACTTTTTACAAATCCTCAAATCATGCATTTAATAATTCGTCTCAAAATAATATAGCTCTTAAAACCATGAAATCAAATGCTAAGCCAAAACATTATAAATTCATATGCTCATCTCATGAATCCAAATAAAAAAACTTCCAATGGTTGGCGCTAAAACCAAATTTAAAATATTATCTTCTGCATAAAAATAAATCTCAAATAAGTACTTCAAAACCCTTTATAGAACATTATTGTATAAATCATTAAAGTAAGAATAAATCTCAAATTCAATTCTCAATGGATTAAATTGGAGAAATAATCAATCGGAAACCATAAACCCTTCACTTGTTTGCTGTTCATACTCATAGTCTACTGCATAATAATTGCTTAATCCTCACTCATATTCCTTGACAATAAACATTTCTTCTCTAATTCAGCAATTATCGTCATAACATCTCTATAATTCTCAATTAATCCTTTAGTCTCAAATCCTCGTCAATTCCTTCTCATGATCTAAATCCTATACTTAGCCTCCTCTAACAAATAACAACAAACACACAAAACAGATAATTTGCTAACGGTACTCTACGATATAACAAGATAAGTTTCACTCACAGTTCAACTACGTAAAAGACTGAAATACCCTTCACGGTGCCATTGCTCGGATACCAAATCCGACAACATAACGGCATCGGGAATGAGACTTCCTGAGCCTGTGTACCTGTTAAGACCAGACAACAAACTAAAATATATACAGAATTCACAACTGGTCGTTTAGCGTCCAAAACGGGCGGCCACCACCACACACGGTGGCTGCCCGACCTTAAACAACACAGAAATTTCACAGAACTCCCCAAACAACCTCCAAGGATTTCCTAGAAGTTCAATGTGGGCAAAATGAGACAAACGGCCGCTGACGAGGCAGTGGTGGCAGCGGCGTCAGATCCTAAAAAAATTTGTTTTTCAACTAAAAATCAATTTCAATCAACCTAGGCACTTCAATTGGACGAAAAACAACTCATAAATCATTTAATATGCTCAATTCAAGGTAAACCCGAAATGGGTACAAGCCCTAAAATTTAAATCTCCAGATTCTCAAAATTGACACGCAAGAACAAGGGGGAAAGAAAACCCATACCTCGAGGATCAATTCTTGTAACTGGACCGACGGCCAATTATCGCCGGAATCGGCGGCAGAAGTCAGCGGCTGGCTTGGCTTCCCGAGCTCATTGCTCCGTCTTGGAGCATCCTATGGACAAACAGAGGCCATGGTCGGACTCGCCATAACGAGGGGAACAAAGCCCAGTAGGTCCGGTGTCACGTCTTGGCCGGAAAAATCAAATCGCCGACGAGAGCCACTCTCGGTCTTCGCGTCGATTCTCCGTCGAGGGTGGTCGCCGGAGTAAGGGAGTGGCATGGTTGAACTCGCCGGGGCCTGGGGAAGAAAACCCAAGTGGTCGCCACTCTCAAATTCGCCAGAAAAGGTGAGTCGTCGCCGGAGGCCCTATCGGCCTTGAACTGGGTCTCGGGTCCTGGGGAATTTTCGGGCTGCGCCGACACCAAAGGGAGGAAGGGGAGAGGAAGACGACCTCGTCTGGGCTTCGACCTCCGGCAGCCGTAGCCGGGCTCGCCCTCACGCGCCGGTGATGGCGGCGGCTGCACTGTGCAGTGCGAGGGAGAGAAACGCGGGGAAAGAAAACCGGGGAGAGAGAGTGAGAGAAAGAGAGAATAAATACCCCCTTAGAACTTTCTGGATTTTGGGTATTTAAAACCCACTCAAATAAAATTACGAAATTGCCCCTCCCTTCAAATGCCCGTATCTCTCAAATCGTAACTCTAATTTATGCGTGCTTCATGTCAACGAACTCGTGAACTCGAAACCTTTCCAACGGGCCCAAAGTCAAAATCGAAAGCCCATTTATTTTAAAAGTCAACTTTGGGTCAAGCCCAAATTAAAACAAAAATTTAAAATTAAGTCAAAACCCTTTTTATTTTCCAAATAAATTCCAAAATCCTTAACATAAATATTCAGAATAGTTAAAATAATTTTCTAAAAAATACGGGGTCTCACACTCACAACTTCAAATTTAGTTGTGACTGAACGACAGTCACAAGTAAGTTATGATTGAATTGAATTGAATTTTTTTAAAGAGAAATTGTACTACAATATAGGTCCTTTGACTTTATATCCATGTCAGCATCTATATCTCAACTGATATTTTTTTATTTTCTAATAATTTTATTGGTTTATTTGTTTCCAAAATACCCTTGTGATTAAATATTTTAATTTAGTTTTTATGTTTCACATTTTTTAGGAGCTGATTTTGGATTGAATCATGCTACTTAATTTGATGATGCAAGATAATTGCATCTAAAGAGAAAAGTATACCAAAACCAAAATTAAAGATCAAGATTAAAATTAAAATTAATGATTAAGCTAGATATATATATCCAGTCTACCTATATTAGTGTATCTATGTAAGTGTACCTATATAATAGTGTATCAATGATGGTGAAACCAGTGTATCTAGCTATTTTAGTGTACCCATATTAAAGTATCGAAGAAAATAAAACAAAACGAGAGCTATAAATGCTTATGGTTTAGTCGACAAAGTAATAGAAAAGGTGGAAGCTAGCTAGAAAACAACAATTAATTAAGGTAAAATAAATAGCAACAAAATCAAACTAAGACGAATTAACCCAGATCTAGAAAGCTTAGGCACTTAGCAGATGGAAAAATTCCATGACAGAAGCAAAAAAAACTATGAGTATTAATTAAGGGATCCCTTAACGGAAGCTCCAATATACATGAAATATCTTACAAGTAATATTTTACAACATTAGACACGAGTGTGGTGCACCCCAGTTGTTACCGGACAATACCATAAAGTGCGTATGAATTTTAACTTTGACACTGTAGCTAGGTAGGGAGAAGAAGTCACAGCAGAACGACGTGCACACGGAAACACCCTTCTAATAGCTCTCCAAATAAAAATAATAATTTTGGAAGGAATTTTCTAAATTTCATTTGATTTTTAATTCTAATCATTTATTAATTATCTGATTTTAGGGAACAAAAGAAAAATTCAAATCCAAGTTAGTAATCATTGCGACCCTTAAAATGGATGGAGTCAGTTGTTCTCTTTTTGGAGTGTTGGCCTATTTTGTGTACGGTCTCGATTGTTTCTTTTTCTTCTAAGATTTAGGGGGAAAATAATGAACAAATTGAGTTTGAAAAAGTCCCAAAACCTCTGACAAAAACAAACAGTTCCAAAATCTATCTATATCCATCTATATATATAGAGATAGATATATGTATATATAGAGATAGATAAAATAATAAAAATAAAAAAATTATAATGACCACAAAGTTTTTTTTTTTTTTTTTTAATTCAAGGTTTAGAGTTAAATAAGGACGACCAGAGCGAGTCAAATAATTAATTTTCTAAATCGATTACGTACGTACATGCAAACATTAGAAAAACAAGCGCTACCAAAACTTTAAAAAAAGATTTTCCAAAATAAATGTAGGTATTGATTGATTCTACGCCTTAGAGAGAGAGAGAGAGAGAAAACAGAAACCCCCCTACTTTATCTGCATGCATATATATATATATATAGATACATTCATCATTTGAATCTAAATTGATATTCAACCAAACAAGACAATTAAACAAGCAGGACGAAATTTATTAACAATGGCAAAGTCTAGCACAATTATCCTTGCCACTACACTTTGCGTCTTGTCCCTCTTTGGTTTAGCTTATTGTGGTGTCAACACTGAGATATTTGGTTCAGTTTATTGTGACAATTGCAAATTAAGGCATAAAACCCCAGTGGATCAGCCTCTCCCAGGTATACATAAACTACATACATTTCATTGATTTTAATCTTCAATTTCTTACGCGCAATGACAATGCATGCATGCATGTAATGATATTTTTGTTTCTCTGTTGTACTTGCTTTTACTTGTTTCAAATTCTAGACATATATTAAAAATCTAAGAGCTATAAATTCTTGAATGTAACCTCACAGACATTTACGCATACAGGTGCAACAGTGGGTTTGCAGTGCAAAGATAAAGATGGGAAGGTAACATGGACTGACAAGACTACGACTAATGACAACGGACAGTACTCGTGGCATTTACTTGGATACGAGAACGCCGCGTGTGCGATCGCTCTAGTGGATAGCAACAATCCTAAATGTAATGAGGTATCTAGTCAGGTGTCTCCCCAAGAAATCGACTTCGATGTCGAGGCCAACTCAAAAGTGATCGACTCATCCGGCAACGCAGCACCGACCACCATGAGATATGTGGCCACCCCAATGGGTTTCCAACCAAAGGAAGAGGCTCCTGGTTGCAAAGACCTTCTCAAACGGAAAGAAAGGGAATAAATAAAATATGAATCTTGGCCTTTCGAGTGATGTTTAATTTAATCAATTAATAAGAGGAAATTAGTTTCCTTAATAATAACTAGAATGTCGGCACGCTCACGCACATGCATGCCCGAATTTTTTTTTTTTTTTTTTTTATATTGTGAAACGTGGGGTTTATCGTTTTAATCCTCAAATAAAATTGACATAAGTCCTTTGACTACTTTTATATCGAGGTCAGAATCCATATTTGAGCTGATATATTTTTGTACGTTTTCTAATAGTTTTATTGGTTTATTTGTTTCCAAAATACCCTTGTGATTAAATATTTTATTTTAGTTTTTTATGTTTCACATTTTTTAGGAGCTGATTTTGGATTGAATCATGCTACTTTGATGATGCAAGCTAGATAATTGCACACCTAAAGAGGAAAATCAAACTACCCAGCTCTAGAAAGCTTAGGCACTAAAGCAGATGGAAAAACCTCACTTTATTTAACTATTAAGAGGTTACAGTGCAACCAAAGTTAGACCAAATGGCCCAACCGGTGAGGATATTGTCTTCCAAGTTCCATCCATTGATCCATATATGCATACTACGGCTCAGGCCAAGTGTAGAAAAGTTCCTCAACGTGTTTCTCATCATCACGGGAATAGAGGCCTGCTTCTCTAACAAACCAGACACACGACGTGCACCTCTCCTCATCCCTGCTGGCCCTGTATATTTCAAAGTTGCCAGAGACTTTTTGGCCGCCTGTAGACTTGTGCCAGGCAAAGTCGCAGGTAAATATGGTGTTGGAAAACCAATTGTTCCGAAACTTCCAATTGAACTTGTGTTCGTAAGCAAGTTTGTGGGTCCCTAAATCATCACCATCTTTGGATTTGCAGTGAAGGGTTATCTTTGTCTTCCCCTCCAATTCGTTGAAGATGGTCACCTCCATCTTCTCTAAAAATCCCAACACATGTGGACTTTGGTCCACTAATAAGAGGATGAACATGGCGAAGGCAAACAATGTATTGCCAGGACGACTGTTGACACCCATTCTCACTCGATCTCTTAGCTAGGTGTTTTCTGTTGAGTGAATTAATATGCATATGTATTTATACATATGCATATGTATCACGTCTTATGTACGTTGCGAATCGAATCTCAGAAAATTAAATAAGCCGCCCATCTCCATTCCCCTATCCCCACTCCCACATGCCCTAACTCCCTCTCCCACATGCACTGCCCCTCTCTATTCCCCTAACTCCCTCTCCCATGTGCACTGCCCCTCTCTATCCTCCTGTTCCCCTACCCTGCATGCCTCTCGGCTCCACTCCACTCCACTCCACTATTTTTTAGTTTTTTTAGATTCTTAATTGTTTATTTTTGTATTAATTAACGGATCTCTTAACCGAAGCTCCAATATATATAAAATATGTTAAGAGTAATATTTTACAACATTAGACACAAGTGTACGTGGTGCACCCCAGTTGTTACAGACAATACCATGAGGCATGAATTATAAATTCTTCAGCCCTCTCACACCGCAGGAATGGAGAAGAAGTCACTGTAGAACGACATGCAAGACGTACTCCCTCTATATATATAGAGATAGATATATAAATACTAGGGGCTTTCCAATTAATAGGAATTAAATGAGGATCCCCTGTGGGGCCCACACGGGTCGTTTTTTTTCGACCGAACTGTCCATTTTTTAAATTTCCATTGATAGATCATCCCTGCAAAAAAATCAATCAAATAAAAAATCATATACTTGTTTGATTAACCAGCCAAACTTTAGGTGTTTGTAGACAAACTTGTTGTTCATCCATTTGTTTGATCCGAATTAGATATCTTAACGGTTTTCAATTTGGTTGAATTTTTATAGGAATAATTTATCAATGTAGATGTAAAAAATGGACAGTTCGTATCGACACAAAACGACCCATGTAGTCCCCACTAGGGGATCCCTCATTAGAAGTCTATTGTATAAATATAGAGATAGATATATATATAAAATATATATATACAATAATGATCACTCGCGCACCGTAGAGCGGAGAATTCCCCGCTCACCTAACCACCCAACAACGAATTTCAATGATTGGAACTGTCCATATTTTAGAGCATCATTCGAAGATCACCCTTGCAAAAAATCAGCCAAATCGGAAACTGTTTAGTCAGTGTATTACTGTCAACATCATTTCAACCTTATCTGATGAATTGTATTTGTCTACAAAATTTGAAGAACCAAACAATTATTGATTTGGCTGATATTTTACTTGCAAAGTGGGCGAGTGATCATTTATGTATATATATATATATATAGATAAAACATTAGACACAAGTGTGCATGGTGCACCCCAGTTGTTACGGACAATACCATAAGGCATGAATTATAAATTAATGTCATATTAATTAATGGATTGGTTACAATTATATGCCTCAATTATACCCCACTTTTCAATTTGGTACCTCAAATTCAAAAATTTATATTAGAGTACATTAATCAACTTCAATATTTCGTCAATTGAGTACCTCCGTTATTCTGACCGTTAGAAAATTCGTTAACTGCTGACATGGCGCTGATGTGGCACATTGACTTGGCTTTTAAAAATATCTTTGTGGACATAAATTAATAAAAAAACCCAAGTAAAATTTAAAAATGATATTAGATATAAGAAATATATAATCCAATAAAAAATGAAGAGAAAGAAAAAAAAATAAAAAAAAAGGGCTGAAAGCTCAGCAACCTCGCAGCTCTAAGCCCTCCTCCTTCCACCTCGATCCCTAGCGTCGGCCACCCAACCCATCCACCAGCCTCCCCCTCTCCGGCCACCAGCTGCATCTTTCTCCTCGGCGCAAGTCCGCAATATTTTTTAGCGTACGTACGTTTTAATACTTACATTCTCCTCAGCGCAAGTCCGCATTATTTTTTTTAATGATACCAAATTCGAGCACTCAGCAACAAAGACCGAGTGCTCGTCATCTATCATCGAGCGATCACTGTCCATGGGATAAATTAATGGGCCAATGGGATAAAAGGGTTGGTGTTAAAATTTGAATATGTTTTATAACTCTACGTGATCTTTAATTAATTATTTGCTTAAATGGTCATCATTTCAAATGTTTATTGAAAATATTTTTTTTGTTTATTTATCTAAACAAAATTAGATATCTTAATGGGGATGATTTGTCTAATTGTTTTGTAGAAATGGTCTTTGAATAAAGATTTAAACAAATAAACGACTCAGGTTGTTGAGATACAATATGGAGTGGCTCAATGATGAATTATTTAAGGGATCCCTTAACTGAAGCTCCAATATATATGAAATACGTTAAAAGTAGTATTTTACCACATTGGACACATGTGTGGTGCATGCACTCCAGTTGTTAAGGACAATACCATAAGGCATGATCGAATTATAGATTCCTCCGCCCTTTGACACCGCAGGCAGGGAGAAGAAGTCACAATCTAAAACTTATGCGTCAACTGTACATTACTATATGAGTGTGTACACTCGTTATAGGTAAGTTTTACTTCTACCTGAGAATTAAGGGGATCGTTTGTAGTTTATTAATCTAAATTTAACCACTCATGAGCCTATATATGGAGGGGAGAGCAATGACATGTGATGACCCGATCATTCAATTCAAAGAGTGAAAATCACAAAGAGAATTGAGAGAGAGCAAGGCAATGAAAGAATGATCCTTGGCATATGATTGAAATCATCAAATCCAAATTAATTATCAAATTTGTTCACCTTTAATGATGCTTCATCTTCTTCTGTTTTTTTATTTTTTCATGACTTCCACGGAAACTCTAAAAACGCTTCTGCAGTTTTAGACCAATTACCAACATTGATATTGCCTTGAACTTGAAGCCAGCCTTCTCCAAGAAATCTGAGGATAAGAAGAAATTAAAAAAAAAAATAGTATTCTATGCGTCCGCCGGGAGTCGAACCCGGGTCTATTGCTTGGAAGGCAATTATCCTAACCGTTGGACTACAAACGCTGTTGTTTGGGAAATTGTTCTTAAAAGTATATAATGACTTGATAGGACTCAAAACAGCAGAGCTATCCAGTGGAATTCATAATATTACAAGACCCACATGGTGATGGGCAACCACTACAATTGAGCCATAATCCCCTTTTATTTTTGGGGTCTTAGGTTTGTCCCATCCAAACACTACTTTGGGCACTACTCTTCAAAATTACATTAAGATTTCCTTTCATACTGCATGCTTGACAATCCCATTTAGCCTAATTATAGGTCAAGTTCACAAATCAAAAATTAGTGTGGCACAATGTCATATTCACTTTGGAAATATCATTATTGTCTTTGGTCCCAACATAATGTAAAATTTTAAATGTATCGTGGGAATTTATAACTTTAGTAGTAGAGTACTTTTCTCCCTACACCCACGAAGAGAGTTTGACACTCTAAATCAAAAAAGAGAGAAAAAAAAAACCATTTTCAATTTGTAAAAATATACAGATAAGTTGATTCAAAAGTACTAGAAACAAAAACAAAAACAAAATCAAGCAAAATAGAAAATCATATATTGACTAAAACAAATTTTTCTGTATTGATTGTGAATTCTACTATTTCAAAGCTCTTGCTGTTTCTGCTTAATCAGGATTGTCAGTCTAAGCTCAGGAAATCACATTAAGGATCCAGAATTGTTCCTGAATAGTCTACATACAATGGAAATAACTCAATCCCCACTTCAATGTGTTCAAACTGTTTGTACAAATGTGTATAGCATATAGTCTATACAAATGTGATCAAAGTTTAGGTAGGTAACATGGTAAAAAGCCTTTTAAAAAACAATTTCAACACTTAGTGGTAGAGTCCATGTGTGCCACGTTATTGTCAAGTCAGTACTTAACGGACTTTTTAACGGTCAGAATAACGAAGGTACTTAATTGACGATATTTCATAGTTGAGATACCATAATGCAACTTTTTGAACTTGAGGTACCAAATTGCAAAGTGGTGTATAGTTAAGGTATGTAATTGTAACTAACCCTAGTTAAAATTTATAAGGTTTTGACAAAATTGCGCTTGAGGCTTTTATATTGTCTTTGAAGTTAGCTAATGTAGTCTCAATTATAAATTTAGTTGTGATTGTACGACACTCACTGTAACACCCTGATCCTCGAGCCCATAAATACACTGAAACTTGCCTTTTAAACCTCTTTTCAAAGAATGAGCCATGCACTTAACATAATAATAAAATACATTTGATAAATCAGAGTGCGAACCCAAAAACAAACATTTATGTAAAAGTTACTGTATAAAATCAGTTAATTCAAAACAAAGCGGGTCCCACTGCCTCAATTTCTCCTCACTGCCTCCTCAGCCTGCTTTACCTGCAAACATGCACAAACCCTACACCACAACCATGGTGTACCGGGTCATTCAAACAAACAACCCGGTAAGCTCACTAGAGCATGTATGAGTGAAATAACTTAAACAATAATCCTCAAAATTCTTTAAGTTCCAATACTCAAAAATAATCCACAATAAAATCGATAATTACTCAATCACATAATAATTCCATCACCAATCATCCAAGCATCAAGATAAAATCATAAATCCTAGTATTCAAATCAAAACCCATCAATAAATAATAATCATTCCACAAATCAAAAGCTTAGTCGTCAACTATTAACCTCAATAATATTCTCAAATCATTCTCGTCTTAAATAATAACCTCAACGTATAATCACCATCAATTCCATCCTCAAGATTCAAGCCTACACTTTACCAAGTCCTAGCGTAACCAAGTCCTAGAAAACAAATGCACACAAAAAATCAAGCAAACAGTTAAACTAACTAATTTCACTCACATCGCTCTTTGAAATCTCCCAGTTTTAAAATACGTTTTGAAACTTTTCCCAAATGATCAAAAGAAAGAAATATATCAAATATTCGTTGTAATGAATTCTTTCACATCTTAACAAATACCAATAGAAGGTTCTATATAACAACTTCAACTTTGAAATTCCTTTTGAACATAGAAAATAATGGGAAGTAATAGAAATGTTGTATCTTATAAAATTTCTAGCTAAAACCTCTTTTTGAGTCTTGAACTGATAGAAAATAACTAAAAATATTTTTATCTAATAAAGTTTTTCCTTTTTGTAAAAAAAACGTTGGCCATATAAGCACCCAATTGACAGGCTCCACATTGGTACCGTACAAGACCGTCGCACCAAGTGGACCGTCTACATAACTCCACCCGTACCGTCGCAACACCGTCATACGAGTGGACTTACGGTGTCCCTTGTACCGTCGCAACGCCGTCATACAAGTGGACTTACGGTGGCCCTTGTACCGTCGATTCGCCGTCGTACAATAAGCCAAAGTGTCGTATGTGCACGTAGATTACCCTTCCACGCGCACCGTCGCAACGCCGTCATACGAGTGGACTTACGGTGTCCCTTGTACCGTCGCGACGCCGTCATACAAGTTAACTTACGGTGGCTCTTGTACCGTCGAATCGCCGTCGTACAATAGCCAAAGTGTCGTACGTGCACATAAACTACCCCCAAAGGGTGAGGCATTCCGGCACACAGCCCAAAGCTTATGTGTGTGCCGTGATGGGTCCCAAATACCTATATGTATCTGTACCTGTGAGTGAGGGTGCTAATATGGCGGTTTGCTTTGCAACTTTCTAAAACCATTCTTGTAAATAGACAAAGTCTGCAAATTACGATTTCTTAAACTTTTTACAAATCCTCAAATCATGCATTTAATAATTCGTCTCAAAATAATATAGCTCTTAAAACCATGAAATCAAATGCTAAGCCAAAAACATTATAAATTCATATGCTCATCTCATGAATCCAAATAAAAAAACTTCCAATGGTTGGCGCTAAAACCAAATTTAAAATATTATCTTATGCATAAAAATAAATCTCAAATAAGTACTTCAAAACCCTTTATAGAACATTATTGTATAAATCATTAAAGTAAGAATAAATCTCAAATTCAATTCTCAATGGATTAAATTGGAGAAATAATCAATCGGAAACCATAAACCCTTCACTTGTTTGCTGTTCATACTCACAGTCTACTGCATAATAATTGCTTAATCCTCACTCATATTCCTTGACAATAAACATTTCTTCTCTAATTCAGCAATTATCGTCATAACATCTCTATAATTCTCAATTAATCCTTTAGTCTCAAATCCTCGTCAATTCCTTCTCATGATCTAAATCCTATACTTAGCCTCCTCTAACAAATAACAACAAACACACAAAACAGATAATTTGCTAACGGTACTCTACGATATAACTAGATAAGTTTCACTCACAGTTCAACTACGTAAAAGACTGAAATACCCTTCACGGTGCCATTGCTCGGATACCAAATCCGACAACATAACGGCATCGGGAATGAGACTTCCTGAGCCTGTGTACCTGTTAAGACCAGACAACGAACTTAAATATATACAGAATTCACAACTGGTCGTTTAGCGTCCAAAACGGGCGGCCACCACCACACACGGTGGCTGCCCGACCTTAAACAACACAGAAATTTCACAGAACTCCCCAAACAACCTCCAAGGATTTCCTAGAAGTTCAATGTGGGCAAAATGAGACAAACGGCCGCTGACGAGGCAGTGGTGGCAGCGGCGTCAGATCCTAAAAAAAATTGTTTTTCAACTAAAAATCAATCTCAATCAACCTAGGCACTTCAATTGGACGAAAAACAACTCATAAATCATTTAATATGCTCAATTCAAGGTAAACCCGAAATGGGTACAAGCCCTAAAATTTAAATCTCCAGATTCTCAAAATTGACACGCAAGAACAAGGGGGAAAGAAAACCCATACCTCGAGGATCAATTCTTGTAACTGGACCGACGGCCAATTATCGCCGGAATCGGCGGCAGAAGTCAGCGGCTGGCTTGGCTTCCCGAGCTCATTGCTCCGTCTTGGAGCATCCTATGGACAAACAGAGGCCATGGTCGGACTCGCCATAACGAGGGGAACAAAGCCCAGTAGGTCCGGTGTCACGTCTTGGCCGGAAAAATCAAATCGCCGACGAGAGCCACTCTCGGTCTTCGCGTCGATTCTCCGTCGAGGGTGGTCGCCGGAGTAAGGGAGTGGCATGGTTGAACTCGCCGGGGCCTGGGGAAGAAAACCCAAGTGGTCGCCACTCTCAAATTCGCCAGAAAAGGTGAGTCGTCGCCGGAGGCCCTATCGGCCTTGAACTGGGTCTCGGGTCCTGGGGAATTTTCGGGCTGCGCCGACACCAAAGGGAGGAAGGGGAGAGGAAGACGACCTCGTCTGGGCTTCGACCTCCGGCAGCCGTAGCCGGACGCGCCCTCACGCGCCGGTGATGGCGGCGGCTGCACTGTGCAGTGCGAGGGAGAGAAACGCGGGGAAAGAAAACCGGGGAGAGAGAGTGAGAGAAAGAGAGAATAAATACCCCCTTAGAACTTTCTGGATTTTGGGTATTTAAAACCCACTCAAATAAAATTACGAAATTGCCCCTCCCTTCAAATGCCCGTATCTCTCAAACCGTAACTCTAATTTATGCGTGCTTCATGTCAACGAACTCGTGAACTCGAAACCTTTCCAACGGGCCCAAAGTCAAAATCGAAAGCCCATTTATTTTAAAAGTCAACTTTGGGTCAAGCCCAAATTAAAACAAAAATTTAAAATTAAGTCAAAACCCTTTTTATTTTCCAAATAAATCCCAAAATCCTTAACATAAATATTCAGAATAGTTAAAATAATTTTCTAGAAAATACGGGGTCTCACACTCACAACTTCAAATTTAGTTGTGACTGAACGACAGTCACAAGTAAGTTATGATTGAATTGAATTTTTTTAAAGAGAAATTGTACTACAATATAGGTCCTTTGACTTTATATCCATGTCAGCATCTATATCTCAACTGATATTTTTTTATTTTCTAATAATTTTATTGGTTTATTTGTTTCCAAAATACCCTTGTGATTAAATATTTTAATTTAGTTTTTATGTTTCACATTTTTTAGGAGCTGATTTTGGATTGAATCATGCTACTTAATTTGATGATGCAAGATAATTGCATCTAAAGAGAAAAGTATACCAAAACCAAAATTAAAGATCAAGATTAAAATTAAAATTAATGATTAAGCTAGATATATATATCCAGTCTACCTATATTAGTGTATCTATGTAAGTGTACCTATATAATAGTGTATCAATGATGGTGAAACCAGTGTATCTAGCTATTTTAGTGTACCCATATTAAAGTATCGAAGAAAATAAAACAAAACGAGAGCTATAAATGCTTATGGTTTAGTCGACAAAGTAATAGAAAAGGTGGAAGCTAGCTAGAAAACAACAATTAATTAAGGTAAAATAAATAGCAACAAAATCAAACTAAGACGAATTAACCCAGATCTAGAAAGCTTAGGCACTTAGCAGATGGAAAAATTCCATGACAGAAGCAAAAAAAACTATGAGTATTAATTAAGGGATCCCTTAACGGAAGCTCCAATATACATGAAATATCTTACAAGTAATATTTTACAACATTAGACACGAGTGTGGTGCACCCCAGTTGTTACCGGACAATACCATAAAGTGCGTATGAATTTTAACTTTGACACTGTAGCTAGGTAGGGAGAAGAAGTCACAGCAGAACGACGTGCACACGGAAACACCCTTCTAATAGCTCTCCAAATAAAAATAATAATTTTGGAAGGAATTTTCTAAATTTCATTTGATTTTTAGTTCTAATCATTTATTAATTATCTGATTTTAGGGAACAAAAGAAAAATTCAAATCCAAGTTAGTAATCATTGCGACCCTTAAAATGGATGGAGTCAGTTGTTATCTTTTTGGAGTGTTGGCCTATTTTGTGTACGGTCTCGATTGTTTCTTTTTCTTCTAAGATTTAGGGGGAAAATAATGAACAAATTGAGTTTGAAAAAGTCCCAAAACCTCTGACAAAAACAAACAGTCCCAAAATCTATCTATATCCATCTATATATATAGAGATAGATATATGTATATATAGAGATAGATAAAATAATAAAAATAACAAAATTATAATGACCACAAAGTTTTTTTTTTTTTTTTTTAATTCAAGGTTTAGAGTTAAATAAGGACGACCAGAGCGAGTCAAATAATTAATTTTCTAAATCGATTACGTACGTACATGCAAACATTAGAAAAACAAGCGCTACCAAAACTTTAAAAAAAGATTTTCCAAAATAAATGTAGGTATTGATTGATTCTACGCCTTAGAGAGAGAGAGAGAGAGAGAGAAAACAGAAACCCCCCTACTTTATCTGCATGCATATATATATATATATAGATACATTCATCATTTGAATCTAAATTGATATTCAACCAAACAAGACAATTAAACAAGCAGGACGAAATTTATTAACAATGGCAAAGTCTAGCACAATTATCCTTGCCACTACACTTTGCGTCTTGTCCCTCTTTGGTTTAGCTTATTGTGGTGTCAACACTGAGATATTTGGTTCAGTTTATTGTGACAATTGCAAATTAAGGCATAAAACCCCAGTGGATCAGCCTCTCCCAGGTATACATAAACTACATACATTTCATTGATTTTAATCTTCAATTTCTTACGCGCAATGACAATGCATGCATGCATGTAATGATATTTTTGTTTCTCTGTTGTACTTGCTTTTACTTGTTTCAAATTCTAGACATATATTAAAAATCTAAGAGCTATAAATTCTTGAATGTAACCTCACAGACATTTACGCATACAGGTGCAACAGTGGGTTTGCAGTGCAAAGATAAAGATGGGAAGGTAACATGGACTGACAAGACTACGACTAATGACAACGGACAGTACTCGTGGCATTTACTTGGATACGAGAACGCCGCGTGTGCGATCGCTCTAGTGGATAGCAACAATCCTAAATGTAATGAGGTATCTAGTCAGGTGTCTCCCCAAGAAATCGACTTCGATGTCGAGGCCAACTCAAAAGTGATCGACTCATCCGGCAACGCAGCACCGACCACCATGAGATATGTGGCCACCCCAATGGGTTTCCAACCAAAGGAAGAGGCTCCTGGTTGCAAAGACCTTCTCAAACGGAAAGAAAGGGAATAAATTAATAAAATATGAATCTTGGCCTTTCGAGTGATGTTTTAATCAATTAATAAGAGGAAATTAGTTTCCTTAATAATAACTAGACTGTCGGCACGCTCACGCATATGCATGCCCGAATTTTGTTTTTTATATTGTGTAACGTGGGGTTTATCGTTGTAATCGTCAAATAAGATTGAATACTATTTATTAAGACTTACTGTACATAAGATTAAAATTGATATAAGTCCTTTGACTTTATATATATCGAGGTCAGCATCCATATTTGAGCTGATATATTTTTGTACGTTTTCTAATAGTTATATTGGTTTATTTGTTTCCAAAATACCATTGTGATTAAATATTTTATTTAAGTTTTTTATGTTTCACATTTTTTAGGAGCTGATTTTGGATTGAATCATGCTACTTTGATGATGCAAGCTAGATAATTGCACACCTAAAGAGGAAAATCAAACTACCCAGCTCTAGAAAGCTTAGGCACTAAAGCAGATGGAAAAACCTCACTTTATTTAACTATTAATTAAGAGGTTACAGTGCAACCAAAGTTAGACCAAATGGCCCAACCGGTGAGGATATTGTCTTCCAAGTTCCATCCATTGATCCATATATGCATACTACGGCTCAGGCCAAGTGTAGAAAAGTTCCTCAACGTGTTTCTCATCATCACGGGAATAGAGGCCTGCTTCTCTAACAAACCAGACACACGACGTGCACCTCTCCTCATCCCTGCTGGCCCTGTATATTTCAAAGTTGCCAGAGACTTTTTGGCCGCCTGTAGACTTGTGCCAGGCAAAGTCGCAGGTAAATATGGTGTTGGAAAACCAATTGTTCCGAAACTTCCAATTGAACTTGTGTTCGTAAGCAAGTTTGTGGGTCCCTAAATCATCACCATCTTTGGATTTGCAGTGAAGGGTTATCTTTGTCTTCCCCTCCAATTCGTTGAAGATGGTCACCTCCATCTTCTCTAAAAATCCCAACACATGTGGACTTTGGTCCACTAATAAGAGGATGAACATGGCGAAGGCAAACAATGTATTGCCAGGACGACTGTTGACACCCATTCTCACTCGATCTCTTAGCTAGGTGTTTTCTGTTGAGTGAATTAATATGCATATGTATTTATACATATGCATATGTATCACGTCTTATGTACGTTGCGAATCGAATCTCAGAAAATTAAATAAGCCGCCCATCTCCATTCCCCTATCCCCACTCCCACATGCCCTAACTCCCTCTCCCACATGCACTGCCCCTCTCTATTCCCCTAACTCCCTCTCCCATGTGCACTGCCCCTCTCTATCCTCCTGTTCCCCTACCCTGCATGCCTCTCGGCTCCACTCCACTCCACTCCACTATTTTTTAGTTTTTTTAGATTCTTAATTGTTTATTTTTGTATTAATTAACGGATCTCTTAACCGAAGCTCCAATATATATAAAATATGTTAAGAGTAATATTTTACAACATTAGACACAAGTGTACGTGGTGCACCCCAGTTGTTACAGACAATACCATGAGGCATGAATTATAAATTCTTCAGCCCTCTCACACCGCAGGAATGGAGAAGAAGTCACTGTAGAACGACATGCAAGACGTACTCCCTCTATATATATAGAGATAGATATATAAATACTAGGGGCTTTCCAATTAATAGGAATTAAATGAGGATCCCCTGTGGGGCCCACACGGGTCGTTTTTTTTCGACCGAACTGTCCATTTTTTAAATTTCCATTGATAGATCATCCCTGCAAAAAAATCAATCAAATAAAAAATCATATACTTGTTTGATTAACCAGCCAAACTTTAGGTGTTTGTAGACAAACTTGTTGTTCATCCATTTGTTTGATCCGAATTAGATATCTTAACGGTTTTCAATTTGGTTGAATTTTTATAGGAATAATTTATCAATGTAGATGTAAAAAATGGACAGTTCGTATCGACACAAAACGACCCATGTAGTCCCCACTAGGGGATCCCTCATTAGAAGTCTATTGTATAAATATAGAGATAGATATATATATAAAATATATATATACAATAATGATCACTCGCGCACCGTAGAGCGGAGAATTCCCCGCTCACCTAACCACCCAACAACGAATTTCAATGATTGGAACTGTCCATATTTTAGAGCATCATTCGAAGATCACCCTTGCAAAAAATCAGCCAAATCGGAAACTGTTTAGTCAGTGTATTACTGTCAACATCATTTCAACCTTATCTGATGAATTGTATTTGTCTACAAAATTTGAAGAACCAAACAATTATTGATTTGGCTGATATTTTACTTGCAAAGTGGGCGAGTGATCGTTTATGTATATATATATATATATATAGATAGATAAAACATTAGACACAAGTGTGCATGGTGCACCCCAGTTGTTACGGACAATACCATAAGGCATGAATTATAAATTAATGTCATATTAATTAATGGATTGGTTACAATTATATGCCTCAATTATACCCCACTTTTCAATTTGGTACCTCAAATTCAAAAATTTATATTAGAGTACATTAATCAACTTCAATATTTCGTCAATTGAGTACCTCCGTTATTCTGACCGTTAGAAAATTCGTTAACTGCTGACATGGCGCTGATGTGGCACATTGACTTGGCTTTTAAAAATATCTTTGTGGACATAAATTAATAAAAAAACCCAAGTAAAATTTAAAAATGATATTAGATATAAGAAATATATAATCCAATAAAAAATGAAGAGAAAGAAAAAAAAATAAAAAAAAAAGGGCTGAAAGCTCAGCAACCTCGCAGCTCTAAGCCCTCCTCCTTCCACCTCGATCCCTAGCGTCGGCCACCCAACCCATCCACCAGCCTCCCCCTCTCCGGCCACCAGCTGCATCTTTCTCCTCGGCGCAAGTCCGCAATATTTTTTAGCGTACGTACGTTTTAATACTTACATTCTCCTCAGCGCAAGTCCGCATTATTTTTTTTAATGATACCAAATTCGAGCACTCAGCAACAAAGACCGAGTGCTCGTCATCTATCATCGAGCGATCACTGTCCATGGGATAAATTAATGGGCCAATGGGATAAAAGGGTTGGTGTTAAAATTTGAATATGTTTTATAACTCTACTTGATCTTTAATTAATTATTTGCTTAAATGGTCATCATTTCAAATGTTTATTGAAAATATTTTTTTTGTTTATTTATCTAAACAAAATTAGATATCTTAATGGGGATGATTTGTCTAATTGTTTTGTAGAAATGGTCTTTGAATAAAGATTTAAACAAATAAACGACTCAGGTTGTTGAGATACAATATGGAGTGGCTCGATGATGAATTATTTAAGGGATCCCTTAACTGAAGCTCCAATATATATGAAATACGTTAAAAGTAGTATTTTACCACATTGGACACATGTGTGGTGCATGCACTCCAGTTGTTAAGGACAATACCATAAGGCATGATCGAATTATAGATTCCTCCGCCCTTTGACACCGCAGGCAGGGAGAAGAAGTCACAATCTAAAACTTATGCGTCAACTGTACATTACTATATGAGTGTGTACACTCGTTATAGGTAAGTTTTACTTCTACCTGAGAATTAAGGGGATCGTTTGTAGTTTATTAATCTAAATTTAACCACTCATGAGCCTATATATGGAGGGGAGAGCAATGACATGCATGTGATGACCCGATCATTCAATTCAAAGAGTGAAAATCACAAAGAGAATTGAGAGAGAGCAAGGCAATGAAAGAATGATCCTTGGCATATGATTGAAATCATCAAATCCAAATTAATTATCAAATTTGTTCACCTTTAATGATGCTTCATCTTCTTCTGTTTTTTTATTTTTTCATGACTTCCACGGAAACTCTAAAAACGCTTCTGCAGTTTTAGACCAATTACCAACATTGATATTGCCTTGAACTTGAAGCCAGCCTTCTCCAAGAAATCTGAGGATAAGAAGAAATTAAAAAAAAAAATAGTATTCTATGCGTCCGCCGGGAGTCGAACCCGGGTCTATTGCTTGGAAGGCAATTATCCTAACCGTTGGACTACAAACGCTGTTGTTTGGGAAGTTGTTCTTAAAAGTATATAATGACTTGATAGGACTCAAAACAGCAGAGCTATCCAGTGGAATTCATAATATTACAAGACCCACATGGTGATGGGCAACCACTACAATTGAGACATAATCCCCTTTTATTTTTGGGGTCTTATGTTTGTCCCATCCAAACACTACTTTGGGCACTACTCTTCAAAATTACATTAAGATTTCCTTTCATACTGCATGCTTGACAATCCCATTTAGCCTAATTATAGGTCAAGTTCACAAATCAAAAATTAGTGTGGCACAATGTCATATTCACTTTGGAAATATCATTATTGTCTTTGGTCCCAACATAATGTAAAATTTTAAATGTATCGTGGGAATTTATAACTTTAGTAGTAGAGTACTTTTCTCCCTACACCCACGAAGAGAGTTTGACACTCTAAATCAAAAAAGAGAGAAAAAAAAAACCATTTTCAATTTGTAAAAATATACAGATAAGTTGATTCAAAAGTACTAGAAACAAAAACAAAAACAAAATCAAGCAAAATAGAAAATCATATATTGACTAAAACAAATTTTTCTGTATTGATTGTGAATTCTACTATTTCAAAGCTCTTGCTGTTTCTGCTTAATCAGGATTGTCAGTCTAAGCTCAGGAAATCACATTAAGGATCCAGAATTGTTCCTGAATAGTCTACATACAATGGAAATAACTCAATCCCCACTTCAATGTGTTCAAACTGTTTGTACAAATGTGTATAGCATATAGTCTATACAAATGTGATCAACATCATAAATGCCACAACAGAGTATTGTTTTCTGTAAACAAACTGTTAAAACAAATCCTCTCAGAATATTTTAAGCATGCTCACAGAGCAACCCCAAAGTCACCACTAACATCAACTTCAGATTCCAAATCAGCCTCTAAATCATCAGAGTCAGATGGCCCGGCGACAGCTTGGCCAACCCCTTTGGGTCCTTCCCCTGGTATTCTTGCCTCTTGTATAATGTCATTTATTTCTTCAATGCTCTGTGCTGGTTGGTCTCGTTCCACTGCCGCGTAGTTTGTTTTCTCAACCTCAACTAGCTCTTTTGGCATATTTTTCAGAAACCAAGGGTGCTGTTTTATCTCAGGGAGAGTGATCCTCTACAATGAGGATATGGACAGGATTGTCAATATAGAATCTATAGATAGTTAAGAGGGTTCATGCTCTTATTCATTCATTTATTTCCACGTATTGTTCTTGTGCCTCAAGTGAACAACAAGGAAACAAGAGAAACTCATTTGAGAAAATGTGGGAAGAAAAATTACCTTAGAAGGGTTGGCAACAAATATACGAGAAAGTAGGTGCTTGCACTCTGCAGAAATACGTACATAGTCGGGTATGGAGTATTGCACACTCATAATTCTCTGTTCCAGAAAATTGGGGTGGAATGAAAAACCATAATATTTTGGAATTAAGATCACTCTGTCCAACTATAATGTGTTTGGATGAAGCTCACCTCAATGGTCTTACGAAAATTTCTAGGATCTTCAGGGTCCTCGAAAGGATATGCTCCTACCAACATCACGTATAGCGTCACACCACAGGACCAAACATCTGCAATCTACAGAGTTATACCAACTTAGAAAGCAAATAAAATTGACAAAGTTTATGGTTATGGTTGGTTTTATCAGTTTTAGGGATCTTATATGTCAGCTATAGCTGAGATATGCCTAACACAGAGTAGATGGTCAGACTGCTAAGTCCAACAAAAAGTAAAATGACAGAACATGATTGAATTTCTGAGACTGGCTGGGGTCCTGGGGAAACAATATGGACAACTAGATACCTTTCCATCATATGCTTTCCGGGATAGAACCTCCGGAGCAATGTATGCAGGTGTTCCAACTGTTGATTTTGGTTGTGAGTGCAATAGAGCAGACTGCAAATGTAATATATTAATATTAATATATAGCACCAAAGATAATATGTCTGAATTCAATAAGAAAATAATAAACCTTGGAGTATCCAAAGTCACATATTTTAAGACGCGGTGTTGCACTTCCATCCAAGAGTGTGTTTTCCAGTTTCAGATCCCTGTGACAAATTTCCTGCGGTAAAATCACTGGCGAATGTAAGAAACGAAACATTACGTCCACACAAGAAAACCATTTGGTAATGTATGTGCATGTCTCTTTGTGTATACCATGAGATGACAATAGCTGACTCCAGATATCAGCTGCTGGAAGAAAAACCTTGCCTGTCATGAAGGGGAATTGCCAACAAGCAAACAGTCGTGAAGCGAACACTTAAAAATAATTTCCACATGCACCAAAACTAAAGGAACTTAAACCAAACATGTCAAATAAAATGAACAAGCTAACCTCATCTTCACTAAATCTACCAGCACTGCATATCCTCTCAAAGAGTTCACCACCAGCTGCATATTCCATGACAATAGCTAGATGACTTGGAGTCAGCAAGACCTGCACGCAAAAATGATACTTCAAGCATTCGTTTGTTCGTGTACAAATCAAGACTGCCTTATCCTAGCTCTTTGGTGCCCACTTCACACACACACAACACACACACAATACAAATTTATTACCTCTTTGAACCTGACAATATTTGGATGCCTCAAGGATCTGTGGTTTATGATTTCCCTCTGAACATTCTCATCAATCTGAAACCCAGAAAACCAAAGAAGAATTTCATATCCATAATAAAATCAGATCTAAAATACAACTTGCATTATGTACTACACTATGGTTGCTCATAAACAGTTCAGAAAAGTAATTGACTTTATATAGTCATAAATAATTTCAGAAAATAAATGCACTTGGATGCATGAGAGAAATATAGCAGAAAACTGCTAATTATCTATATATTCAGCAGCTGAAACTAGAAAGAAGCAACAGAACCAAAGAAAAAGTAGAACATGAACTTATTATCAACTTGGGCTCTCTTCCAAATCTACTAGTGCAACACTGCTCCTCCAACTCAAATCTCACTTCAACTAATACCCACAAGACCATCATTGATGTACAACTTAAAATTAGAGCTCACCCCCAAGAGTTTTGAGGACGAATGAGAAACCAAGCAAACCACACTCCAAAACCTTCCTCATGATCCATCCAGCTCTCCCCAAACACTACCATACCATTTCAAATGAAAAAAACAGAATTTCAAACAAAACCCAGTGACCCTTTTTATCAAGAAGTAGATGTGCAATTTCAGTACACAACACTAGCAGTAACATTTCCAGAATTCAATGCATTATTCAAATCAATTAGCAAAAAACAAAAGCAGAACAAACACCTTCTTTCCCCTTTCTATGTATTTGACAGCCACAAGTTCCTTAGTCTTCTTATCTCTGACCAGCCTTGCCACTCCAAAATTCCCAGAACCAAGATCCTTGAGTGGCTCATACCTCTCCTCCATTCCAAACATCCCAAGAAGAAACTGAACCAAAATATCTTCACCAGTAAAGAGAGAAAGTAGAGAAAGACAAATCAATAGGAAAGCAAAAAACCCAAATGGAAAAATCTAGCTGCAGGCTAGATAAGTAGATATAGATAAGAAAAGACCCGATTAGAAAATTGAGAGAAAGATTGTTTCTTGAAAGCAAGAAGACCACCACGCGTCAAAAAAGAGCAAAGGGCTGCTACAAAATCCCAAGGCAACCTCAGCCGTAACCCCCTTTGGACAAAAAAAGTCTTCAACCCAGTAACAGACTTTAAATGGTGGAAGTCATTGTTTATAGTAAAAAAACAAAAAAAAAATCAGATAAATTATTATTGTTAAGAAATCCAAGAGTGCTCGGTTTCTGAGAGAATGAAACGCCACGTATGGTGCCCAGGAGGGTCCCTTCTAAATGACTCTGACTCTGACAGTGAAAAAGTCAGTCGACCATGTTTTACGTTATCTGACAGACTGACACAGGGCGGTGGTGCGTAGTTTAGATGGAGGGTGCAGGCTAAGATTCTGTCAGTGTCCGAATATACCAATGTACTAACGTGCGCCGCGTGGGTCCCGCTCTAGGACTGTGGATGTCTGTGCGTTACGTTAGTTTGTAGTCTGGAAAAGTCGTACCTGTGAATAAGAATATATTATCCAATGAAATCATGAATGATGGGCCCTTCGGAAATTTTCACGTTTTGCCGACGTTGGCGTTTCTACTGCTTTCTGCTGGCTCCTGTTTACCGGTAATTTTAGTTCCCGCGCCTTGGACTTCGTGAACCGACGATGTATTTTTATTTAATAAAATTATTTATAACGTATTAATTTATGGATTAGTGAAGTTGAGACTTGAGACTTACCCTCACTAAACTTATTTATTAGGCCAATTTTTTATTAAATTGTGTTTGATTTTGAACGTTGTGTCTCATTTATTTCTTAGATTTAGTTTAATATCGCTGTGAGAAAAAATAATTATGAAATAAAATCAGCAATTAAGTATTTGGTAAATTATATTTTTAAAAGTGATGTGAGTGTAAAAAGCAGTATTAAAGTGTTTGGTAAATTTTAATGTAAAACTATTGTGGCTATGTATAATTATTAGAATGGACGTGATGTTGAAAGTGTCTGAAATGAGGGATAACCCTCTCACATTTTGAAAAAAAAAATTGAAGATATATTGGACAACTCAAAATTTTTATTAATGGGACCCAACTTTCATTCACAACAGTTTTGAAAACATAGCTTTTCAAAACTGTAGTGAGTGTTCTAAAATTGTGAGATACTACAACTTTTTTTTTTATTACCAAACACCAAAACTTTTGTAAATGACCTAGAATTATCATTTACAACAATTTTTGGTTATCTAACTACAATCTCAAACAAAACCTTAATCATACTTTTATTACCAAACACCAAAACTGTTGTAAGTGACCTAAAATTATCATCTACAACAGTTTTTGGTTATCCAACTACAAACCCAAATGGGTCCTTAATCATACTAGAGCGAATTCAACTCTATATGAATTTCTATCTGACTCATTACCTCATTCATTCTCACTACTTAAATCAACTTCAAAAATTGTGTCTCATTTATTTCTAACATATGCATATAGAATATTAATAAAGTTGGTTGGCTTACGGTATTTCATATTGGTCGATGTGAGAACTACATATGTAATGAAGACGATGCACACTTGTATAAATTGGTGTCACTTCAACTAGATGTGATTTACTACGTAGCCAATAAATATAATTAAGTAGCATTATTTATTCATTTTTTAGAAAAATATGATTAAATACTAAATTAAAATAGTTTTCACCAAAGCATTAAATGATTATTATTTTTTTTTAGTTTAGGTACTAACATAGATTAAAATATTTTGAATTAAATCACAAATCCAAACAGAAAGTTGGTATTTAAACTAAAATGACATTTAAAAATTTGGTACCTAAACTGAAATAATATAAATATTTAGTAATTAAAATAAAGAAACATTGTGATTTGGCACCTAAAGTCAATAGATAATATGAGATAATTATATTTGAACACATACTCACTCAATCTCTCCAAAAGAAAAAAAATGCTAATCTCATTCTACTTCAAAGAAGAGTTAAAAAGTAGTTAAGCCAAAAAGACCAAAAAAATCCCTTTACTTTTTGGGCCTTCAACTAAAAAGCCCCAAATCTATACTTTATCTACCAAAAATCCCCCGTACCGAGGATTTTCATGCTTAAGAACAAAAAAATGTTCCGAGCATTTGGTATTGCACTAGAGTAGCATTTTTTTGCAACTTTTGCAGTGCAGTAACTCTTATATATCCTTTTAAAAACTCAAAATATTAAATCTAAACTTTATAAATCTCATAAAACATACTAAATTATGCTTAAATACACTCAAATAAGACCCAACAACAACAACAAAAATTATCAAAAAATACTTTAAAAATAGAAAAATATATATAATTGTTGCACTACAGTAACATTTGCAACTGTTACTACACTACAGTACTAAGGGTTCGGTAAACAGTGCCGAGCGCTCGACACTGTTTTGTTAAAATGCGGACGCGCGTCCGTTAATATATTTTTAGGGACTTTAGAGTTAAAGAAAAAATATATGCTCACTTTTGAGTCTTTCTAAAAGTTTTTAGGGGTTTTTCAATAGTTTTCTATTAGTTTTTCTCTTCTCTAATTTTACATCTTTTATTTTATTTGTAAGTAAAATTTTCATGTGACACGTATATACAAATTATATAGTAGTGAAGAAAAACAATTTTCCCAATAGTATAACTATCTTTTAAATTTTGCTATGCATACAGATAAAAGTACATTAAGAGGTCGGGACTAACTTAGGCCCACATATAGCTCAACTCCTAGTATTAGACATTGACATCATTTCAATCATAGTGCTAGGATTTCTCAAACAAAAGAAGAAAGTAGACAAAAACAAAAACAAAAAAAGTTGGAAGTTTTCTGTCAAAAGAGAATTGAAGTTTTAAAAAATTAAATGAGGCAAGACAATACTTTCATTGATTTTTCTATAGAGTTATTTGTCGCACTAGATGCAATTAAATTTAGAGATAATTAGATTTAGTTTCTTTAGAAAAATAATTTTTAGATGAGGGCCGGGGATATTTTAAAATTTATAAGAAAATTATTTTAATTCATAATAAAGTCCTTTTAATTTATGAGATTTTTTTTTAATTCATGATAAAGTCTTTTTTCCCCAATTTGAAGGATATTTCCCTCTATTTGAAGGGTATTTCCCCTCCTAGGATGTAGAGTGGGTTTTGTAGAGGTTCCACCCAAAATCTCGAAGTTAAAACTTAACATAAAGTCGTCAAAGAAGAAAAATAAAAGGATTTAATTAAAAACCCTAAATCACTACCGATTTTAGTTTAAGAAAGACTCATAAAATAGACTGGACTCTAAGTCTCCCTTAAATTAATAATATATTATAATTTTAATTTAATAATATTAGAGATTTTAAATTTGTGTCTCATATTATCTCAAATAAAGTATCATTATATTTGTTAGAGTTTTACTTATTATGACATAAATAAGTCTTAATATAGATTTATGTATGAATCAATAAAAAATTGACATCCCATTTGAAACTCAAATATTTAGAATATGTGAAGTGGATAATATTTTGTTATAAAATTTGGTAAATAAGAGGGTGGGAATATTCTTTAGTGATCCAGAGGATAAGCGGGTCGTTAATTAAAATTTGAAGGAATAGCTTGTGTTTATGTCAGGTCTTCCTTTAGTCCCCCACAATCCATCAATCAAACACTGAAATTAAATTCTTAATGCCCCAGTAGTTATTAGTTGGGACATTAATTGTTACTTATTCATGTGATGTTGATCCCAAGTATAATATTGATCCTCATATGGACAATGGTTTGAGACTTTTGGATTCTCTATTGTCTTTTACTTGAGATTTGGATGGAATTTGCGTGTCAAAAATTTTGACCTTAATCTTATTTTAATATAACCGACTCTGAAATTTTGGGAACCTTGTACATAAAAACCCTGTGCAAGTATTAAAACGGGGACCCTGTTTCTCATGCAATACTAAAAAAAAATAACCATGACTGAATTGATGTTCATAAGACAATGTATTGATGATGTGATTGGGACTTTTGTTTTTATTTGGGGTTGAATTTCATGCGTTTGTTGGTCTAGTTAGCAACAAATGAGATTTGAACTACCAACTTAAGTGAACAAAGAAGCACTACCCACTACCAACTATATATGCTAAACATCTTTGCATTCTCATGGTTGTATTTACTTTTTTTTTTTTTTTTTTCAGAACGGGTTGTATTACTATTTAGGTTTGCTAAAGTATATAAATTCGGCTTAAATTTTGGATTGATCTTGACTTTGACCATACAAAAAGGTAACAAAGCTAAACCTCCTGTTAACTAGGAGGGTGAAGTAAGGTGCTATGCTTTGGTTGGTCATTTGGTTTTTCATCTTTTCCCAAACATCACCGAAAGCTAAGAGGATGAAGGTGAAAAGGGAAACATAAAATAAAAAAATGATAAATCTTATTTCTTTAAAAGAGAATAAAAGTGAAGGGCCATAATACTACTACTACTACAAGTTATTTGGATAGATAGAAAATGGAATATTCATATTGGGCCTTAAAGGGTATATTGGTTATACAATTCAAAGCCCAATGTCAAGTATTCAATGAAGATATCATTCATCCTTTTCGGTCTAATCGTCAAATTTTTGGCTACCCATTGTTTATTTGGTTTATCTAAAAGAGTGATTCTATGCACACTTAGATGTTGATTATGGACACCTAGATTTTCTAAGCATCCACCCCCAAATTTAAAAATTTTGAAATTTTCTCTGCACACCCAATTATACAAGCATTACATCAAGGTATTTCGGTCTCTCTAATCACAAAAGAAAGTTAGTACAAGGCTACTCTACTCGCACCAAATTAGCAAGGTTCATGCATATCATATAGTATATACTGTAATACTCATTGCTTATCCATCTCCTCTCAATATCTGCAGACTCATTCTTCTCTCTCTTTATAACTCTTCATCTCTTTCATCTTCTTCTTTGCTTCATTTGTTTTTTCTCTCATTCATTTCCATTTCTTCCTATCTTTTTTCTTTGTTTCTTCACGATTTCTTTCCAAACCAACAAATGAAATGATTGATTTGGTTCATTTAGAAATATGCTTTGGACATGGCCAAAAAAAAAAAATGCTTTGGACAATTAAATCGATTTGGTTTGCAATTGGAAAATTAAACCAATTCGAATGACACTCTCTAAAATTTGTCACTCCTACACCCTAAAATTTGTCACTCCTACTTTTGAGAATGTAGAGTGTTATCTCACATTGAAAAAATATAACCTTGTATAATGGTTTATAAGGGTTTTGACTACTCCTCTCATTGCCAATTAGTTTTTGGATGAATGCTTAAATTTTTTCATAGTATCAGAGCAAGTTCGCTCACGTGTGTTTAGCTAAGTGGCCACACGTGTTCCATGTCACCCAATAAAAGTTGTCTACATATTTGGCTTAAATGATGTCACACATGCGGGAGCGTGTGAGAATGTAGATTATTATCTCACAAAGGTTTGAACTATTCTTCCCATTACCAATTAATTTTAGGATGAATACTTAAATTCTTCAACTTTATCACACCCTAAAATTTGGGATGTACTTAAATAACATTCTGTTGTAGGATTTGGTAAACAAAACGGTGCAAATATTTTTATTTTCTTCCAACAAAACGGTGCAAATATTTTTATTTTCTTAGTGATCTACGAGATAAGCCAGTGTGTCCCATATGATAGTTTGGTTGGTGTGTCCCATATGATAGTTGGTACTTGGTAGGTAGCCTTCCTTAGTTAAAATTTAAAGGATAAAGTGATAAACCGTGTGTTTTCCAAAGTCGTAATCCTCCTTTAAATGATATTTATTAATTCCCCAGTAGTTATCAGTGGGGACATTGTTACTTAATTATGTGATGTTGATCCCAAGCATAATATTGATCTTCATATGGAGGAAGGTTGGCTGGGACTTGTGTGCTAAAATTTCTTACCTAAATCTCATCTTTGACCATATAAGGGATTGTAAAGTTCAATGGCCAAAAAATAAAAAAGGGACTATAAAGTCAAACCTCCTGTTAATTAGGATGGGGAAGCAATAAAGTGTTATCCCTTGATTGGTCATTTGGGTTTTCATCTTTTCCTATACATTACCGAAACTCGAAAGCTAAAAGGATAAAGTGAAAAGGAAAACTAATAATTTATTTCTTTAAAAATTTGTGAAGGGTCAATTCTGCATTTTCTCTTTGATTTTCTGCGATTTCGTTTAACTTTGCGATATTTTGTGCGATTTCATTTAATTTTTGTGATTTATTGTCCGATTTTATTCGATTTTATAGTTGCAGTTGCAAATCTAAAGATTTCTATATGTTTAACAGTTGCAGAAATGCAGCTACTGCAGATGTATCTACTGCTATTAATATGCAGTTCTGCAAATGCAACTGCTGGTTTTTAGTAGTTTTGGTCTGGAAATTAAAGCACCCCTTTTCTTTTTTTGGCCATGAAGCCATGAAGGGTCATATAACTATATAAGTTAATTTGGATACTTAAATAAAAAATGGAAGTTCGTTTTGGAAAAAAAGGAAATGAATACCTGGGCTTGGTATTGGGCTTTAAGAGGTTTTTGATTGTGCATTCAAAGCCCAATGTTAAGAACTCAACAGTTCATGTACCATTTTCAGCCAAATTTTCATGTTTTGGGCTCCTAAGTTGGATCATGTAGCTGATATAAGTACAGTGTGAACACCTTCCATAGTTTCAAACAGTGATGTATCATGTATGCAACGATTGTTTCTCAATAACTGGAACTGTAATTTCTTACCCAATAAACAGTAAAATTAGATGCTCAAAATACGTTTTTGAAGAGCACTTGACCAAGTAATTATTGCCATTACTTTCTAACCAAGTTGGCCTTGCATATCAGATTCAGCTTTGATTTGTCTTATTGTTCACTCTTGTTTCATTGGCACCGAGTGCATTCTTTTAAAATTATAAAAGTTTTACGCACCATAACCATTTCACCTAGTGCTCATTAGATCCAAGTCCTTGATACAAGCCATAGAAAAGAGCAAGAGAAAGTAGAGACAGATTGGGAGCAAGTCCTTGGTATAAGCCATAGAAATCATGTATGCCTTGGTTTCGGCCTCAACTTGCTCTCAATCTAGACCTAAAACAACCATAACCACAACTTTAGAAGTGAAACCTAATTACCAAACATAAAATGCATTGCAAGAAATCCAAATTCAACTTTTTTTGGTAAATTACCCAAACTAAGCTTGCATGAGACGTTGCTTGCTACATTCAATTATTCGTGTCCTCACAAAGAGTAAAATCCATTTGCCAAGGTGTTACTTCTTTTAATTTCCTAAATATACCTTAAGACTACATATGGATTAGAGGATAAGGTTTGATCTCTTAATAGATTGTGAATATGGGTCAAATATTTAGTACAAACTCAACATAA
Source organism: Dryas octopetala (assembly GCF_963921425.1). Classification (NCBI taxonomy): domain Eukaryota; kingdom Viridiplantae; phylum Streptophyta; class Magnoliopsida; order Rosales; family Rosaceae; genus Dryas; species Dryas octopetala. Next base: position 8,161,071 of record NC_141374.1, on the reverse strand, counting down.
CTAATTATTCAAATTCACAATTTGACAATAGAATATTTTAATAGATTGGATATTATAAACAAAACAAAGATACATAAATAGAAAATAAACTATTCTAAGGGTTTGAGCACTAAAATCGATATATCGTATATAAAAAGTAAGCACATAAAAAACTCATTAATTTCTCTTTTGATAAAAAGAAATAAAAGATACCATCCATCAAAAAATGAAATGAAAATACCAAAAGCGAATGCAAGCGTAAAGGAACCTACCACATGGGCATGAATTTCAACTCAACAAAACTCCCTAACCCCCCAATATATGCATGCAATAGAGAATCAAAAGCTATAAAAAAAAAAGTGGCATTGATAATGACTTTATCCATGTATAACCAGCAAAGGAAGATGGAAGATGACCCACATTGTCTAGCTAGATTATTACAAGTCCACAAAGTCCTTCCTAACTTTATCATTGTGACTTCACAATGACGGGCATAAATAGTTTGAGATGCACTTAGCATCCAACCCTCCAATTTAGGCAACAATGTTTGGTAATTGGTATGTATCGGCTTGTGGTCCAAACAATTCATGCCAAGGAGTTCAAAAGTACAATATTCCTTTTTTCTATACCTTACAAATTGTTAATAGGTCATTGGACTAGGTCCAGCCGACTCACTACGTACAAATATGACCTATGATCCTACTCGAAGGCTAGTACTGGACCTCTAGCCATAAGATGCAAAATGTAGTTTGGCCCTACATACAAACCATTCTTGAAGCCACCACAAAATGTAGTTTCATGATCCAAATGAATATATTTAGATCTTTATAAAAAAAAAATTTATTATCTTAAATTGATTAGTTATCTAGCTATAATTTAACAAATAGACAAACACAAACTTTCCATAAACATTTAATAATTATTACTATAATTAAAATTTTAATTTATCAATTTTCAACTTAGTTGATTTTTTGCATGGTTGATGTTTGAAAAAAAAAATTGAAAAGGCCGGGGATCATGAAAATACATTATGGGATAAACTCAAAAAAATAATTTGTCAATTTGTTATATAATGGTGCATGTTTGAAAATTTCTCATTTACCTATAACCCTCTTTTAATCAAATTAATCTAGTCTTTAAGCTTAAATTATGATTGGTTGATAATTTTGCGACTCTAGTAGACTAGTACTATGCTTTTGTTATGTCCCTTTTTGTTTTTGGGTGCTTACAATAAATTACAAATATAAGTTCTAGTGATCTACCATCTTTCCATTCTTTCCGCCCCACTTAGATTGCTCATAAGAAAACCACTAAAATGACATTTTGAAAATTAGTCTTGTTTTTTGTTTTTACTAAAGAATTTCAGGTTTTTTTTTTAGAATTTTAGAAGTATAACCATTAAGTAGTGTTCAAGCTCTAATCAAATAATGTTTTGAATTCCTCTCAAATATTACTCAAAAAGAGTTAAAATGTCACTTGAAAGGAATTCTAAACTTCTACTACTACTCGAAGTTTATATTTAAAAAAATTTAAAAGAAGGCTAAGTATCTTTAAATGTTCCAAATTTTGATATATTAGTCTTTCAAATTCCTCCGAGTCCGAGCGTTGAACAGCCCCACTTAGAGGAGACAACAAACATTGACAACCCAATCCCCTTACTCTATTAGAAGCCACCACTAGTGAGCCGACATAAGGCACTAGATACTAGTAGGAGATTCCAAAGTAAACAAATAAACAATAAAGAAGAAAATATAAAAACGTAAAGGTGACAAGAAATTGAATTTAAAATTAATGAAAAGCACAAGCACGAAAGCATAATCATCCCCCTTAAACAGCTAAAGTTGATAATTTAAATAATTAAACATCACTTTACAAACAGATTTCACATGATTTTTTCTTGGTCGGTCCAAGGTGTCAGTCTCTCCGTGTGCCAATGCAGCAATGCTTGTGCTTTCGAGTCTTTGACGCTCTTGTTTTTTTTAGTCCTACGCAAAGTGGATCATAATTAAATAAATAAATGGTTTATTTCATATTTAGTACTTAAATTTTGACATTTGTTTTAATGTGGTACTTAAATTTTTATTTGTCCAAATTGAGTACCTAAATTTTTATTTTGTGTCTAATAGGTACCAAAATGAATTTCTATTAAAATTGTCAATAAAAATTAGGGGCAATATAGTCAAAGTATATTTTAATTATTTTTTTTATATGTTTAAAATTATTAAAAAAACACACAACAAACAAAAAAAATTAAAAATTAAAATTAAAATATAAATTTTTTGAAGTGACTATATTGCCCATAACTTTTGTTGACAATTTTAACAGAAATTCATTTTGGTACCTATTAGACACAAAATAAAAGTTTAGGTACTCAATTGGGACAAATAAAAGTTTAGGTACCACATTAAGACAATGGTCAAAGTTTAGGTACTAAATATGAAAAAAAACCCATAAATAAATAATTTTTCAAGAAAAAAAGTAAAATTTCAAGTAGTTCAAGATTATAATATAATTTACTTGACTTTTTTTGGCCAATTATATTACTTGATCGACTTTAATCTCAAAAAAGTGTAGCAAATTCAATATTTATTTTATATACATTTAATATTCAAGAGAAAAGTGATTTTCAAATCTCTACAGCTCTACTTTTATTATATATAACTATATAAGTAGGTGGTCTTTTTGAACATAAAATTAATATTTTAAAGTCTAATGAAGTGATTAACACTAATAATTCAAACCTGAATTCTTCAATTTAAACCGCTACATCCAAATGGACTATAAAATTTAGCAAGGTGCTACTAGTCCTAAGTCCTAACTTATTTTTTAGTTGGTTTTTTTTTTTTTTTTCAACCTACATGACATGGTATATTCATACTACTTCATTGAGTTAAAGAGACAATAATATAATAGAATACCATGTACGTTGAGAATAATAAATTAATAAAAATGGTTAGACTAAATAGTATTACCCTAAAATTTAATAGTAAAACTTAAATATACAAGATAATTTTCCATTCATATTGTTGGGTTAGCTCAAAATAATAATTCAAGAATAGAGACTTAAAAATGAACACATGATATGATAATCAGATAACGTTGAGACATTAAGATTATATATATATATATAGCATTAAAAAAGTCAATTGAAGAAGACATTGATGAGATCACAAATGCTGAGAAAGGGAACAATCCTAATTGAATAAGGTGGCAACTAACAAATCAACACCTCAAAAACTATAAAAGTATTAAAAGACATGGGATCATCCATAGACATGTTGCCAAGTTGATACATACTCTAATTTTGCGATTCATTATTTGCCACTTAAAATTGTATGGAAGTTTAAATGATAGGCTATGTAATTGGACCCCTCACTGTCCCAATAAACGTAATTGGACCCCTCACTGTCCCAAATAAACGTAATTGGACCGTAATTGGACCCCCCTCCCCCACTGTCCCAAATAAACAAAATTGACAAAAAGGGGAAATAAATGCATGAGAATTGTTTGGATAAAATTGACATAACACCCAAAATACCTTTTAATTGTCAAATGCATGTGCGTCAACTGTACTTTGAACAAGGAATTACAAATTCATGTTAATTTTAATTATTAACATTATCCATATAATGAGAATCCATTTTTCCAACTGATAATATTTAGATCAATAATGCTACACTTACCATATTTTTATACCACAATTTCATACCACCTTACATGGTATTCATGCATTGGATACTAAAAAATAAAAAATAAAACCTAAAAAATAAAAAGGAAATATCCTTCCAGTAAAGTAATGACACATAAGGTAGTATACAAATGTGGGAAAAAAAATGTGGGACAATTAGTATTATTGTATTTAGATATCCATATTATTAACACTATCCATTTTTGAAAATTTTTTCAAAAATATGGATAATTATTTAGAAATATAATAAAAATATAATTTGATTTTCACACATGCAACTTATTTTTCTATTATTCTCTAAGGTAGTGTCTTGCATTTTTTGTTTCTTCTTTATCTGTTTTGGATTTATAATTTATTTTGAGCAGTTTCACTTCTAACTTTGTAAGGTGAGTAATATGATATTTTAGTTATTAATGAGTATTATATTTTCTATATTGTTTTATTTTTCTCTAATAAAAGTAGCTTAAACCTTTGGGATGAATATTCATTATAGTATTAGAGCCATAGCCACAAAGTGTAAGTCACCATAAGTCACCCTTTAATAGAGACTGAACATAACATTAGAACATTCCGTCATTCAAAAGAGGATCATTGGACCACCTGTATAACCATTCAAAAAAAATATTACATATGAGGCATAATAGGCTTTTTGGCACTAATAGCACCTAGACTATTGGTGGTGTGCACATTTACCACAAAAAAAAAAAAAATTACAATAAACCACTCATACTTACACAAAGGTGATAATGTGACACATACCATCTAATTTTCTGTTAAATAAAAACAAATTCCTTATTTTGTCCTTGAATAAAATTTAAAAAACTAAAATCATCACAGCCATCAATTAACATCTCTTACAAACGCTCGAGATAGAGAGAGGTTGAGAGCCATCTTCGATTTATGGAGAAGAACTTGTAGTGGCCGGCTTCGATCTCTCTCTTTCTCTCTCCGCCCTCTCTTTGCTGCAATCTCTCTCTCCCTTCTCCCTCTTTCTCTCTCCTCCCTCTCTCTTCTCCCTATTTCTCTCTGCGATCTCTTTCTCTCTTCTCCCTTTCTCTAGTACGATCTCTCTTTCTCTCTTCTCCCTCTCCTCCTTCTCTCTGCGATCTCTCTTTCTCTTTCTCTACTACGATCTATCTTTCTCTCTTCTCCCTTTTTCTCTCTCCTCCTTTTCTCTGCGATCTCTCTCTCTCTACTACAATCTTTTGCCTGTGTTTTCGGTTAGGGCCCATTTCGAACTGATCCGACCGTGGGTGTCGGTTCACCGACATTGTCGATGTTGGTGGCGGTTAAGATTTGGCCCATTCCGACCATGATCGGTCAGTTGACGGTTTAGGCCTAGCGGTTTGGTAACCGAATCGAACCCAGCCCCAGCAAAATGGTGTTGCTATTTAGCCCCAGCAAATTTATTTCTAACCTCAATACTTTAATAAAAATTCAATTTTCAATTTTACCAAATAACATATTAACTGATAAGAACATATCATTTAATTTTAAGAAAAATAAATTTATTTAAACCTATACCCAAATTAACATCATTTCTCTACTCAACTCTCTAACCAAAAACCCTAAACTCACAAAAAGATACTCTTTAAATTATCCCTTATTGATGCAAAAGTGTAATATTGATGAATAAATACTCAAATTGCGGATTGGGAAACTTTAGCGGTGAGGGTGTTGGATTGGTGGTGATGGTGTAAGATTTGAGTGTGGTTTATTGGGAGAATATGAATAGGTAAGTAATTGAGTAATAGTATTTTTGGAAAAGCTGTTGGGTGTAGTAATTAGTAATTAATTATGAAAATTTTAATTTTAAAATTAGGTGTAAAAAGTATGGTGGGGTTAAAAATAAATGGTAAATTACAATTATATACCTCAACTATACATCACTTTTCAACTTGGTACCTCAAGTTCAAAAAGTTGCATTAAGGTACATCAACTACGAAACCGTGTCAATTAGGTACCTCCGTTAGTCTGGCCGTTAAAAAGGCCTTTATCTGATCACGTGACACACCACTAAAAAACTTCATTTCAATTTAGTACCTCAACTTTACTATGTTTTTCAAGTTCATACCTCAAGTTAAAAAACTTGCAAATAAATAAATGTTTTTCAGTTTTTATCTCAACTTCACCCCAACTTTTAACTCATCAAATCTTCACCAAAATCAACAATCTTATACTCATTTTGAAACTATGAATCTCCTCTTTATAACTATATAAAAATAATTCAAAAAGGAGTTATGAAACACAAGATAAGTAATCACAAATTAGGGTACTCGAAATTGCCAATTTGTTTGAAAAATTTGGCAGTTTCGGGTAGCCTACTTTGTGACCAATTATCTCGGGTTTCATAACTTCTTTTTGCATGATTTTTATATGGTTGTAAAGAGGAGATTCATAGCTTCAAAATGAGTATAAGATTGATAATTTTGGTAGAGATTTGATGAGTCAAAAGCTGGGGTGAAGTTGAGATAAAAACTGGAAAATATTTATTTATTTACAAATTTTTGAACTTGAGGTATGAACTTGAAAAACATAGTAAAGTTAAGGTACTAAATTAAAATGAAGCTTTTTAGTGGTGTGTCACGTCATCAGATAACGACCTTTTTAACGGCTAGACTAACGGAGGTACCTAACTGACATGATTTCGTAGTTGGGATACTTTAAAGCAACTTTTTGAACTTGAGGTACCAAGTTGAAAAGTGGTGTATAGTTGATGTATATAATTGTAATTAACTCAAAAATAAATAAGTTGAATTCAAATATCAGAAAAATAAAAAGAAAAAAGAAAATCATCATTGGAATATTCCGATTTATACCAAAAACCTCAAATTCCATCACGCGCTTTAATCCCACGTGTAGTAGACTCTCTTCCCTCTCCCACCACCTATTTGTTTCCTAACTTTCCTTACTGGCTTTCGTTTCCAACTTCGCTAGTCGCTCCTTTAGACAAATCAGTGTGAAATTCTCGAGAAGTTCGTGATCAAGCTCAATCTCAGCCGTCCGATTTACCTTTCGCAAACGAGTTCGGTTCCTTGACAACAAACCTACCTCTCGATTTCTACCTGTTCCACTTCGTTTCCTCTCTCTGTTTCTATTACATTTTCTCTCCCAGAACTGGCAAGCAAGCAATAATTTTCCGGCCAAATTCTTGGTCAGTAAGTTTCTTTACATTGTTTCCAGTTGAGCCGTGTGAAAAATTTGGTATCTCTAAGGTTAATTTTGGGGGCTATGATTTAGTATTGGTTCTCATGATTTGTATTTTGAGAAAGTCTTAATCTTTGTGAAAGTTTGGGGGGTTCTTGTGATCTGGGTCTTGGTTAAAATTTGATTTTTTTATTGGGTTTTGATGCTTTTCTTCAAATTTTATGTTTGGTTGCTGGGAAATTAAAGGAGGAGAAAACAAGAGAGAAGAAAGTTAAAAGTTATATTCTGGGATTTGTCATTAACTGGGACCTAATAAAAGGATATGAACGCTACTTAGTTGTTGATTTGATTTTATTTGCTTTGAACTTAATTGTGTCTAATCCATCTTTTTCATAGGGTTGATATTTTGAAAAGAAAAAGGAAAATCTCCACCAACAAAAAAAGAAGGAAAAATGATTTATTTTGTTTCATTTTTTAGGAATTTAAGAGAAAAATGGAGCTTGACATTCTGGACAGTTTGTATGCAAATCATTTCCAAAACGTTCTTTTATTTTCTCTTCTGATCTATTTTGCCAAAAATTTAGAATTTTTTTTTTTAAGTATTGCTTGAATTTATGACTGGGTCTTGTTGACTGGTTCTTCTTTTCTTTCTTTAATAATTAGATGAATGGTTATAATAATTCCTTGAACATTTTTGCATTTTAGTTGACTTTTTTGCAGCTACGAATTAAGTATCTATGTGATTATGGGATTATCTTATTTACTAATTATTTTGCATGGTAGTGTTTGAGTCTAAACTTGCAAATGCAAGGTTAGAATGGTTTTGCTGATATATTGTAGTGGCGCCTAAGTTAGTCCAGAATTTTTGCTCTTCTTCTTCACTAAATGGGCTTTTTGTTTTTGGTTAAGGGAAGCCTGCCTGCCTGTGGCCTGCGGAGGGGAGGGGGGAGCTGTCCTTGGGTGAGGAGTTAATGCTTTAAATGGGCTGTTTTAGTTCTAAAGCAAAACGACGACAGTTTCTTGGACATGAGGATCCAGTCAACCTCGCTTCACAAACAGCTTGTAAGTTGTTCAATGTTCACTGTTTTATTAATGTTTTTTCAATTTCCCAATCATGATGTTCTAAGCATTATCACTTTGACCCATGATTACTAAATGTATTTACGTTCCTTAGTTTATGGTAATTCTGAATATGATATATGCCCCATCCATTCTCTCGGTTAACAGTGAAGGCCCTGTACTTTTTTGATGTTGTCCAGTCAATTTAAAAAATATTTATCTTTTGTGTCTTCAATATAAGACCACTTGATCTCCATGTTACTACAAAGTTCTCATTTATAGGCATTGGGCTTTGGCTCCTACTAAAACCCAAAAGATGGGAGAAAAAATCCTCTTGTGATGGACCTTTAAATTCTGTATCTTTGAATCAAACTGTGTTGGTTTTGATGGGTGATAGACTCAGTTATGGCCTCAAAGGATAATTGAGGAATTTGACTACAATGACATGAAAGGTGGAGATACTTTTCTATGTGTGACTTGTGGGACAAGCTTTTAGTTTGGATAATCAACAAGATCTCAATACTTTTTATTTATTTATTTTTATATTAATCTTCCTTTATCTCAGTGTAAACTTTGATATAATTAAGCTTATCATTTCATCTCTCTTTGTCTCTCATGCTAATTTTAACAATTTTGTCGTGTGTGAAATTTTGATTCTCTAGTTACTGTTAGTGAAGTTGAAGCACTCTTTGAGCTATATAAGAGTATCAGCGGTTCTGTGATTGACGATGGATTGATAAACAAGGTATGCATGTGCTTGCAACATTTATGTTGAGTAGCTAACTGTCCCTTCCCCCCAACCACACACACTTCCCCTTTCTCCTCAACCCTCTTTACTTTTGAACTTCAACTTCTGTAGTGTATGACATGTTGATGAACATCGAGCTTAGCCTTTATAATTTTGCTTCCAAAGATGTATCTCTAATCTCAGTTTCGAATTAAATATTACACTTATTGATAATGTTTATATTTATTTATGCTTGTCCGGTTAAAATGTTTGGTAAATATCTATATAGTAACATAATATTGGAAATTGTTATATGCAAATGTCTAGAAAAAAAATGTGAAGTTGAATTGTTGAATATGCAGGAAGAGTTTCAGCTAGCCATTTTCAAGAATAGAAAGAAAGAAAATCTTTTTGCAAATCGGGTATGTATTTTATTATTTTATTTATTAGTGTAGTTAAACAGTTCAGAATATGTCGATATGCATAAATATTTATATCGGGTTAGGTTCAAGGGCCACATCTTCTGACACAAACTATGATACAACTTATAAGTCATTAGATTAAAACACTTTCAACGTTTAAGATTGCATCAGACATCAACTATTGGTTTTAAAAAATATTTAACATTGAGGATAGCAATACTTAAAGATGTCAGCATGCTTTTATTTCTATTCTCTCATCTCTTTTCACAAATCTTAAAAGAAAAAGTTTTGATTTCATTTCATTTCCTCTGAACTTTTTCAAAAATTATTTAATAAAACAAAATTTTCATCCCTTGTTGTGGCTTGGTGGAGGTGGAGACCCAACCATTGTTGTTTATGGTCTTTTACCATTTTAAAATCCAATACTTCATATTAGATGCAATCTTAACTGTTAAAATTTTTCTAATCTAATTGTTTATAAGTTGTGTAAAAAATGTGGCCCTTGACCTGTCCCAATGAAATCATGCTGTTTTAACAAGAAAATATTATCGGAAACATATGCAAATGTAATTGCTTGAAACTCCTGTATTTTTTTTAAAATATTCTTTTGCAAGATGACTGATATTAAATTTAACCACAGAGATGTATAGGCTGACCTTGTTCTTAAATATTAGTTATCCAAATATTATATTGTGGTGAGCCCATTAATGTTATGCACCTCCATTAATTGTTGGATGAGTTTGATCTACCAAAAGTAATAACTAGATGAAATTTGAAATAATTGAGTCTTCTCCTTTTTTTTTTTTTTTTTTTTTTTTTTTTTTTTCAACGAATTATAAATCCCAGGTGGTAAATTCAATCTATATTTCCTCTCCAAATTTTTCTTTCAGGCTAAGTTTTGACTTTTGATTTTGAATTAACTCTACATGCAGATATTTGATCTGTTTGATGTTAAGCGGAAGGGTGTCATTGATTTCAGTGACTTTGTTAGATCACTCAATGTCTTCCATCCCAATGCTCCACAAGAAGACAAGATTAATTGTAAGTTGAAAGGATATATAAACATCTTTAAAGTATTTCAAAGAGCAGAATTCTTATATGCCCCCTCGTCCTCTACATATACCTGTGCTATATTCTAAATTTTGCACCAACATTTTATATTGTGTTGCAGTTTCTTTTAAGCTTTATGATTTGGATAGCACGGGATTTATTGAGCGCCAAGAGGTATGTTGGTGTTCATCTTCCTGTTTCTTTCCCTTTACTTCGTATACTTCATTTGGTTATGACCAAATGGTTTAGGATATAAAATGAATTAGAACCCATTGCAGGGGTGCTCAAGTATTATGGGACTGTAGCCGCTATCTCTTTATCATGACGTTGGCATAAGTAGCATACGTTGCTTAGAAATTGTTTAAAGCTATGTTATCATAATTTGTATTTGTGAAATTCTAGCCTTAACCCTCTGCTAGATCTTCAGAAGGATGGGGAAGTGGAAAGATAATTTGTTAATGTTGTTGATGTAGGTTATAAACAGTGTTATGTTTAGGGCTGATTGGGCTAATTTGGTTTAGCTAAATTAGGGCTACTGATTGAGCTGATTGGGCTACTGAAAAATAATGCCATTACAAAAGGAAAGCAAGAAAGAAAGTTGCAACACATTTTGTCTTCTTTTTTTTTTTTTTCATTAAAAATTGGAACTCCCTTCACAGATGCAGTCTTTGAGTATTTCTTCCTGTATAGATCTTTTCAGATATTTTAAAGTTTAGGAATAATAGTCTCTGTATATACGTTCTTTAGATGTCTTCTCTAATCAAACTAAATAAAAAATATTAAACCTCCTTGCACTCATCTTCGTTGTGTATGATTTTGGCAGGTCAAACAAATGTTGATTGCTCTTCTTTGTGAATCCGAAATGAAGCTGGCCGATGAGACCATTGAGTTAATTCTTGATAAGGTGAGTTGCATTTGATGAAATGCCTGAGCACCTGAGGGATAAACGTGTACACATCTGCCTTGTGAAATTCATTGAAGCCTCCAGACTGATTCTCCACTTAAATTAAGTATTTAGAATGCAGATAGCTGATCATATCTGAATTAACCAAAAAGATACTACTGTATACAACAATTTAGGGGCATTTGGTTTAGCAATTTGGAAATCATAGTAAATACACTAGTGAATTAAAATTGGACAAATTAGGGGTGTTGTACAAGTCATCCTGTGTGTGTATTTTTCTTTCCTCATCATTTAGGGTCTTCATTTCTTTTCTCATCTATTCTTCTTTTCTAATTTTCCCTACTTTTAACATCACAAATTAATGGACAGACTTTCTTGGAAGCTGATGTAAACCAAGATGGGAAGATAGACAAATCTGAATGGAAAAATTTTGTTTCTAAGAATCCGTCATTATTAAAGATCATGACTCTCCCCTATCTCAGGTAAGGAACAGATTTTTATTTATTTTTTTCTTGCACAGATGACAATATGTCAGAATTTCTGAAATTCTTGTACGACTCATCTATCCTGAATTTAATGCAGGGATATTACTACCACATTTCCCAGTTTTGTATTTAATTCTGAGGTTGATGAGGTTGCTACATGAGGCAATAGTTTAGAAAGATAATGCAGTTAGTGTTTTATCTTTAGTTGCTTGTAATTTTTGGGAACCAACAAGTGGAAAAGAAAAGAAGAGAAAAGAAATTAGTATATGGACGCAAGGGGAAAGCTATCTGCATTGGGTTATAAAGAAAGTCGCACTTGATTTTGCATTGGCTAGGCTCTTTTTGTTCTACTATAAAGCACCTCCCACCCATATGATGAAATTTTCTTGCTATTTTTATGGTGGCAATTTTTTTCATGGTTGAAGTGTAATTCATTTTTTCATCTTTATTATTTAAGATTTAGAACCATCTTCCATTGTTCCACGACCATGAAACTTGGAATAGCCAACATAAGATGCTTTCCAAGTTTGTTGTATATATATAGGCTTTGTAGAAAGTGTTTGCTTTCCAAAGCATGTTAGTTCGCTATAAACAAAATCTCATTTTCATACCTCCTGTTTACCAAGTATGTTTGGGTATATATATTAGAAAGGATGATGATGGAAAAAAACGAGAAAAAGAAAGTAGAATCAATCAATCAAAGTACCGTGCATGTCCGAGCACAAAATTATTTTGAAAGGGATTGAATTTTTATTCCAAACTGAAAAGCTTAGACATGTAATTTTTAATTGATAAATAAATAATCTAATTGGTTAACTATGGAATGAATCCCTCTTTCAAGTAACCACTAGCAGGAGTTCCAAGAGAAAGAAATTCATATCTAAAAAAGTACCAATTACAAAATACTGTCACGAACTTTAGGGGTATTTCAGTGGGTTTACGAATAATAAAAATTTCAGACACGTCCATCATTTTAAGAGAACCGTGAAAAATATTACATGCACACAAAACAATAAAAATTTCACCAAAACATTTGAAAGTGCTAAAAACTTACCCAAAAAAAAGAAGAAGGAAATTCTGGATAATAAGACAAAAACTAAAACGAAATAGGTAATTGCCATACGAGAACTAGTTTCTCGAATCTTGGTGATATGATTCAAAACCAAAATGTTCCTGCTAACTACTACCACCTGACCCATGGCTGAAATCCAGATATGGGTATATGAGTGATCACCAACCTGCTATGAACACAATATGGGTGTGTCCGAGAAAGCATGAGTTATTGAGTTATATCAATTAAGTTGATCAGAAACATGAAATGTGTAGAACACCACTATCAAAATTATTAATTTAAAGTTTGGTACAATAAAGAAGAAACATTAAAGGTCAAAACTTTCTGCAACAAGAAGCCATCATAGCACTTGGAGCATGGCAACCAAGAATAGAATCACAATATAATCTAGACCAATTTGACCAGAATTGTCAGAAACCTACCCAAACAAGGCTTCAATATTACAAAGAGTAATACAGCTGAATCTTCTTTGGACCCCGGGCAAATGAATCTTCTGGTATGAAGTGAGGATACAAGGACATGGTGTTCAGATATTGCACGTTTGCCCTATGCATGATGGTAATGATGCAACTTGTACAATAACACTTTTCCACCAGCATTACCCACAGCCATGAAACCTCCACCAGGACTAAAATCTAAACAGCGGGGATAATGTAAGGTCTTTCTTTGAGGAGGCCAGTTGGAGAATACAGAAAATGATGGAACATGTATCAACTTTAAGCTCTCCTTCTTCATTCTCGAACATATAGCCAATATTTGAGCATCACTATTGAACTTCAGAAAATCCACTTTGGTTGTAAGATTCTCGATGGTCTTTATAGGTTTTCTCTTGCCCCCTAAAAATTCTTCTTTATTATAAACATTGACAATCCCACTATCTGAACCAGCAGCAAACAAGGTTCCATTTGGAGATGTACAAAGAGATGTACCATTTATACAACCTTCATCAACAGCCTTATGGAAGCAAGCCCCTGTTCTCAGATCCCAGTGGTACACCTGTCCATCTCCACCAGAGCTCAGTAATTGCTTTCCATCATTGGTAAAAGCTAAAGAACGAACTGTTCCATTCATCTTGAGTGTACCAATCAATTCCTTCGTTTTAGAGGAAACCAACAAGATATAACCTTCATTTCCCACAAAGGCAATCGTACTAGAATCAGGGGAAACCTCAAAAAATTCCAAGCTTTTTTCCTCTCTACCAACCAGAGGACCTATTTTATCAACTTTTGCCTTCACTAAATCAAAGCTGTAAAAGAACGACCTCCTTCCAGCTATAATAACCTGAGACCCATCTGGCAAAAAAGATGCCTTCTGAATGGGGCAATCATCAAGGAAGATGCTTTCTACTTTAGTATTCCGTTTTCCATCAATCTGAAAAAACCTAACCCTTCGATCCAATCCAGCAGCAAGAAGCAACTGAGCATTTCTATGAAACTGCACTGAATTTATCGAACCACTAGAAGGTTCCTCCACATTTGCATCCACAAGTATTGAGTATTCAAGAAGTCCAGGCAACAATTTTCCACTGCTCTTGACAACAAGATCCTCATTTGTTCGAAGGAGATCATCAACAGCTTCTACATCCTTGTAGCCACGGGCCTCTACTGCCCCATTTTCATCATCTGAAGATTCATCATCAGAATATCTATTGTTCCTCGACTGTGAATCAAGTTGAGACCACTCTGTGCCTGGGTTCAGCTTAACATGTTGAGCTCTCAATCTTGACACATACTCTGAACCAGAAATTAAACTCTCATCTTCTTCCTTCCTCAACTTCCTTAATCTGTTAACTTTAGCAATATTTATGTTGGTCTTTTCCTCTTCCTCATCCACCCAGACAGGTTTCCTTTGCTTAGTTTCCTCCTCTGAGAACTCTGCATCCTCTTCATAAACAGGAGGTGCATTATTTGCAGAACGGTCCACATAGAACAAAGCAGAGCCGTTATCCACCGTGCCTTCAGTTTCTTCCTCATCCTGCTTCCCAAAAACAAGTGGGGAATAGATGGATCCAAACAAAAAGTTTTCCAGCTTCTTCATTTCCCTTTCTTGCTCAATTGCCACTTTCTCATCCTCTTCCCTGTGGGCTTTCTTTCTCTTCTTCGTCCTCATAATATCTAAATTAGATTCTTTTCCATCTCCGTTGTCTTCATTCCCTTGCAGAAATGAAGGCTCATCAGCATCCTCCCTCTTAGCCTTGTGGGAAATATTTTGAGATATTAAACCCATCTTTCAAAAGACAATGCCACTGCTTCTGAAAAATTAAAAAAAGTGAAACTGAGGTGACACACAATATTAACAGCCAAAATGGCTTTCAAAATATGTAGAAACAAAAAAATTACGTTCAGGTAAAATAGCTTACTTCAAATGGTCAACTATGCAAAATCTTATCTTGGACAACTACAACTCCCAAACTACAAAATTTTGATAACCCTAATTCTTGGAACTTAGTTATAATCATAAAAGTCAATCCTGAAGTTCTAAGCACAAACAAAAAATCTAGATAAGTTATATGTATAACACACACACACACACACATATATATAAACAGACCAGGTGGACAAAATGCAGACAAAACAAAGTTTGAAAACCAATGAGCCGAAGAAAAAACGAACTCACAATTGAAACGTTTATATCTTCCAACAAAATATTTATTTAATCCAATAAAAGAACACCAACCAAATATTACCAATTTGCAAGTATGCAACTCTAATAGTCTTGAGCACAAATTAATAGTAGATTTAAGGGGAAATTATAATTTTGGACCCTGTAGTTTAAATGTTACAATCATGTCCATGCAGTTCGTTAACATTAGCAACTAAGGACAACTCAGATTTTCATAAATACAAACAAGAAGAAAAAAAATAAAGGCTTTCAACAATTATCTAATTAAGGGTTTTAAAAAAAAAATCTCCAAGTAAAAAAGTCTAACTAATTTTATGCTTATTGATTATAATGTCTAGCGCAACTGAAATGCTATTTAAGTGCTAGATTGTTAATGGTGATATTGAAAGTGTTTTGGAGACAATTCTGTTCATTTAATCTTTACTAGTTTATGGTGAGCAGGAGCGGAGTCATGATTCTAATTTAGGGTCGGATAAACCTCAAAACCTTTTTGTAAGAAGTTCTGCAAAGAAAAAGTTATTTCACTGTCACACCCTGAATTTTCAAATAACAGATAATTGTATGTAAAATTTAATCATACATCTGCAGAATCTCATCTGTTTTAATTTTTTAAAAGAAATTTACAGAACCTATTAAAGCACATTTATTACTCATTTCCAACAAAAAAAAAGTGACATTCTCATATACAAACTAAGTTACATTCAATTATTCACAAAGTGCTTTACCGCAAAGTTTGAGTTTTCAACATCAAAACCCTAATTGCCATTGTGACCCATTACGGAAATGGGAGCTCTAGGTGCTATTCTGCATCATTTGAGCTTTTAATGTTAATTGAATGAATAACAAAAATACTTCCTGACTAGATACTTCTTAAGCCAATAAACAATTGTCACTCTCTGCCCTAACGTGCTACCCTAAGAATACATAAACTTCTGGTAGTTTTAGCCTAAAGCCCACATCAAAATTGACATCCAACATTTAACTTTGTATGGGTCTTCTCTTTTTTCTTAGTTTTCCCATAAATCAAACTGATAGATAATCTCATTCATCTAAAGAAAAAGCATTTACAAACCCTAATTAATACAATACAGAACAAAGCAGTCCTAAATAATACAGCAAACCTGTTCATACAAAATAGCACACAGTAACCATAATTAACCCTAAACAAGAGTAGTAGGCTACAGTAAATCAAATATTTTAATTTCTAGCTGATAAAAACAAACAAAAAAATAAAACCCTAAAGAAATTTATAAGGAATGGGAAGTTAAACCCTGAACAGAAAAGAGGGGGAAACTAAGAACTACCTTGGCCAAATCGGGAAGCAAATCAGCGAAGAAGAAGGGAGGTCAGAGTTGGGTGGGGTAGGGGTAGGGGTTGGGAGTGTGTGGGTGGGTGGGTTCAGACTTGAGAGTGAGGCAGTGAGGGAGCTCTGGGGGCTGAGGAAGAAGGAGGTCTGTAACTTCTGTTGAGGGGTTTTAGGGGTCGGGATGAGATTTCCCAAGAGGGGAATGGGGGACCTGGTAATGGGTATAATGCTGGGCCTTGGAACGTGGGCCCAAATCTTCTTGACCTAAATTTCAACATATACCAAGGTATTTTAAAGAAGAATAATGCTATACTTACCACATTCTTATACCACATATTTATATCATTTTGGACAATATTTTTCTTTTTCTTTTTGGGTTTTTATTTTTATTTTTTAGTATCCAATGTATGAATGCCATGTAAGTTGCCACATAAGGTGGTATGAAATTATGGTATAAAAATGTGGTATATGTAGCACTACTGTTTAAGGAATTCACAAATGACAGAATTTAAAACGATGCAATTTAAAATTTTAAAATATATAAATTTTTTTATTTGGATAAATATAATTATAATAAAATTTAAATACGAAATTTATAATAGTTTTATAAAAGAGTGATGGTGATGGTGGCAATAATAAAAATGATACTTGTGGTGAGTTGACGATGGTAGTAGGGGTGATGACCCACGGACGGTGGGAGAAATGGTGGCGGCAAAAATTGGGTGTTAGAGGTGGTGGTGATGGCAACATTGGCGGTGGTGGTGGCGGTAATGGTGATAGTGGCGGTGGCGACATTGGTGGTGGCGGCACTGGTGGTGGCGGTGATGGTGATGGTGGTGGTGACGATGGCGGTGGCGGAGGTGATGTCGATGATGGTGATGGTGATGGTGGTGGCGGCGGCGGTGGCAGTAGCGGTAGCAGGGCAGTGGCGGCAACAGCGGTATTAGTAGTGGTGACGGTGGTGGTGGTGGTAGTTGTGACATGATAGTAGTGGTGGTGGTATTATGATTAACTAGCAAAGTAATGGGTGAACACAACATTTTTTTTTTTTTTTGTAAAATTTGAAATTTTGAAAATGACACCAATTTAGGTGGAATTTAAACTTGAAATTTACAGCTCTTAAATCTCAAGTTTTTTTCCACATTGAATTTACAAAATTCTGTATTTATGAACCTAAACAAGAAAATTAAAGCATGTAATTTCTTAAATGCTGAGTTTTGTTTAAATTCAAAGTTTTTTTTCTCAATCCAAACACACCAAGGTATCCCAAACTCCATATTTTTAAGCGACAAACTATTTACATGTTGGGAGACTTTCATTTAGGTCATTTAATTTTACAATTTATTGACTAAAGCCTTATGGCTTTTAAAATTTTAACTAAAATTTAATAATATTGTAACCATTTCATATTACAAAATATTGGTCCATTAGTTTTTTTTTTTTTTTTTTCACACATACCAGGCACCGAGAGGTTAGCGGCCATTTTCGAGTGTTTGGTAGTGCATTTTTACTTATTCCTCAAGTCCTGATTTGTCGGCTTTATATTAAGTTTTAACTCGCCCAAAATTTCAGAGTTAAAACCTAACATACAACTTCCACAAACCTCATTTTATACTCTAAGAAGGTATGAAGTGAACCCATACTCCTATACTCTAAAAAAATACAAAAAATAATGACAAATTTATTTGACAAGATAATGGTCAAAGGGCTCTTTATTTAAAAAAAAAAATAAAGGCTTTATTTGAAAAAAAAAAAAAAAACACATAAGATTTTTTTTTAAATAAGGAATGTTTGAAGGAAAACTCTAATTTTTTTAAGAAATTAGACTAAAATTCAAAATAGCATTTTCATAGAAATCTTCATTTTCTAAAAGAATTAGAAATAAAAATAAAAAATCAAATCACCATCGATCCTGGCACTGGCGGCCCCTCTCTCTCTCTCTCTCTCTCTCTCTCTCTCTCTCTCTCTCTCTTCATTTCTCCAACTATGGGCAATCTGGGTTTTTGCTGTTTTTGGAGTGACAATGTGGACCGTGCTTGTGGTGACGATCAAGGCCAAAGAAGCTGCTGATAATCCTCGCAAAAAGAAGAGAAACAGAGATTGGAGCTCAGAAGAAGGCTTTGCTTGGAGACCAGACAAGTCAAATTCTAGTACCAAAATCGATATACCCAGATGAAGGTAAATTCTCTAGAAACTCTTTTACTTTCGTTTACTTAATTTCTCTTTGAGTTAATTAATTTTGGAGTTTGGTTATTTTGGGACTTAATAGACCCAATTGGAACGCCATGAGAACTCTTAGCTAAGAGAACGATAAGCTTCGAAACATGTCGATTCGGGACGCGATGAGGAACCCAATTTGCTCCAACTGCGGTGGGTGGGTGATTTATGTATGTACACATTGCAAGTATTAAAACATTAAACAATAAATAATAAACAATGAAAAGAACTTAAAAATAGAAAAGAGAATTGCAGAGGAGTGGAGCCGAGAGGCAGTGCATATGGGTGCATATGGGAGAGGGGGTGGGGGGATAGGGGAATGGAGGTTGGCGGCTAATTTAATTTTCTGAGATTCGGTTCGCAACATAACACGTGATACGGCTAAAACCACGTTTATATATATACATCTGCATATTTACACATGTATGCACATTTGCCTAGAGAACACTCTTCAGCAAACACCTAAGAGAGTGAGAATGGTGGTGGTTACAATACACATTCTACTGGTCCTGGCATTACATTGCTTGTCTACAGGCCAAAAAGTCTCTGGCAGCTTTGATATATACAAGGCCAACAGGGATGAAGACCGGTGCACGTCGTGTGTGTGGTATGTTAGAGTAGCAGGTCACTATTTTTTGGCCTGTAGACAAGCAATGTAATGCCAGGACCAGTAGAATGTGTATTGTAACCACCACCCATTCTCACTCTCTTAGGTGTTTTCTGAAGACTGTTCTTTAGGAAAATGTGCATACATGTGTAAATATGCATATGTATATATATAAACGTGGTTTTAGCCGTATCAATAGAGGCCTAAGTAAACTACTGTAATATGCATGGATGGAAGACATCCTGACTGGTTAGGCCATTTGGTCTAACTTGGTTGCATTGTAACCTCTTTATAGTTAAATAAAGTGAGGTTTTCCAATAAAAAATATACTCCTAATTACTTCATTAATAGAGGTCATATATATTATGATGTCAGGATTCATGTAGTCAAGAGGCTTTCTTGCAGTTGTCTTGGACTATTTGTTTGTAATGCCTTGTGTTATTTGTTGTAGAGTGCCTGAGGTATTGAGGTGGGTTAACATATATCTTGGAGTATCATGTCTTTTTGATGGATCCTTCTAATTAAGATTTGGTAATTAATACAAAAAGCATATATTGGAAAACATAGAATAAGTAATTATATTTGAGGCAACGTAATTAGATTTGAGAGAGAAAGAGATAATTGAAGCATGACGACAGTAGCAGACATACTTGTTCACATGGGCTTAATCGTTTTAAGTCCTATTCATGTTCCTCCCTATTCACAATACACCCCATAGAACCTCTTTCCAAGTTCTGCCTCTGCTTCTGCAACCCAGTTGATGTCCAAGCCAAGTGCACTTCACCCTCAGTCAGGGCCAGCCTTGATTTTTTGAGATCCGGGGTGAAAACTTAAAGTGGGCCCTTCAATTTGTATACACAAATAATTTTACGAAAAAAAAAGTGGAAAATTAAAATTTAAAAATTTATATATAAAAGGTTTCCTCAAATTAATGGAAAATTAGATATATCAAACAGTGAAATTTTATCATTGTTTGACCCTCCTTTCTGTGTACACCGCAAACCACTGGAATTATATCCAAAAAATTGAACTTTATGCTCATTTCCTCCTATGCCATAATTTTATCTCGTCGTTCCCAATTTTGTTATCTTAAAGCAATATTCTTATTTATTTATATTGTGGCTGAAGTATACTTGTGTAATAAATACATTAAATTTCAATAATTTTGTCTGAACTTTAAATGTACGACTAAAAACCACTTTTGTGATTCCCAGTTCGATATTGATCCTAGTAATTGTGAGATGGTTTACCTGGTTGGCTTTGGTTTCACTTTCACATTATTTGCTTGTATTTGTGTGTGTGTACTCAGTGGCTAGGGCAACAGGGGTCAATTGACCCCATGAGCCTAGATATCTTCCCCTGTATTTGAGTATGCTGACCCCATGAAATTTAATATTGAGTATGAGCCTAGGGATAAGTTGCAGGCAAAGTGTTTGTGGATATGCCTCAAAGAGGCAACACCTTTCCATAGAAAGAGCAGCACCACGCCATCACGTATGCGTCCTCAGCTTTCACCAATGTTTTTTATTAACTGAGGTGGCAAGCAATGTGGTTTTGGCAGTGTAACTTAAAAATAAAAATTACAAGACACCTCTCCAAGTCATACTGCATCAACCACCAACTCCTCCAAATCTTCAAATCTAATTTTTAAAAAATAATATATGTTTTGTTTAAATATTTGAGAGCTTCTTCATGTTGACCCCATGGGCATATATTTCTGGATCCGCCACCAGTGTACTAGGTTAGATATTATTTGCTTGTATTGGCAATACCGTGTGCCTTTTTATTTAGTTAACTCTATTTACAGGTATGACAAGTTGGACATGTGGGCATAAGAAGATCACGAAGGAATCCTTTATGATCTGTCTCAGCAAATATATAGTTTTGAATTTTTGAGTATCATTTGTGGGCTACATAAATGAGTATGCTTTTTGGTGCATGGTTTTTCACCTAGGCCAAGGTTTAGCAGTGGTAGGTGTGTTGACATTTTTATAATGATACATCTATGGCGCTAATATTGACAAAAGAAATTCTAGGGCATAACCGCTTCACCAGGTGGTGTTCATTGGGATTTTGTGTGGCTTCAGGTATTCAGAGAACTGCCTCATTATCAAATTACGAAAGAGATTTAGTTCAGATTAGAAGATTTGGAAAGCCTGCAGTATTGAATCTAAGCTATGAACCATATCAAATTTCATTTACCCGAAATTTTTGTGCTATTTTTCAGCCTGATAGGCTATGTTGGGAAGGTTCCTCTCCTGCAGTTATGTTGAAAAGGCTTGAAATAGCCTTAAAAGAACATAAAGTGGATGAAGCATGGGAGTCATTTAACGATTTTAGAAGATTGCACGGTTTTCCTGAGGATTTCCTTATCCTTAAGCTAATTACTAAGCTCTGCTATTCGTCTGACACTCACTGGCTACTAAAAGCATGTGATCTAGTCATCGTAAATTTGAAAGAGAGACCAGGCTTACTTCAGTCTGATATCCTGACGAAGCTCTCCCTTTCCTTAGCACGTTGTCAAATGCCTAAGCCTGCTATGATGATTCTTAGATTAATGCTGGAGAAAGAGAATTTACCCCCAATGAATGTATTGTGCTTGGTTGTTCTGCATATGGTAAAGACTGAGGTTGGGACCCACCTTGCATCCAATTTCTTAGTTCAAATTTGTCATTGTTTCCAACGCTTGAGTGCAAACAAGAGTGACAATGCAAAGCTTATGCAGCCTGATACAATGATTTTTAACCTTATCCTTGATGCTTGTGTGAGGTTCAAATTACCTTTCAAAGGACAACAGATTATGGAATTGATGCCTCCAACAGGCGTTGTTGCTGATGCGCACTCTATTATCCTTATTGCCCAGACCCATGAGTTGAATGGTCAGAGGGACGAGATAAGGAAATATAAAGGTCACATTGATCGAGTTTCAGTTCTGTTTACGCTGCATTATCGGAAGTTCTATGATAGTTTGTTGAGGTTGCATTTCAAGTTTAATGACCTCGATGCTGCTGCTGAGCTTGTAGTACAAATATATGGTTACCAGTGGTCTCTTCCTGTACAGAGAGACAGGGAGAACTCACAAAAGTCTTATCTTGTTCCAATTGGATCTGATAATCTCAAGTCTGGGTTGAATATGCATATTTCACCTGAGCTGCTGCAGAAGGATTCTGTCCTCAAAGAAGAAGGTAAACAAGAGCTTGTTATTTATTCGAATGGGAAACTTGTCCTTAGTAACAGGGCTCTGGCCAAGCTCATAAGTGGATACAAAAAGTGTGGGGATGTTTGCGAACTTTCAAAACTTTTACTTAAAATTCAAAAGGAGTTATGTTCATTAAGAGGATCTAGTTTGTGTTCTGATGTGATTGACGCTTGCATTCATTTAGGTTGGCTGGAAACTGCCCATGACCTTATGGATGACATGGAAGCAGCTGGGTCTCCCATGGGCTGTACTACCTTTATGTCACTCTTAACAGCCTATTTCAAAGGAAAGATGTTTCGGGAAGGAAAGGCATTGCTTAAACAAATGAGGAAGGCTGGTTTGCTTATGGATGTATCTGATGAGATGGTTGTCTCCACATGTCTATCAGTAGTAGATACAAGTGCCCCATGTACAAATGCATCAATCTCCACCAATAAGTCTGATCTTGCTAACGCTTTGATTCAGGAAATGAAAGATGAGAAGAAGGAAATCCCTGCTACGGTTTATCAGTTCAATTCTTCCATCAACTTTTTCTGCAAGGCCAAAATGATTGGTGATGCTTTGAAGGCGTACAGAAGAATGCAAGAGATGAAAATTCAACCCACCGAGCAAACTTTTATCTATCTTGTATGTGGGTATTCTTCTCTGGCAATGTTTCGTGATATCACGATCTTGTGGGGCGACATTAAAAGGAATATGAAGAATGGAAATTTGGTTGTAAGCAGAGATCTGTATGAGTACCTGCTATTGAACTTTCTTCGTGGTGGTTACTTTGAGAGAGTGATGGAGGTCATACACTATATGAAGGAACGTGGTATGTACACTGACAGGTGGATGTACAGAAGTGAGTTTGTAAAACTTCATAAGAATCTTTATAGGAACTTAAAGGCATCAGAAGCCAGAACTGAGGCTCAAAGGAAAAGACTTAAATATGTCCAGGCATTTAGAAAATGGGTGGGCATTGAATGAAGTTTCAAGAGAAGTTTAAAAGTACCTGGGATGATTTAGTGCAAGATTTTGCTGTTCTGCCTTGACCCTTGGACGATTAAAGGGCAATATCTTTTGGTAGGAATTTAAGTTGGATGTTTCAAGTAAGTTGAGGAGAACTAAGAAGTCAATATGAGAGCAAATTGTTTCTTTAATGCATCTGTAAGTCGAATAGAAAAGCCGTTGCAATATGAGTCGAATCTCCCTAAACCAATTACCTTATACAGCTGACAGTTTCCTATCTGAAAGGTTTTGCAACATCAAAGAGATAGATGATGGAGTACGCCTCTCCGATGAAACCACTCTTTCTCCATCTGGAAAATCTGAATGACGTCTTTATGATAATGCAATGAGTTGTTCTGGAGGCTAATTGATCTATGAGAAGATGTGTAGAGACAATTCTCATGGTAATTTTTTTTTTTTGGCAATTCTAAGGTCATGAGAAGCTTTCTAATTGCTGCTTTGCAACTACTTCATAATGTTAATAATATGATTAGTGTATTTATTTTGAAGGCAGTCTTAAGCATTGTGGACTGTGTACAGTGTTAATCATATGATTAGTGGATTTTGTACCAAGTTGATCCTGCCATATGCTTTGTCCATTAGATGTACTGGTTATATTTCTATTGCTCCACCTTCCATACTCCATCTTTTAATCTCCAAACTAGAACATTTTAGAAAGATTTTATCTTCCAGTTACTTTTTCCTTTATGAAAACTAACACTAACACATCATCGCCCTCTTCACCATCATATTTACCACTCTCATTTTTGTTGAAACTTATTTACATTGATTTTCAACAATGAATTTGGAGTGGACGCATTTCATGTATCCCAAGTACACTAATAATGTGTTACATTTGGTTATGGTAATTTTAGTTATCGGCCAGTTTCAAGGTCGATCACCTTTTACATTCAATTATAGTGGTTTCAGTGATATTAGATAATTTTCAAGTGGATACAGAGGGAGTACTGGAGATGATGCATTTGAGTACTAATGATGTTTACCATTTTATCTAGTTCATAATTTTTTTTTTTTGGCCGCTTATCTAGTTCATTTTTGAATGTGTTTCTTTGGCTATATATGTTTGGTTTTATTCTAGTGTTATAATAACTTTTTTTCAGTCTAAATAAAATTTAGTTTTAGACTTTTCAATTTATCGTCTTTATTTTAATAAATAAAAGCATTACCTACCGACTAGCCTGTACAGGTGTGACGTGTGTAACGGGCATGTCACGATCAGCTGCTGCGAAGGTTGGTTTGAAGTTCAACATGGCAAAATCACGTTGATTTTGACAATTCCGTGGTACTCTCACTTACCTTCCACAACAACCAACCCAATATACAAATGTATAGACTCCTGCACCTTTACAACTTACAAGTTACAAGAATTGAACCAGACTAATGCTATAATTGTATGTTTGCGAAATAGGAATATAATGAATATTTAAGGTTGTACAGGGAAAAAAGTAGGAATTTTAATTAGTTAGATAATGACAACATGAGACATTACCAAGATTTATCTATCCCAATCAAACGTGTTAAGTTTTGCTGTTTGTATGTTCCCATATCATGTGCTAATATATTAAACAGTTTTATAAGCAATATATGCTAGCTGAGATTAGGTGATGGTGGTCCTATACAAGATCTTGAAACTGCACGGTTGGAGTAGTAGTAGTCTAAATCCGTACTTTACTTTACTTATGAGTTGTAACTTATAAGCACTACTCGATCATTGTCAATCTGGTGTAACATTATTTGTCTATTTTCTGCTTTTACGTATATATGTTGTTTTTACTATTTGTTTTAGGGCAAAACATTATCTTTAATTTGTTTTATGTTTCATGTTATGTGTACACATATAGCTAGTTTCCAAAACGGTTTTTAGATGAATGAGAAATTGCATTCAAAAGAGCATAATTGAAATATGTTTTATGCGTGTTAAATTGTTATACTTTTTCAAAGGAGTATGACTTTTTGACAAATGTTTAAACTAAAAGGACATGTTTGTTCTTTCCAACAGACACCACCTATCAGAAGATTGTGTCTATTTAAATAGACACTACATTTCAATAGAGTGTGTCTGTTGTGAACAGACACTAGCCTTGCTTATAAATTGAAATCAAATCTGGCCAATTTGATTAATTCCAATATTTCAAAAAAACATAAAACATACTTGCTCTCTCTCTCTTGAAGAAGTTCTTTTATTTTTAGTTCGTTAGAGCTTTGTTATTTTTTAGTACAAATTAACAAAGCGAAAGACGGTTGTATCTTGGGAGACTTTTACCCATTTACTGTGTGCACCAAAGCAGCGGTAAAAATATTGTCTTTAAGGAAATTTCCTTTTAAGTACTGTGAGTACATAATTAATTTCCATTGATTTATTTCAACAAATTTATTTTATATTTCTTTATTGCAATTCTGAAATTATTTGAGTTCACTGGTTTTAATTATTTTTTTTTTTGTCAAGAAAACAACTGATTCATTAAGAAGCCCAAAAGGACATAACCTTACAAAGAGGAAAGTCCAAAAGGCACAACCCAACGACTAACATAACAAACCCAAAACAGAAAAAAAAAAAAAAAAAAAGATCAAAACACACAGATCACAAGAACACAAGCAAGAGCTCTAGCCAAATCAAAACCCAGACAAAGTACCAAGATCCACCAAAAAAGCACAGCCCTGAGCCAAAAACATGTTTTAGCTTCGAAGCATGTTCTGGTTGCATTACGGTGCAAACCGATCTCTTATTGTTGGGATGGGTATTCAACTTTTCTTCTTTTTTTTTTTTTTTCTTTTTTTTAATTAAAAAGTTGTCACATATTGGCATATTGCTCACCAAAAAAGAAAGTTGTCAATTATTATTAATTAGAAAATATTTCACAAAAAGAAAACTCCGCTATACCCCACATTTGTATTAATTCTTGCGCTGCTCTGGTGGTGGAGACCACGCTGTTGACAAAGGGGGAGGCCAATTGGTACAACTGTTCTGAATTCGAGAAAAGTTTTTTTCAAGTTTAAGCAGTGATATGCACTCTATCTATTGATGACATAATGTTAACAGATTATCAAGTTTTGTTAATAAATTATGAATATATATAGTGGTGTGTCAGCTAATATTATAGGCCGTGTCCATGTCTACACCAAATAATTTTTTTGGCATATTTACTACTATTTCACCCGAAAGTAATTTTAATTCTGACTTTATTCTTGAAGATTTATTTTGTATTATATTATTTTTTTAAAATTAATTCTCGTATATCATTTTTTTTATTTTTTATTTTTATAAATTTTTAAAATTAATTAAAAATAGTTTCGGACTCAGAATACTAAAAATCCTACGTACTCATCTTGACTAATACTAATTTACTATTGAGTCAAATTACCAATTTTTCATCCGAGTATTTCTAGAAAATTAAAATACTCTAGACTCTTTGAAAATTCATAGGATAATCTCTCGAACTCCAAAAAATACGCAATTTGCACCGTTGGTCTTCTAAACAATAACACTACCTTTCTTGTGAACACTTGCTACCCTATAAATTTCCTCTATAAAATAAATTCTAGAAAAATTCTAGAATTTTCATAAAGTCTCGGAAAAATTCTCTAAATCAGGTTTTTGGTAATTTCCAAAATATCTTTGAGAATTCATCGAGACTTTACGAAAATTTTAGAATTTTTATAGAGGGAAATTTATTTTAATTTTTTAGAAATAAATTTGGACTACCCAAATTTTTTGGAAAATCTTAGAGGGCACATTGGTAATTTTACCCTATAGTAAATTAGAACTAGTCAAGACGAGTTTGTAGAAATTTTCCTTGTATTTTTCTGAGTCTGGAGCTATTTTTAATTAATTTTTAAAGTTTGTAAAAATAGGAAGTAGACAAAGTGATACACGAGAATTAGTTTTCAGGGGGTAATGTAATACAAAATAAACCTTAGTGGGTAAAGTGAAAATTGAAGTTCCTTTCATGGAGCAAACTAGTAAGGCCCTGTTTGAGATTACGGTGGATGACCCAAAAGCTGCTATGGATGACAATTGTCAATCACCTATAGCAGTTTTGGTGTTTGGTAAAAAAAAAATAAAAACTGATTTTCCCCACATTTCTCAACTTCCCATAAAAAAATAGAAATTAGGTTTCTAGGTGATTTTGAAAGCTGCAGTGAATCACAGCAACAATGAATATTTTATTTTACCCATAATACCTTCATTGATTTCTATAATTTTTATTTATTTATTTTAAATTAAAAAATATGTCTATTATTAGTTATAATATTATGATATTTAATTATGATAATTAATTATAATATTTTATTTATACGATTAAAATTATAATATACCTTAAAAAATAATAGGCATACTTATTTAATAATGTTGTTCTTAGACAAATTAATGCTAATAAAAATTTGTAGCCAAAAATTTTAAAAGCAAGTAAAAAAAACATTTTATTTTTACCAAACAAATAAGTGAAAGGCACTTTTAACATTATGTCCATTTTAGTAATTATACACAGTCACAACACTTTTACATTAACATTTACCAAACACTTTAATACTATTTTTTACACTCACAGCACTTTTGAAAACATAGTTTACCAAACACTCAACTACTTTGTTTTACAACTAACTTTACTTCACAGTTATTTTCTTCACAATAATACCAACTCTAAATAAGCCAATTTTAATTTTTTTGGAGAATTTTCCACACCAAACCGCACTGACGCCTCGCAACTTGCAAGTTCTTTGCTTTTTTTGACCAATTGCAAGTTCTTTGCTTAATTCACTTATTAAAGAATTAAAATTACCCCACCTCCCCCGCCCCGCCCCGCCCCCCCTCCCCCTCGCAGCGCTTTCCTTAATTCACTTATTAAATCCCCGGGGGCCCACCCGCAATTTCCTATATGAACCCCCTCGCCCCCCACCCACCAACAAAAACCCAAGCAAACATATATCGATCGCAATGCAGTACTATGCGGAATTTCGATATGCAATCCTGCTTGCAATAAACACTTTGAAATATAAAGTAGGTGGAGGTTGGGATCCATTCCACACATTGATTGGGCTTGGCCATCCCACTTGGATGAAGCTATGTCTGCTTCTCATTCTGTTTCTGGTGTTTCCCTTCATCTCCATCAAAATCCCACTCCCACTTGTCACCACTACTCATTCAATACCAACTACTAGTGCAGCCCACATATTCCTCCTACAATTTGGACAACTGTCTGCCCCCTTAGCTTTTGCACTCATGGCTGCTGCGCTTGTCTTCCCACAACCTCTCTTCTGGTATGCCTTCCCCATTTTCGTCATTATCTCCTCTTGCTTCAGTCTACTCATACGCTTTGTGAATTGGTTACATGCTGTGCTTACCACTATTCCAGTTCTTAACGTTATGATAAGGGCAACCATTGTGGGTTGGCAAGCCTTTCGAATTGGGCCACAGAGCCCACAGACCCCAGAAATTGAACCTATTGGTGATCAGTTCCGGAACCCACAAGCTCTACTAGTACAGGAATTAGGTACTGATTATTTAGATGATCAAGATCTTGAAGCTGCAGCTGGAGTAGTACTAGTCTAAAATCTAAATTAATACTATACTTTTTTGTCAATATGTTATTACGTGTACCACTATTTCTCTATTTTTTCATATGTTGATCTGTACCTTTTGTTTTTGGGTTAAACATTATATTTAATTTGTTTGATATATGTTTACATGTTATGTGCAAACCTTGATATGTTATGCTACAGGATTCATATATGATTAAAAGTGATGAATATATTATAAGCAACTTCTTATTTTTATCTCACAAGTTTACCCAGCTTTTCTTGCGTTATTTACACTTACACCCCCTGAGTTTCAAAAATTATACATACACCTCCTGAGGTTTAAAATTGTTGCATATAACTCCCTGGAAGAGAAAATAATAAATAAACAAAAAGAAAAATATTTGTATTGATGTCACACCCCGAATCTTGGGTATGCGACAGAGGCACCTTTCTTGAGAACCCCGAGAGATCAATGACAAACCACTTGCCTTAATCCCCCAAGACGCTCAGGAAGGGTTGAACTTTTTGTACTTAAATGGATCGGGTTGGATCAGAGTACTTATTATACAACATGATCTTTAAGGAAATAATAAGATCAAAATAAATAAGTAATCAAAATAAAAATTAACCAACCCGCTAAGGTGGAATAATTAAATCAACACCCCAAAAAGGGAATTACCAAAGTATAAGTAAAACCTACAAAAGTTACAAAATGAGTAAAACAAAATAACATTGTTCCAAAATGGGTTCCTATATAAAACGCACATGGGAAAGTAAGAACCACTGAGATAGCAAAAGACATAACAATAGAGACTTTGAGACACCCGACAAGAGAATCCAAGCTGCGCACCCTTTCAGTCAAGATCTCCTCCAAGAGGTAAATCTGCATAAGCAATAGGGTAGAAACAAATTAAACAAACAAAGAAAGTAGGGGGTAAGCATCTCATATGATCATTGCTTCGCTCAAGGGACCCTGCTAGGTTTCAAAAACCTTTAAAAACATTTCCCTGTGAAATATTGATTTTCAAATCCCAAAACATTTCCACAAAATCGATTTAATACATCAGTTGCAGTAATGTATGGTAAACATGCATAAAAACTCATAAATAACAATAACTCAAATGGTCGATATACATTAGGTACGACTATGACCAGCTATAATAAAAAAAATAGCATCCATAGCAAGAGTGCCCTAGTAAACAGAAATAAAAACTCGCAATTAAGAAACCGTATCACTGCCACTTGATCAATCATGGATCTCCGTTTTGCACAAACACATGTAGCCACGTATTAGCCTGATTAAACTCCTCATAATGTATAGATCAATTTTTTTAGAACGTTTAGATCAATTAAGAATGTCATGTCTAAATTCCTAACGGAGGGTTTGTGCCCTATTGCATGGAATTTTTAGAACGACAGTCCAACTTATAATTGATTCTATTCTAATTGGAATTTTAAACAGATACCAAATACACTCTTAAAATTAACATATACAATTCATAACTCATAAAAATAAGTTAAATCCTTCAACCATACAATATTGCCAGAATGCATCTAGTAAAATTGAGATGAGACTCTTTAACATGCATGTATTCTTCTCAAGGAGGCTACCACCACGCAATAGAAAAACATCGATCAATAAAGAAGGAGAGGCCCAGATAGGTAGAACCCAGCCAAACCAAAACCAATTACGGGGATACAGAAATGGGAAAGCAAACCCGGAGACTGCAACAATCAGCTCAGACTGTGCGATGTTGTCTATGTATATCAGATGTGCATGGTAAGTATTAGAATTGTGAGAAATCCTTGCTGTGACCTCGATCAAATTAATTATAAAGACTTTAATCCATTCTTGTAAGTTGTAGCATAACATAATTCACTGATCAATATATACAATATATTTTTCACATATATGTAATATAAAATTACAAAATACATGTACGTTGTATTGTTGTAACCCTAAATCCTAAACCAGAAGGTATATAGCAACGACATATATATATGATGAACACAAAATGAAGATGAGTAGTACTAGATCAAACGGTACGTAGTGCTTAATTTCAACCCATAATTAAGTAGTAAGTAGTACAGATTTAGACCAGTCCGGCTTCAACTTCAACATCTTGAATGGCATGATCACCAACTCTGATCAGCTCCAGCGCTGGTGGGTTCCGATGCTCAAATATGGCTTCAAATATTTCTGCGGGTTGTGGACCTTGTGGTGCTTGTAAAACTTGCCAACCAATATGAATGGTTGGCCGTATTGTAATGTTAAGAACTGGAACAGCAGTAAGAAGACTATAGAACCAGTTGACAAAGCGTTTGGGCAGAGTGAAGCAGGAGGAGATAATGATGATAATGGGAAATGCATACCAGACGAGAGCTCGAGGGAGGACAAGCGCAGCAGCCATTAGTGCAACAGCTAAAGGGGCAGAAAGTTGTCCAAATTGTATGGGTAGTAGTGAAGGAGTGATTAGAGGGACATGGATTTGGATGGGGATGAATGGAAAAACCAGAAAGAGCATGGCAAGAAGGCATATCTTCATCCAACCGGGTTCGCCGATTGTGTGGAAAGGATCCCAAACCCATGGTTCAAACTTGAGCAGGTTCATTGCGACGAGGATCACATACCTCAGATCAATACACGGCATTTTGTTGTCTACTCTTTGGGGGAGAGAAAGAGAGAGTTTAAGTGGTGGTTTGGAAATGAAGAAGAGAGTACTGGATATATATTTATAGTCAAATCCAAACGGCAACAGCATGCAGACACAGTTTCATCCCAATTGCTTCCTTTGAAAGTAAGGCCAGCTGATCTGCTGATCCGGTCCTCTGATCCCGTGCAGGCCGATCGAGGGAACCAAAACGAACAGCAGAACGCGAGCGTGTTGAGCATGAGCCGATGCCGATGCTGAGCGCAATCCCGAGCCTCTGAATGAGCAATGCATCTGGGATCAGACTTGATCTGCTGATCCTTTTGGTTCGGATGGCTCCAGTCTCGTGAGTATGATGTTCTTCACTGGGATCGGCCTAGCTTAGAAAGGTTTGGATACAAACTTTGACGAATATTTTGATATGACTGTTGTTACCAAGGGTACTGTTTTGTGCCTTTGGTTAAGTATGAACCATCCAAACATTCTAGTGGCTTGATTTTAAGCCACGTTAGCTAGCCTCATTTTAGGTTTTTTAATTTTTTAATTTTTTCAAAACCCACACACAACGTTTTTTACTTGTCGTCTTCTTCTCCCACTGGCTTGCTTGTTGTTCATTTGGTTTGCAAGAAAGTATGACCCATGTAGGAGTCCTAGCTATTATAATTTCTTAATGGAAATTGTAATTTATGTATTGTTTAATTTTCTCTTCAAGAGATTAAGGTCGAACAGATAAAATCCCATAAATCAAAACAATTTTATGCTTACATATTTTATAAATTTAATATTGATGCAAAGCACGATTAATAAACCATACCTCATTGTTAGAAGTGACAATCAGCTTCATTGGCTTGAAGGAAGCCAATTGATCTGTGGGACCCAACATAAATTAAGGCACGGATTTTTTTTTTGTGAGGTTAAAACAATAGGAACCCCAATGTGTGACACTGTCAATAAATCTGAGCCAAAATGATAATTAGAGATCGAAAATCCATGCGTAAAATATAATTGGAGACTGCCTAAAATCAGTCTTTATTGAGGGATAATGGAGTAGTGGTAGTGACCCACTAACAACTTTAATTTTTGTACAACATAATAAAAATTGGCGTTATTAATTTGTAC
Organism: Dryas octopetala; assembly: GCF_963921425.1. Lineage (NCBI taxonomy): Eukaryota > Viridiplantae > Streptophyta > Magnoliopsida > Rosales > Rosaceae > Dryas > Dryas octopetala. Next base: position 8,128,286 of record NC_141374.1, on the reverse strand, counting down.
AACATAATATTTACATTGAAGGGTTAATCATAGTGATGGTTCTAGAATTATATTGTCATTCTTACTTTGGTCCGCCAATTCATTTTTCATTCAATTAAATTATAATCATGTGGCAACCGTTCACCAACAGCAAACTTGCTGGTTAAGCATCATGCCTATAAAAGCGCATTTCAAGAGAAGAAAAAAGGATTTCAACTTTCCCATAAAATACCTATATTGCTCTGAGAAAACTCAATCTCGTTGTTATTTGCCGTTTTTAGGTCTTTGTTTGTTTATATATACTTTGTTTTGTCACAGCTCTGCCAAGGAAACATCGTTGTTTTACTTGGTCAATAATGCTAATTGTCTTACATTTTTTTTTTTTCACATTTGTATCTTATTTGATGTGTCATTACTTTACTCGAAGGGTATTTTTTTTTTTTTAGGTTTTATTTTTTAATTTATAATGTCCAATGTATAAATGTCATGTAAAATGGTATAAAATTGTGGTATAAAAATGTGGTAAGTGTAGCGCGCATTACTGTTTACCAACCAAGCCCACAACAGATTCAATTTACTTTTGTTTTTACGGTGTTTTGCTTCTATCTCAATCCATTACACTTGAATCCCACGATCTTAACTTTTGAGTTTGAACACACCATCCTCACGCAACTAGACCAGTGAAGTCCTGGAATTACTAGGCAAGAAAATAATCTTGGCTGAGTTTGGTTCCTACTCAGCCGAACAATCGTATTATGAAGAATAGATTGGGCCAGAAAACACATTGCAATAAATCAAGTTAAAATTCCAACATGGGCCCATTGAAGCCTAAGATTGGTGGTACGCCCATAGTAGCCCAAACAAAAAAGTCCAACTATAGCCCATTTATCAACAGGTGTACAGTTTTACCCTGAGCCTTAATTGGCTCCGCCATGGATGGCCATTCCAACTTTTTGCAGAGTAATTGAATGGAAGAGCCAGCATGGAGGACAAGGTAGTGGGACCCTAGTTGAATTGATAAATGATTATTGTATTTATTTGGTTCATTAATTCTATTAATTTAAATGATAGTTTCCACCGCTAAATTATCTTTTAATCAAACATGGTTTTAAATTATAAAAACGTTTACATATTTTAAGGAATTTAGGAATACAATATGGGACTATTGAGCGTTATACTCTTAAAATCCTTAAAGTACGTGACGTACGTGCTCGAGATTTAAGACGTGACACGAGAGAGTCTTCGGTGGGGCTGGAATGCCACTCACCTAATGAGACTCCCTTTCATTTTTTAACATCTGTCATGATTTTGTCCAGCTGGACAAGTCTCTCTCTCTCTCTCTCTCTCTCTCTCTCTCTCATTCTCTTCAACACCACCACCTAACAGGCCAGGCCAACACACCCTAACACAACCCAGACCTAGCACGGCAGCACACCCCCACCACCCTCCACAAAAATATTGAAAAACAGAGTTGGGTCAATGGCATCTTCCAAAGGGAGTTTAATAGATGATTGAAACTATTTAAACCCAGCCCCATCCCCTCCCCGCCCAGCCCCATTTCAGCCAACCCCCACCCAGATCGGAGAGAGTGAGTGAGCAAAGAGAGAAAGCAAGAGGAAAAAAAAAGGGGAGAGGAGAGAGAAGGGGAAGCAAGGCCGGCGGCGGGTGGTGGGGGTGTGCTGGGTTGTGTTGGGTGGTGGTGTTGATGAAGAGAACGAGAGAGGGGAGAGACGAAGGCAAGGTCTGTTGTCCAGCTGGATAAAAATATAACATGTGTCAAAAAATTAAAGGAAGTCTCATTAGGTGAGTGGCATTCCAGCCCCACCCAAGACTTTCTCGACGTGACACTCTAACTTTCTTTTTCCCTTTCTTTAACTATTTATGTTCTCGGTCTCCTCCTTCTTCTCTTTTAGATTTATCTAATTTTTCACAGGAATGATCCTTATATAGAGTCTTAGAACATAAATATGTTTTGATTATCAAACTATACTGCAAAATGGTCCAACAAGTAATACCTCATTATACATAAAATGAGGTATACATCACCCGAATACTCTCTCAGTTAAGATTTATATATCCAAATATAAATATATTTATATCCTTATATAGCCTCAAACATATTCAAGGCGGCTTGACATACATGCCTACATGTTGAAAGTTTTGTCGGCATGCCTGCATATATTGGCATGTATAAATAATGGGATGCTGGCTCCTCACAACCACATAGGCATTGGTTGGCTTCCGACCAACCAGGAGCTTATACCTAAACCTGACTCAATTGAAACTTCCGTGACATTTCACTTGGATAAACTCTTTTTTTTTTTTTTTTTTTAATTCTTACATTACATGGTGTTTATCAAAATCTTACATTACTATCCAATTCAGCAAACCTACATCAAACACCTTCTATGTAATGATAAGTAACACCCATTGAGTGTTAGTGCGTCTGAAAAGCCTAGCTCTCTAGAAAATATTAATTTTCATAAACCATGAAAATGCATTGCATTAATGTAGATGCATACATTACCAAAACATTCTACCCATAATATGATAACATGTATGGTGCTTGACTGCTTGTTTTAGCTTCGAAGCATGTTCTAGTTGCATTATAGTGAAAACCCATATCTTATATCTGATTGTTGGGATTACTCCTGTTATTTGAACTTTTCTTCTTCTTCTTTTTTTTTTTATTAAAAAGTTGTCACATATTGTTCACCAAAAACAAAAAAGTTGTCAAATATTACTAATTATAAAATATGTCTCAAAAAGAAAACTCCGCTATACCCACATTTCCCTTTTATTTTGAGTCTATTGACTTTGAAATTTCAGAAAAAGAAGTCTTAACACTCTCCCCTGGTCCTCTGGCTTTCTTCTGTTCATACCAGACCAGACCGGCAGTGTCGTTGTTTAGCCGCTCCCGCTGCTCCGACCGCCTCCATGTGGGTCTGTCAAGCAACAACGAGGTCGTAGTGCGGTTCTGGCCCTGCTCTGGTGGTGGAGACCACGCTGTTGACTTGGTAATTAAGTCTTCCATATACCTTGTTTTAGATTCAGTTTCATGGCTAAAGGTTCAAAAGCGAAAAACGATGAAGTTTCTAGGGGAAGGCCTATTCTTTGGAAACCTTCCAAAGAAGATATTGCTCATGCCCGGGAATTGGGCAAAGTTCCTAATGATGTTGTTATTAGCCCCTTGCCTAACGGGTCCGATATTTATTCGGGTAGGGGATTGCCGGAGAATTCCATAGTCCTATCCCCTAGTCATTTGCAGCGTATTAGGTTCCCACTTCACCCCCTATTTCATTTGGCCTTGAACTCATTGGGCTTAGCTTCTATGCAACTAAATCCCAATGCATATCACATGCTTTCGGCTCTTCTTGGTTTTGGTTTCAAGCGTGGTGTCTCTGTTGGTTTTAAGGATTTTTTCCACTTTCATAGTTGTGCGAAAGTGAGACATGAGCATAAATATTTTCATTTTGCTACTCCCCCCGGTTGTGTCTTTTTTCGAAATAAGCCTGCTTTCTGTAAGGATTGGAAGAAGCGCCCTCTTCTTATTACGGGAAATTGGGCAGCTCCTGAAGTCTCCCATATCAGGATTCCTTCAGCATTTTCCGTTACACCGGGTATACCCAAATTTCATTAATTGCACTCATCATATTATTATTGATGTGATTTTATCAATATTGACTCTTTGGTTTTGTAGCTCTCGACAATAATCGCGAACTAATTGAACTTGCTGAAGAGCGCATCAATTGGTTAAAGGAGAATTTAGCCGGGTTGCGTTTGAATATTGCCGACTTTTCTGACGACGAGACTCTCCTTCAGATTTCTTGCGATCGTCAGAGCCCTATTTATTGGTTATATACTCCGGACACTGTTAATCCGAACAAGTGTTGTTTGAGAGATAAGAGTCTTGTTGACCATATTGTTGCTTCGGATACCCAACTTCAATTTTCAACGGATTCTGAGGAGTCTTCCTCATCCTCTGAAATGTCTCCTTCTGAGGAGGAGGCTATGGTGGTTGAAGGTGAACCTACTCTCCGCCATGCCCCCAAGCAGAGGAGATTAGATACACATGCTTCGGATCCTCAAAAACGTCAGAAGGTGGATGGACCCACCGACTTGGGTTCAGTCGGATCCAATCAAATTTGCAAGGTTCAGCTTTATTAATTCTTGTTACTTGTTTAATGCTTGATTTGAATTATTGCTTTATTCCCTCTTTTTGTTTTCAGCTGAAGGAGATTTTTGATGCTATGGGTCGATGTTTGGATGAGGCTGTGTGTGAAGAACAAGTCAAATCTACCTCACTAAAGGAGTGTGAGAAAGATTTGGACAGATGGAGGGACAAGACTACTGAATTAGAGGCCAAGCTAATGGAGGCTGAAGAGACTGCAAGAAATCTCAAGGAAGAGCTAACTGCCGAACAGAAGGCCCGACAGTCTGAATATGAGAATAGCTGCCATGTAATCAACATGGAGCGGGTTCGGCACTTTCGTTATGGGTGGGACCAAGCGCTTCTTCCACCTGATGAGCGTGTGGTGCCCGATCCGGACGCGATGGATGAGCACTACGATTTTCAACCAGGTGGATACGAATTCATCAAAGCATCAGATCAAACCTTCGGATCGGCCAATGACAATGAATTCGATCTGAGCCATGATGTAGGCCCCACTCCCAATGATGCTGATCCCAGGTCCATATCCGCTTCTAACCGCAGTGCTGAAGCGATACGATACGAACCGATGAACCGATGATAGGGGATCATCCGATACGAGTCACCCCTTGGCGTGGCTGATCCGGTCCGGTTCATATGCCTGGGGAACTAAACAAGTTTCAGTTGTATTATTCTTTCTTCTTTGTATTGCCGGATTGGTTGGTTTGCTTTTAAATGACCCCACCATCAAATTCATCTATTTTTTCGTCAAAAAGGTCCACACGGCACCGGGTGGGCCCATTTTTTATTTTATGCCAAACGTGGATGCAAAAGTTAGTAACTGAAAATATTGATAACGTTAAAAAAAAAAAAAAACTAAAAATTAAATTTAAAAACAATTAAAGAATTAAAAATCAAAATACATACCCAAATTCCAAACCTCTCCCCCACCCGCGGAACCATCCATCTCCTTCACACCCAAATTCCAAAGCTCTAAAAGATCTACTTTAAAAAAAAAAAAAAAAAAAACTTGAATCAGAGACAGTGTACCAATCGCAATTAATGGTAATGTTCCGGGTTTATAAAGTAGACTTAAAAAGAGGAAAAAATAGTCTAAATCTTTCAGGTTCTATAGAATGAGATTTGTTGTTGTAAATTTTTTTTTTTACTGTGTTTGCATTCCATAAAAAAGAATTACACTAAATTTTCAAAATAAATCTTAGAAATTAATATTTTTTGTTTTGAATCATATATGATACTGGTTAAGTTGGAATTGTAAATTTTAGGGTTTATAAACTAAACTGAGAAGGGGGATAGAGAGTATAAATTTTATTTTGTTTTTGTTTTATATTTTGAATGAAGTAAAGAACTTATAAAAAAAAATCAAATAAAGAAAGTACATTGTAAATTCTTGCATCAAATAAGTAAATTACACTAAAATAGTTTTTTTTTCTTCTTAACTTTGAATTATGAATGGTTGAAGTGTGAACCGTAAAAGTATAATATATATGAAGTCAATGTATTAGGTTTAGGGCTGATAGAATAATAGATAAATTAAAGTGGTGGCTGATTGAAGCCCAGCTGTCCATGGCAGAGGGCAAGTCGGTGGATAAAGTATTAAAGTCTATATAGAGGCGTGTAACTGAGTGTATAAGCAACAAAAAAAACCCCCTAGACATCCGCAACAAATTCAATATCCCAGTATTCTTTTCCAACCTAACAGGGAGAAGAGGGTTCTTCATTCCAAGTGATGGTCACTGAACCTCGTGAATTGCCTTCTCATCGTCCCTACAAGCCCAAGAGACCCGCAAGGCACGACTCGGATGCCAGAAAGCGCCAAAAAGTGAATGACCCTTCTGGTTCAACTTTGTTGGGAGGGCTCGAACCGGTCGAGGAGTGGCTCGAAATCTCTGATCCCGGCCAAGATGCACTTGGTTCTGCCCGGATTCTTGATGACGTTGAGTTAGGTGGAGGTTCGATTGGTAGTTCCGAAGTTCGTTTGGCTACGATTCGAAGCTTGATTGCTCCTGCCGATATTCCTGCTTTACAGCCGAAGACGCACCATGATTTAGCTTTGATGGGATCTCAAGGAGCTTGCCAAGTTTGTCTATGTACCTTCTTTCAATTACTTTCTTTTCCTATTTGATTTAAGAGTACGTGGCTAATTTTCCCATTTTCCTTTTCAGATGATTGAAGCCTTTGCTACCATGAGCTGCCGTCTTGACAGGGCCTTGCGGGTTGAATGGGCCAAGTCTGCGTCCCTTGAGACTAGAGAAAAGCAGCTAAAAGAGTACCAAGAGGCTTTAAGCAAATCGGAGAAGAAAGCCTCTGATTTCGAGCACAAGTTCAATGAATCCGAAGCCGAGCGTGTTTCGCTCACTGATGAGCTGGCCAAGGAACGGGAGTTGCTAAAAGAGTGGGAAGAGGCTCAAAAAGTGTGGGAAGAGGCTCAAGAAGAGTGGGAAGAGGCTCAAGAAGAGTGGGATGAGGTTCAAGAGTGGAAGTGGGTAGAGGATCCAGAAACGTGGGAAGATGCTCGAGAAGAGTGGGAAGAGCTCAAAAGGCGTGGGAAGTGGCTAAAAAAGTGTGGGAAGAGGCTCAAAAAGTGTAGGAAGAGGCTCTAAAAGAGTGGGAAGAGGCTCAAGAAGAGTGGGAAGAGGCTCAAGAAATGTGGAAGTGGGAAGAGGCTCCAGAAATGTGGGGAGTGGTTCTAGAAGAGTGGGAAGAGCTCAAAAAGCGTTGGAATTAAGAGGCTAAAAAAGTGTGGGAAGAGGCTCAAAAAGTGTGGGAAGAGCTATCAATATATAAATATATATAAATAATTCGGTTCGGTTCGATTCTTTGGTCAACTCGATTTTGTCTATCTGTATATTTTTTGTTAGTTCGTTGACCAACTTAAAATGAACTCTATAGTGAATGAGAAAATTTGAAATGTTTTATAGTTTGTGGACCAACATGAAATGAACCCTATAATGAATGAGGATATTTGAAATGTTTTATAGTTCGTGGATCAACTTAAAATGAACGCTATAGTTAATGGAAAAATTTAAAATATTTTATAATTCGTGGACTAACTTGAAATAGACCCTATAGTTGGTGGATGTAAATATACTTGAGTCTAAAAACAATTGGGGACATGAAAAGTTAGGCTTGAAATTTTTGTTTTCGAAGCGGTGTATAATGTCTCATTTTGTGAAGAGATAGGTAAGGTTGTCCAAACGGAAGTTTGAGGACGTTAGTCTACAACCAAAAGGAAAAAGGGGGGGGGGGGGGGGTTAGGCATTGCATTCTCCAAACTATTATAAACTTCCCTATCCGCACTTGTTCAATTTGATGACTTCTTATAAATAAAATATTGTCTCAATCAGCTGATGGGTATTAAATTAATTAGCAACATATATGTGACAAATTACATTGAGCATTGTGTTGTATTTTTGGCTCACAATTGATGAACATGAATTAACAAATATTGTTTAACTTAATAAAATTGAGAGACGTGTAGAAGTCTGAGAATTGAAATTCGTGTTTCTATCTCTTCTCCTATAAACCAATCTCATAAAATGTATTTTGTGTGTCTGTAGGTTTAGATGGATTAACCCTACATATATTTATTGAGACAGAGAGGACCGAATTTTCCATTATATCCCTTTAATGTCTATGTATCGTCTATTATAGTGGATATAGACTAGGAAACTAACTCAAATCCTTTTATTATTTTGACTGTATCAATTATATCCTTATTAGACCGAGATTGTTATATGGACCACAATTCTTGCTTTTCTTGTGCAATCTCAACCATTTTAGTTTTGGGAATTCTTCTGTTTTGAGGTTTTGAGGCTTTATATTTTTAAATTATCTCAAAGTATTTCTGTGTGGTTGAAGGGATTGGAATTGTTTTGATGTCTTAGATCTGTGAAGCCATGCTCATTTCTGTGAGGTTGGGGTAAGGACAGAGAGGGACAGAAGAAAGAGAAAGGGAGAAAGGAGAGAGAAGGAAAGAGTCAGACGGAAGGAGAGAGAGAAAGGGAGGCTAGAGGGATGGACCCCGGCGACAGTGGCGGCTGGGGGTTGGGACTTGGGGTGGCTGGGTTTGTGTGGTTGTCCTTTGTGGCCATTTTAAGTTAGGTTAAAATTCAAACTATGAAGCCAACAGTAAAAGCTCTAAAAGATCTACTTAAAAAAAAAAAAAAAAAAAAAACTTGAATCAGAGACAGTGTACCAATCGCAATGGTAATGTTCCGTGTTCGTATGACTCATCTGGACATAACGACAAGTCACATAAGACTAACATCATGTCGTTTGGGCCTAGGCCCAAAGGATAAGCCCCTCCTAGGCACCGACTTCCTAGGCCCAAAGACTAAGCCCTTCCTGGACTCCTGGGCTCCTAGCCCCTGACCTCTTAAGCTCCAGCCCCCTAGGCTCCGGCCTCCTAGGCCCTAACCTCCTAAGTTTCGGCCTCCCAAGGCTCCGGCCTCCTAGGTTCTGTTCGTATGACTAATCATCTGGACATAACGACAAGTCACATAAGGCTTAACATCATGTCGTTTGGGCCTAGGCCCAAAGGATAAGCCCCTCCTAGGCTCCTGGGCTCCTAGGCACCGACTTCCTTGGCCCAAAGACTAAGCCCTTCTGGACTCCTGGGCTTCTAGCCCCTGACCTCCTAGGTTCCGGCCCAAAAACTAAGAATTAAATTTATAAACAATTAAATAAGTTTGACTTTTAAATAAGTTTTAGAATTAATTATTATAGGGTGCATGTTATGCATCCTATTTAATCTCTAGTGCACTAATGAATTTTATTTAACAACAAGGTAATTATTAATTGTATTGCAGGAGCAAATACTTGCTGGCTTATTTTGAAATATAATCAATTGCCATTTTATTTCTTATTTTTTGTTTTTCTCTTTGCTCTTCTCTCTCTCCCCGCTATGTCTCTTTTCATCATCTTCTTGTTCTTCTTTTTCGCAGATCTGAAACTCTTTTTTTTTTTTTGTCAAAAGATTTGGAACTCAAATCTAGAAAAATATTGAAATTATGAACTGAAATTGTGAACTGAAATAACAAAATGAAAATGCAAACTGAAACTGTGAACTGAAACTGCGACTTTTTGAGTTTGTTAACTGTGTCAGACAACTAAAACTACGACTTTATAAAAGTGTTCTCCATAACTGAAATTTCGAGTGAAAACTGAAACTGCAGTGAAAACTGAAACTGTAGTGAAAACTGAAACTGTAGGTGAAAATTGAAAGTTTTTATGATTAAATTTGTTTGCATAGCACTGAAGCTGTTTTGGGTTGTGGGTGAGTTTATGTTACCTGAAAATTAAATTTGTGGTTCTGGATGAGTTGATGTTACCTGAAAATTAATTTATGGTTGTTATTGGATTGATGTTACTTTAAAATTAAATTTGTCAGATTGAGTGCTTTTGGTAACTTTTTAGGCTGTGAGTAGTTTAAAGTTAATGAACTCTAAGTTTTACAAAAAAAAAAAAAATAAAACTATACAAAAACAATTGGGGACATGAAAAGTTAGGCTTGGAATTTTTGTTTCGAAGCGATGTATAGTGTCTCATTTTGTGAAGAGATAGGTAAGGTGGTCCAAACGGAAGTTTGAGGACATTAGTCTACGACCAAAAGGAAAAAGGGGGTTAGGCATTGCATTCTCCAAACTATTATAAACTTGCCTGTCTGCACTTGTTCAATTTGATGACTTCTCATAAATAAAATATAGTCTCAACGAGCTGATGGGTATCAAATTAACAACATGTGTGACAAATCACATTGAGAATTGTGTTGTGTTTTTAGCTCACAATTGATGATGTTTTAGGTCTATGGAACTTCCATGGGGGTTTAGAATGGAATTTGGAGGTCATTTGGGCATAGAAGAGGGTCAACAAGGCCGAAGGATCGATCTTGATCAAAGGTAGGATCTATCCTATGCGAGTCTAAAGAAAACCACGTTTATGTAGGATCGATCCTATACTTTAGATGATCAATCATACAACAATCCATACTCAAGTCTGGAGTTATAAGATTGATCCTACAGCAGGTAGGATCGATCATACTTTGCTAAATCTCACCCAAGATTAATTTTTGGTAGGAGAGATTAAGACCTAATGGGTAGGAGAAAGAGAGTTTGTGTGATCATTGTAATTTTCTCTTAAAATTAGTGAAATCTCATGTGTGATAAAGCAAGCTGGTATGAAATTTGATCAAGGCCTCTTTTAAAGTGTCCTCGTAATCACAATTTCATAATCTGTTTTTGACAGTTGCACGAGGTTTGCTTTCTAAGGTTGAATTGGTCATGAAGGGAGAATCAGCGGGTGATTTACACTTTGCACCTTAGTTCACAAAATCTCATACCCATCCTCAAAATATCGAAATCTAACATTTTTAACATCCGTCCACTTGATCTCGTCTGGAAGACAAATGTGCAGTGGCATGGCACCTGTGAGACCCACTTAAAGCTGGCCTGGACATATCTAAGCAAATAAGAAAGGGCAATTTCAAACTTTCATAAAGGATACCTTCTAGAGATATAATAAAGCAAACCTTCTAGAAGGTATCCTTTATGAAAGTTTGAAATTGCCCTTTCTTATTTGCTTAGATATGTCCAGGCCAGCTTTAAGTGGGTCTCACAGGTGCCATGCCACTGCACATTTGTCTTCCAGACGAGATCAAGTGGACGGATGTTAAAAATGTTAGATTTCAATATTTTGAGGATGGGTATGAGATTTTGTGAACTAAGGTGCAAAGTGTAAATCACCCACTGATTCTCCCTTCAGGACCAATTCAACCTTAGAAAGCAAACCTCGTGCAACTGTCAAAAACAGATTATGAAATTGTGATTACGAGGACACTTTAAAAGAGGCCTTGATCAAATTTCATACCAGCTTGCTTTATCACACATGACAATGACACACCTAAACAGACTCCCGTAATATTACCCGGGCCTCCTCCGTCGCATTCACTTGAAAGTTGAAACTTCCATGGAATTTCGGTTGCAGAAACTTACCCTCCTCCCTTGAAATTGTCAAAAGCATTTTTTCTTTTCGGTCGAGGTCAAAAGCAAGGTCAAATGCTTCTTCACGAATGTGAACTAAAAAGAGCTACTACGGTACGTTCAAGTTAAAAATTTACTATGTATAATTGTAATATCACGTGAAATATTGACATGATTTTATAAATTCACATAAATTATAATAGATGTGTGCCAATTGTTAAAAAATTTATATATAAACACAATAAAAGGTTGGTATTACATAAACTATATATAATCAAACCAAACAACAATAATAAAGCATAACTAAAGAAACTGTCTGCTATTTTTCGGCCAAAGGGAGACTGGGAGCAAATCTTTGGTTCTTCTTTGGCATTTGAGGGCAAGGGCATGCCATCGCCAAGTCGGTTTTAACTTGGACGAAATTAAATGCCAACATGCGGTCCAAGGGGACAAGGCTCTTAGACCGTCTATCAAGTGCTGGTGCGGCCGAGCTAAGAACCGTCTCTTGGCGTGCGTTATTTTCAAATCTCGGGACAAGGTCTTTAAAAACTTAATTAGAATATGAATCCAAATCACGTATAGCGAGTACATAACTAGAGAAACTGTGTGCTATTTTTCAGCCAAAGGGAGACTAGGAGCAAATCTTTAGTCATATATAATTAATTCTTTGGCGTTTAGGGCAAGGGCGTGCCATCGTCAAGTCAATTTCAGCTTGGACCAAATTGAATGCGAACATACAGTCTAAGTCACTCGAATGGGAACATAACTAAACAAATCCAACGCTTGAATGCGGTGTCCCTCACTTAAGAGTAAATCTCAAGATAACGTTACAATACGTTGCTATGTGGAGAGGTTATTGCAGGCCAAGCACATGCTCAATGATACCTTTGCCAAACATTTATTTAATTGTATTTTTTCGTTTTATTAATTTTTTAATTTACAAGTCCAAGCTAGGCATGATCAATAATATTGTTTTGTGATTAAATCACTATGTGTGATTCAATCCCCCTACGGATCTTGTTATTGATGGGTTTCAATGATTTCTTGCAAAGGAAAAAATAAATGGTGCAAATAATTAAACAAACAAAAGAAACAACGTACACACCAAATTAACGTGGTTGGGCAATTTTCCTACGTCCATGCCACGACGAGCACCAAAAGAGATTTCACTAATTTTAAGAGAAAATTACAATGATCACACAAACTCTCTTTCTCCTACCCATTAGGTCTTAATCTCTCCTACCAAAAATTAATCTTGGGTGAGATTTAGCAAAGTAGGATCGATCGATATCCTACCTGCTGTAGGATCAATCTTATAACTCCAGACTTGAGTATGGCTTGTTGTATGATTGATCATCTAAAGTATAGGATCGATCCTACATAAACGTGGTTTTCTTTAGACTCGCATAGGATAGATCCTACCTTTGATCAGGATCGATCCTTCGGCCTTGTTGACCCTCTTCTATGCCCAAATGACCTCCAAATTCCACTCTAAACCCTCATGGAAGTTCCATAGACCTAAAACATCATCAATTGTGAGCTAAAAACACAACACAATTCTCAATGTGATTTGTCACACATGTTGTTAATTTGATACCCATCAGCTCGTTGAGACTATATTTTATTTATGAGAAGTCATCAAATTGAACAAGTGCAGACAGGCAAGTTTATAATAGTTTGGAGAATGCAATGCCTAACCCCCTTTTTCCTTTTGGTCGTAGACTAATGTCCTCAAACTTCCGTTTGGACAACCTTACCTATCTCTTCACAAAATGAGACACTATACATCGCTTCGAAACAAAAATTTCAAGCCTAACTTTTCATGTCCCCAATTGTTTTTGTATAGTTTTTTTTTTTTTTTTGTAAAACTTAGAGTTCATTAACTTTAAACTACTCACAGCCTAAAAAGTTACCAAAAGCACTCAATCTCACAAATTTAATTTTAAAGTAACATCAATCCAATAACAACCATAAATTAATTTTCAGGTAACATCAACTCACCCAGAACCACAAATTTAATTTTCAGGTAATATAAACTCACCCACAACCCAAAACAGCTTCAGTGCTATGCAAACAAATTTAATCATAAAAACTTTCAATTTTCACCTACAGTTTCAGTTTTCACTACAGTTTCAGTTTTCAATGCAGTTTCAGTTTTCACTCGAAATTTCAGGTCACTCAACATCAAGGGTCCCTTCATCTTTGATTAGTTGCGCTTCATCCAAGTGGGATTTTGATGGAGATGAAGAGAAGTAGACTTGGATTTTTAAAATAATATTTTTTTATTGTATTCAAGGACAAAATGGAAGTTTGGGAAATTTTTTGATGATTTAACAGAAAAATGGATGTTAGGTGGCAAATTAGCACATATTGATAATTTCAGGTGGTAAATTAGCAAGAAAAAAAGTTTGGGTGGTATGAGAGCACACCCTCTATAGTTCAGGTGGTATTTGGGTAAAAAAGCCTTAATTGTTTGATGTTTACATGTTATGTGCTTAAAAGTGATGAATATATTATAAGCAACTTCTTATTTTTATCTCACAAGTTTACCAAGCTTTTCTATGAATGAGCTCACAATTCTGGTATGTACACAATCCTCATTAATAGCAAATTATTCTTAATTCAAGTTCAGGTCCATCATGGGCTCGGACCTCCCTGATTCATAGCGAATTTGAGTTGGAGTCAGGACTCCAAATCTTCGGCTCAGCCTAACTCAAATTCTATATATACTAAACGCGCAGATGAGCGTTACTGTAGTTAGCTTGTAGCTGGAAAATTCTATTTGGCCCTTGGGTTTTTTTTGCTGTGTTGGTGGGGGTTGTAATTTTCGGGGTAAGTTTGGCCTTTTTTTGTCTTTTCACCGCTTTTTAGTTCCTGCCCTTTGCTTTTCCGTTTTTTTACGCCCCGTGCCATTGCTTTCTTTTTATTCTGTTTCCCCTCTCAGTCTTTTTTTTTTTTTGATCTGCGTACCATTCTGTGAATACTTGAGTTGGGTCTGCCCTGTTTGGTCATTCACACCACTGGCCTTTTGCAAAAAAGGGTTCGCGTCTCCCTCTCTCACCTCTCTCACCTCACTCACTCTGACTTTCTCTTCCCTCTCCCGACACTCTGTCTCTCTCTCTCTTCCCTCTCAGTCTCTCTCCATCGCCGTCACTGTCTCCGGCGGCGGATGCGGGTGGTCTTTGGCCCATCTTCTTCGTCTCTTCATCCTCTTCCTCCTCATACCCTTCGTTTTCCCCAGAACCCAGCCAACCCGAGAACCCAGTTCATACCAATTTGGGTTCATCGGCATTGACTCGCCCTTCCCGGTGGTGTCATGAGGCCGGACCACCTGGGCTTCGTTCTCCTCGCCACGGGGAGTCTCTTTGGGCTACTCACTTGGGCCGACGATGCTTCACGACAGCCTCCAAAGGCCAGCGGCTTTCCCGTTATTCTCCTCTTGGCGTGGGTTTTCTGCTGATGTGTTCGATTCAGACTCCAGAGCAGAAATGAAGGTATACTATTTTGCAACTGGTTTGGTTAGCATCAATCTTCCCTCACATGGCTTGGTATGGTTTTCATGGGTTCAGAGTTCTATGCTTTTTTTATGAGGAATTATTGTTGGGATTTTGTTAGTTATTTTGTTCACTCATTGAGATGTGTAGGGTTGAGAAAAATGGGGTTTCGTTGAGGTGTTGTGACCTTCATGTTTTTTCTGGATTTGCGTTGTATTCTGCCATGTTTATTTGGCAAAACCAGTACATGTTGGATGATGCACAGGTTGTTGAAAAACGACTTTATAGAAATCTCATTGCTAGAAAAATTTTACAGGGATTTGCTGCTGAAGTACAAGTTTATGTATTTTTCTGATTCTGTAACCACTATGTTAAAAAGCAGACTTTTGAGTATATAATGTGTGTACAGGTAAATTAAAATGCAGACTTTAAGTATATAATAAACAGTGAGCATGAGCACATTAAAATTCACCAATGTTTCTATGATTTGTCAGATCGACTAGCAACACTTCTAGCCAAGGAACGAACACATTCACAAGCCTACATTGGATGCATGAAGAAAGGACCAGTGATCACTTACCCCAAAATGAAATGGTAAATGGGTTTTCATATTATCGTTGCAGAGCTTTAACCTGTGAGATTGATGGTTTATTTTTCCTGATTAATCTGTCCATGATTTATTATTTTTATGCCATTAACTGATGTTGTGGTTGATTTTATGTTGCTCTATCTTTTTTAATAAATGAGCTCAGTGCCTGATTGATTGAGCTCAATGTAACTATTTTGATCTGGGTTTTTAAATGCAGGCCAGTTCGAGTTTGGTTATTGAGAAAACGAATGATAATAAATAAATAAATGCATATAACATAAATTTTTGAGTTTTTGTTTTAGACTTGGAATCTGGGATAGCTCAAAATTATAATGGGTTGATTTTGCCTCTCAAATTTTTGGAGATATTGATTGTCGAAAAGCTTGGAATACTATTTCTTCGTTATTTACAAGCAGACTGAGAATCAATTCAATTTTCATTACTGAATTTATAGCTTAGTCTTTCACATACAGTGTGGATTTGACTCTATAACTACATTTACATTCTCAATATCTATTTGAGGGTTCAAGTTTCGTATTCATGAAAATCATGTAATCTTTTGTTGTTAGTCAATGACATGGTACTTTGCAGTTTAATTACTGGGAAGGGAAGCAATCATAGTTAATTATTTCCTGTGCTTTTTCAGGTCTTACTACATAGTCCAACTAAAGTTGAAGATCAGGTGAAAAACATTGTAAGTGGTACTTCTGAAATTATGAACTCTGATACCACAGAAGCACTGAAACACAAAAATGAAGTTGTTCCTGCAAAGGCTGTGCAAAATCCCCGTGAGCGAAGACCAGCCTTGGGTTATTCTTTTTTTTTTTTTTCCCTATAAGAAGCACTTTGTTACATCCATATATGGCATGTCTTAATAAGCACTTTGGGGGAAAAGAAATAGACTGGATTTATTATCTTGATTACATTGTATATTAAATATAAATCACAGCCCTATTTCTCACCTTTGCACATGTCTTCTCTCCTAACCATAAAACAATTAAAGCCTTCTAGGTGTGTGAGAAGTTGTTTTTTATGTTTGAGAATTTCACATTTATAGTTTCATGCTTGAAAATGACTTACTCATTTATTATACTGAGTGCATTGTATCAGAGATATGCAAGGCAGTCAAATCTTTTGGTTTTGTTGAAGTTGAAACTCCAGTTCTGCAGGTTTTTCAATATCTTCACAGTTTCATAGTTGCATGGAGTTCTAGCATAGTTGAGTTGATAGACTGTTTGGCCATTTTCTGATTAGAAGTAATTTGTTTATTTATTGCCTGAAATAGTTAATTTCTGCTTATTTTTATGATTTTATTCTGATGCCATATGTGAATTGCACAAGGATTATATATACCTGAAACTTGGTTTTTAATTAATTTGATCAACTAGGGAGCAGCTGGTGGAGTGGAAGCTAGGCCATTTGTTACGTACATTCACTTGGAAGGGAGCTGTATTTGTGAATAGCGACTGAGCTCCACTTAAAGAGAATGTTGGTGAGTGTTTTTTCTTTTTTATAAAATTCATACATTTCTCAAATTAAAATGAGAGAATGTTGGTGAGTGTTACATACATTTCTCATATTTTCCAGGAGAGCAACAGAGAAGTTTACATAAATAGAGGCAGTTTGTAAAATTTAAATAATATATAAAAATTAATACATCTTAAAAAATGTATGTAACATCTTCAATTAAAAAATGTTTGTACAAAATTTACATTTATGATGTACTGTACATTTAAACAGTTGTTCTCTGTATATATGTATTCATCCATCTTTTTCTTGGGCTGGCCCATTTATTCCGATTTTTTGTGTTATGTATAGCAGCCTCTAAATATCATTAATTGATTCGAACCATCCAATATGAAATCACTGCATCTTAGCTTGCCATGATATGTTAGATATTAATTGAATCATTGGATAATTTAGAAATGTTAATGGTCATGTTGTTGGTGATTTGTGATGGTTGTGATGATTTTGATTGTTGATGAGTTGGCTTGAGTTGCCAAAATAGTTTTCATTTTATCTGTCAAAGGCTCACCATTTCTTAAGCTACAGGGACAGAACCGGACAGAAACGGTGAGCTGTCAATTTCTGTTTTTTGTTTCTTTCCCTCTTTTACTTGGTCTTTTGTTGGCAGCCAAACAGAGGCCAAGCCAATTAAATTCCAATTGACTATTTGATCGCAACATTTTATTTTAACTGGGTGTTCATTTTGTGAGCTTTTGATTTTCTTGATGTTTAAGATCTGAATTTCATTTGCTATTGATGTCAATGTTTACATACATATTTAGATTTTCATATTGGTGTTGCCCACAAGCAGCTTTGTCTTCAATGTCTGTAATCCTCAGGCTCAAGGTAAAGTCTCCACTTTTTTCTCTCCTCTGATCTTTCTACAATTTGTGTAGATTAATTGGTACTATCTCTGTTCCTAATTTCTCTTACTCTTTTAAAACCATTTTAGGAAGCTGTTTTGATCAATTAGGGTGACTAAATCTTCTACTATTTGATAAAGATTTGGATTTAACAATCTAACAGAAAATTGTGAGATGCCAATTTATGTTTTTTTGTTTCTTTCTCTCTTTTACTTGGCCTTTTCTTGGCCGCCAAACATAGGCCAAGCCAATTAAATTCCAATTGACTATTTGATCCCATGTATTCTTGGGACTTTATAGCATTAAGGGGTCAGAAAACTAACTTCAGTAGTATGGAATGCAGGCATTTCATTAGAGAAGGATGGGAGGAAAAATTCCACACCCGCGGCACCGCACAGGCACATTTACTAGGTATAGATTGATAAGGAAGAAAATATTATAGCCTACTATGTGTTTAGAATTTTTCTTAAACTACTTTTATTGTGGCTGAGTATGCGATGCTTATTTCGCTTACGTCTTGATCTGAAATAATTTGAGTTATTTTTCCATCACAAAATAATATAATAAACTATATTTTCATCTCTATATATATATATATGTCACCAATTTTATATACTCAATCACAATTATCTTTTTACTTTTCTCACCTGCAACAACACACAGGCATAATAAATTGTTTCTCTTATAAATTGCAACACCTCAAAGACATGCTTTATACTTCTTAAAAAATTGCATATACGACTATAAAAATTATGAACCAAACTTTGAAAACTAATTTCCAACTTCCTCTGTTTATACTTCTCATCCTCTATCTCCAGCTTACTGTCCCTCATTTATTGTGAGATCTTACATTAATGTCATTTTTAGCAATAGGTTAACTTCTCCTGTTGTGCAAAGCTTCTTTTCATTGGTTAACTTCTCATTCTCTCTTTCTCTCTCTCCAAATCTTTATGCCTTGGTTGAAAATTCTCTTCTTCTTTTTTTCTTTTTTTTTTCTTTTTTTTTTTTTCTAAGGCTTCCTTACCTTGCATTATTGTGAGATTTTTAGTTGAACTTCATTTTTATGCATGAATTAACTTCTACTGTTATGTAAAACTACTTTCAATTCGTTAAAGGTGTTCATTCTGATTCAATGGCTTAAATTGCTAGAATCATTTTTGCCAGCCTCTTTCGATCTTGCATCTTATCAATCTCATTCAAATAAAGTTTTTACATTCATATGTGTTTTTATTACACGTTAAAGAATATGTCTGCACTTTTAAATTACATGGACTAAAATTTTACCATTATACACAGTCAAATTTTACATAGACTCAACTATCTGCTTTAGCTCAAACATTGCACAATTTATTTTGTTAATTAAGTGATTTAATGATACTACTTACATTCATTCATTTATGTTTTACTGTTACTTACTCTATCATCAGTTTCCAAGAATCAATTCTTAATGTATTATGCAAAAACAAACTATATACTTTGCTGGACAAATTATTTTTAGGCCAACATTGTTTTCAGAAAAAAGCATGTACTCCACATCATTTTCACAAAATGTGTACGTGGAAACTTTGCATATATTTTTTAATACCACTCAGCCCATTCAATTCCTATTCAAAAATATCATAATGTTAGTTAAAATTAAATTGAATTGATACTACTTTTAACTACCAACTGTTGTTCAGTTCAGAGACTAATCTCAACTGATTAAACAATCTATATGCATTTTACAATTTGACAATTCATATACGCATACTCTAATTTTCCAGTAATACAGAGAAGCATCCACCTGCAGGAGACAACAAAGAGGATGACCAGCCCAGCAACACTGAACAAAAATCTTCTCAAACCCATACATCCACCCCTGCAGATCCATAAAACAACTTTTCAACAGTGAATCTTGCTCTTTTGTTATGTATCCCATACAATTATATAACCAAGTGTTGTAATATTTTTTGTATGTTTGCTTTATTAAGATATCAACAATATCTTAATATGACAACCAGCATAAAAAACATACTATCAACCACCATTTTGTAACTTTAAATGCATCAGCAACATTGATGCTACTGTTTAGAAACATGTTTGTTAAATTTTGTTAATTTAATTGAAGTTAAAACTCCAGTTCTGCAGGTTTGTCAATATCTTCACAGTTCCATACTTGCACGGACTTCTAATTAGAAGTAATTTCTTTATTTATTGCTTGAAATAGTTATTCTGCTTATTTTTATGATTGTATTCTGATGCCATATGTGAATTGCACAAGCATAGCTGTAACTTGGATAGATAGAATATGAATTTTACAAACCTTAACAACATTTCCAAAACTTTCAACTTAAATTTCATAATGCTCAAACAGATTTTATAATTTTTTCAGACCCGCAGCATCGCGCGGGCAAGAACACTAGTTCAACCTATACAACCCATAGGCTCAATGTTTTAATCTGATTTAAAAGGTTACCTATTTCCAAAGTAGTTGACTTCTCCGGATTCGGTACTCAAAACAAAAATGCAATTAACCGGGTCCACAAACCTTATGATCACCTTAATTTGTTTTTAAAATAGCTGAATATGACACTATTAACACCCAATACTCGCACCTAAATATAAATAGTCTAACCGACAAACAAATATAATTGCCAGCTTAATTCCTTTGCTTTTTTGCATTAATACCATTCATATTTCATATTATAGGATATGTGCAATTTTACAACTTTTTTTTTTTTTGAGTTGGGCAATTTTACTACTTAATAAAAACTATTTATCACCCATAATTATTTATGTGTGACATTGTGGCATCTATAGTCACATTTCATCTATTTTCTTGTTAAACCATAATAATATTTTTGTCAATTTATAGTTAGGGCATTTTAAAAATTGAACAATACACATGCTTCTAAATAACAATTTTTCACAAAAAAAAAAAATATATATTTTATACTTAAAATAAAATTAAGAAAAAAAAAATCAAAAATTTTAGAATTAAATAACAAATAGTCAAAATGTTCGTCTATTTATTTGATCACAGTTAGATGGCTAAATGAATTTTTATTTGGTTGATTTTTTGCAATGATAATCTTTGAAGTGATGCCTAACAAATGAACAGTTCGAATTATGAAATTAGTCATATAGTGAGCTCAAAATGGTAGTTAGCTTCGTATTAACTTGCTAACTAGTTAGCTTTAGAACACTCCAATATATATACACAAAGTTGTTCGGGTTCAAACATGCGCATGTTTGCACTTGATACCGAGTGCTCGGTAACTACTACATTCAGCACTCATATAAAAAAATGGTCACCTTAACTTCTTCTAAAATATAAGGAAAGATGAAAAGAAAATGATTTTAAAATAGTTGAGTACTAAAACCTAATACTCACATGAGAATATGGCACGTACCCAATTTTGTTTTAAACAATGTCTTATACTCTTATACATGAAAGTCCACGACTTTGCTTTGCGATGACTTGGGAAAGATGATATATGATGAGAAGGTAAGAACCTTTGCAACCCTTAATCTTAATAAATTAAGATATATGTCTTGGCTCGGCTCATTTCCTTCTACCGGTTGAAGATGTCTCGAATGATCTCTTCTTTTTTACCTGCCGAAGATGTCTTAGCAAGGCGGCTTCAGAATGGAGTTTGGACCCATTGGGATTTGTCATTTGTTCTGGGCTAAGAGTATTTCTGACGGCCCAACTTGCCTTGGTCCAAATCCTCTTTTAAGAGTTTTGGGTCATCTTTAGGGCTTTTCCGGATAAATGCCACGTGGCGGGCTTACAAAGGCTCCAAACACACTCACTATTTACTAACAGTTACAAGCATGCATGTTACTAAGTAGAAGTAGTATTGTCGAAATTACAATATCATTAATTTGTCAATATAGTAATATAGTAAAATAGCAAGCATCTTATATGTTAATTTATTCAATATAGTAATAGAGTAAAATTTAACAATATCATTAATTTAACAATTATAGTAAATTGTTCTATATAGTAATTTAAAGAATTTTCTTCATTATCTTACTATAATGAACAATTTAACATATAAGATGCTTGCTAGCTTAAAAAATTACTAGATTTAATTATCCTAGACTACATAATAGTTATTTTTTTTAACCTATAATACCATAATCATTAAAATGTTACAAATAGGTCACTTTATTAAGAATCAGGTTACTGCATTTGATTCCAAGTTGACTCCAGGCCACTGCCTACTTGCCAGCTGGCAGGTACTAAAAGTTGCAGTTTTACAAATTCCAATACACCCAAGGGACCAAATCACCCAATCTCTAATTTTTAAAAGTGGTACTTTCAATAAATTTAACCCTAGTTTTCAATTTTTCTCAAAGAATAAAAAACCATACATTATTTAAATTGACCCAAGACGACAACAACACAACTTATCTCACGTTGGGTAAGTGTAAATTGATCCATGACCAAAATTTCTTGAGTGTGAGATAAAAAGGTTTGGTGTTGGTTTTCTTTTCGAAATTTGGGGATAATGAGATTTGGGTTCTGAGTTCTTTTTCACTTTGAGGGATTCTATAACTTTTTTTTTTCCTTTAATTTACTTAGTTAAATTAAATAAGTATTTGTTTAGTTGGTGAGTTTAACAAATTGATGGCCTTATTTTCAAATTGGGCTATTTTTACTTTTGAATTGGAACTTTTTTAATGATCTTTGAAGTAAGGCCTAAATAATTGATGGTTTGGATTATGAGATTAGTTATGTGGTGAGCCCAAAAGCATGGTTAGCTTCGTATTAACTTGCTAACTGGTTAGTTTTAGAGTACTCCTCATATATAAGAATGCTTTAAAACTAACTAGTTAGCAAGTTAATACAAAGATAATCACCATGTTAGGCTCACCGCACAATATAATCTCAAAATCTGAACCGTCCATTTTTTAGGCCCTACTTCAAAGATCATCTCTGTAAAAAATCTCCAAAATCAAAATTCATTTAGCCATTTGATTATGATAGCAATTATTTATATGCTTTTATCAAAAACAGTGATCGTCTATTTATTTTATCACAATTAGATGACTAAATGATTTATGATGTAGTTGGATTTTTGCAATGATGATTTTTGAAGTATGGCCTAAAAAATAAACTGTTCGGATTATGAGATTAGTTATGTGGTGGACTCAAAAGCATGATTACCTTTATATTAATATGTTAACCAGTTAGTTTTAAAACACTCATATATATATATATATATATTACTTGGAGGCACATATCAAAATCTTTTAGACTAACATATAAGATATATCATATAAAGGATTATAAAATTTCAGGGCCCTTGAGATTTGGGGGCCTTAGGCGTTGGGCTACCCTCAGGGCCGGCCCTGGGTGATGTATAGTGCAGCATTAACCATTATTTGAGAGTGGCTTGTAATTGTTGAACAATGGCAATACTCCAGACGCATAAAAAAAAAAAAGGGGGGGCGCGCACTAAGCTCCATGTTTAGCGCATTTTTTCTTGTGATTTCATTAAAGTGGACTTGATTGTGACCGATTCTATTTTCCATTTTGGCTTAAAAAAAAAGGCTTAATTGTGTTTTTACCAACCAAAGTTTGGGGTGATTCCCACTTTACCACCCAGAACTTTATTTGTCCCACTTTACCACCCAAAGTTTACATTGATTCTCACGTTACCACTCAGAACTTTATCTGTCCCACTTTACCACCCAAAGTTTACATTGATTCTCACTTTACCACCCAAAGTTTACATTGATTCCTACTTTACCCCCTGAATCTAGAGTGACAGAATAGACGGAAAAAGGTTAACTGGGACACGAAAAATAGTTTTGGGTGGTAAAGTGGGAATCAATGTAAATTTTGGGTGGTAAAGTGGGACAAATAAAGTTATGAGTGGTAAAGTGGGAATCAATGTAAACTTTGGGTGGTAAAGTGAGACAAATAAAGTTATGGGTGGTAAAGTGGAAATCAATGTAAACTTTGGGTGGTAAAGTGGGACAAATAAAGTTCTGGGTGGTAAAGTGGGAATCAATGTAAACTTTGGGTGGTAAAAACACAATTAAGCCTAAAAAAAACCCAATGTTACTCAAGACATCAAACTCCCCCACTTATACTCTACACTACCAATGACCATTTGGTCTAAGTAATGTGGGACCATTGTTGATAAGATAAAAAAGCATAAATTACAATTTTGGTCCACTTACTTCATAAGTAGTTCAATTTTGGTCCATGATCTTTTTTAAATTCGGTTTTAGTCCACTTATTATCTGACTTGTTCGGTTTTTGTACATTCTTTCTATTTTGGATGGATGCCGTTTATTTGAGGGACAAATATGTAATTTTCACATACAAAATTTATAAACTAAAATTAAAACAAAAACAAAAATAAATAAAAAATTAAAAGAAAACCCTTCCCCCAAGCCTCGCCGGACCACCTCCACCCCCACCCAACCTAGCCCTGCCCCGCCTCCTCCCCCAACCTCACCCAGCCAGGCTAGTAGCCGCTGCCACCTAAACCCATCCATGTACCCCTCCCCCCACTCAACCCCGATCGGAGAGAGGTGGTCGGAGAGAGGGAAGAGAAAGAAAGAGGAGGTCAGGGAGAGGGAAGAGAGAGATGAGTTCGGGGATTGGGAGGGGGAAAAGATAAAGGAGTTTGGGGAGGGGCTGGGGTGGGGTGGCCGAAGAGAGGGAAGAGAGAAAGAGATAGAAGAAAGGGAGGCTGAAGATGGGCTAGGTTGGAAGGGGTGTGGGTCGAGGCTTGGTGTGGGTGTATGTGGGTGGGAAGGACTGGGTAGGGGAAGAGGGTGGTGCTGGGGTAGGGTGGGGTGGCCGAAGAGAGGGAATATAGATAGAGAGAGAGAGATAGAGAGAGAGAGAGAGAGAGATAGAGAGAGAGAGAGAGAGAGAGAGAGAGAGAGAGAGAGAAAAAAAAAAAAAAAAAAAAAAAAAGGAGAGAGGCCGGAGAGGGGCTGGGTTGGGAGGGGTGTGGGTCGATGCTGGGTGTGGGTGGGGGGAAGAGGGTGGTGCAGATATACCTTTTTTATTTATTTTATAAAATTTTTAAGAGGAAATTACATATTTGCCCCTTAAATAAACTATATCCATCCAAAATAGATAGAATAGACCAAAACCGAACAAGTTAGATAATAAATAGACCAAACCCGAACTTAAAAAATATTATGGACCAAAATTAAACTAGCTATAAAATAAGTAGACTAAATCTGTAATTTAAAAAAAAAAAAAAAAACTACTAGTTTCTAACTTTCTATAAGAAAAAGGGTCACTAGCTACTAATTTATTTTATTTTTGGTCGTTTTTATTTTTTTAGGGAAAAAATTCATTTTTAGTCCCTATGTTTTACTTTGTAAACAATTTTAGTCCTTGTGTTTTCAAATTGTCAATTTGATCTCTGTGTTTATGTTTGCGAGCAATTTTAGCCCACCACCACTAAAATCATTCCTCTATTCCCTTCCACCACCAACAGCAACACACCACCACCATCTTCACCTTCCCTCCATCTCTCTCTCCCACATCAGCTTTCTTTCTTTCCCTCTCTCTCTTGGACATAATTGGTGAAATCCACTACAAATTCGCCGCTACAATTGGTGGTAGTTGACTAAAATTACTTGCAAATATAAACACAAAAACTAAATTGATAATTTAAAAAACACAAGGACTAAAATTAATTACAAGGTAAAACACATGGACTAAAAATGCATTTTTCACTTTTATTAGTTTTGAAACTAAGTGTCATGTTTTCTTATAAAAAGCCCAAATGGGCCAAAATCTTTAATCAGAATCGCGGAAGATTCCAAAATCGACCAAGAGCAGTACTTTTGGCCAAAAAAGGGAACACGAGCAGTACTTCTCAATGCCCAAGTGTAATTTGACTTTCCTTTCCATGTCAAAGCCTGTGATCGCCCTCCGGCTATAAACTGTGACATCCAAACTTATAATCTATCCAATAAATCAGAGGTTCAATCATTATGTTACTTTTTCTTTTCTCTATTTATAGGTTTCGTTTTTGATTGCTTTATAAAAATAGCAAAGAACTAAACAAAATCAGTGACGTAGTCGAAGGACTATGGCTGCGACGTCGTCTCAGAGCACTATGGCCACTGCTATAGGAAGTTCATCTTCTAGGGTAAACTATGAATTCCCACTCTAGCCACTTTATTTATTATTTTTCTAAACAGCACCAACCCAATTTTTGTTTTGTTTAATTTTGTTGTATTCTTTTCCATTAAACCATGAATGGGTAGAAAATACTTTTGTTTCTAAGTATGAATACTTTATTTTGTCTTTGAGAAGGAAATTCATGATTCAGAATAAACAACCAAAATTGAATTAAGATTTTGAGTATTGGGTTTTGTATATTTTTATTTTTATTTAAAATTTCCTTGTTGGGTAAGACTTTTCTTTTGACTTTTATTGCAGGAAGAAAGAGAGGGAGAAGGAAGAGGGGTGGAAGCAGAGGGAGACCCATATCATGTTTGATCCTTCTTCCTTTTGTTTGTATTATTTTCTTTGCATATGTGGTGAAATTTGTTTATATATGACTGATTAAATTTGCATGATTTTAGTGAAATTTCAATGAAACTAGGATTTGAATATGACCTGATAAAATTTACATGGACAAATTTCATGGGGGGTAAAAAGAATGTGATTTGTGTGACTTGTTGGCTCTTTCGATATGAACTTTGCCAAAAAGAAAAATTCTAAAAATGTAGTGTGATATGGAGGTTAGTTTAGCACAAAATTTGGATTAAGACAGAGCCTCGAAAAGATATTGGCGGCAAAACGTTAGCCCCATTTAGGATTATCGCTGTTGATATATGATATCAATTGTAATAAGCTTTAACTGTGAAAGTTGAACATTTGGAAACCCAATAATGGGTTTTAATTCTACTTTTAGGATATCACTAGAGTATAATAGTTCATACACTTTGAAGTAAATGCAAAAGCCTGTAAGATTTGATTTTTGGGATATAATAGATATGGTAATCTTGCCATTGTTTTTGTTCTGCATGAGTATCTCTATACACAGTTAATAATTTTGTCTGCTAAGCACAGAAACATTATTTCATACAAACCTGGATGCACTACTTTATCCTGTATCATTTTTTAAACCCCAGAAATGAAAATAAAAGTATAACTCTTTGCATGAAAAGTTTAAAATAGTTTAATAGTGTGCTCAGTATCCAGCAATTTGTTTTTTTCTTTTTGGGATAGATTACAAGACTTTATTAATCAAACAGAAATTGTACAATACTATCTTCAAGTTCCCTTTCCTGTTATATACTGTGTGAATTCTTTTGTGAAAAATATGGTTCATCATGTGAGCGCACTCTTTTCTCAAATTTTATTTAGCAACTTATGGCACACAAGCAATTTCATATCAAATATGATATTAATTTGGTATGTGGTCTCTGCACATGAAGCAGTTTCAAACTGGAAGTGCATGAAGGAACAGAGGAAAATTATTTGTAATTTGGTACAAGTTTAGTTATGCATTTTCCTACTTTGCTTTAAGTATCTTAGAACAATTTGAAGTGGATGTGGTTTTTTTTTTTTTTTAATTATTATTTATTATTATCCTTTTACTGTTTTTTTCTTTTTTATTTTTTCCTGGATTGAAGAATTTGAGTGATTTATCTTTGTCCCATGTCCCAATTTAGGATCTAAGACAGATTATATTTCAGTACACATACCTATCCTCAATGCTGGACGCAGAACTTATATTTCATATTACATAGATAGCAGCTTTCAAAATGTATGCATATCTATTTTCTTGTGGAAGAGAAGCACTTCGTTTTTGAAGTGATCTGCATATATCATATATTTGATGCTCTTCTTATTCTGGGGTTTCCCAGTAATTCATTGCATTCTTAGTAGATTTTATTATTTATTATGTATTTGTTTAGATCTTGTTGTGATTGGCTGATCTTGGAAAGGATTGTTCATTACTACCGCGTTAGTTTATAGTCTACAAACATTATATGCCCTAGCAGTACCCATAGTTCATTGTTGATATATTCATTAGTTGATGCAAAAGAAGAGGGAGTTATTGGACAAGGTAAGAGATGTTAAATCTAATAATTGACTTTACAATTTTGGAGGATTATCAGTAACCATTCATTAGTAAATGTTTTTTTGACCAAAAAGAAAAGGTCATTAATAAATGTTTAACCAACATAAAAAGGCTGGCTAGGAAGGGTTGGAACAAGAAGATATGTCATACATATCAAAATACTGATTATTCGTAGTGCATCTGTTGATGATCAACATCTTGCTTATATTTGATGGTTGAACGTATTACACATGCTGACAAATGCACACATAAAGATGTTGGTTGTGAATAATTTTTTCTTGGACCTTACTAATTACAATTCCATAACTATCATGCATTAACGTGCACATCATGTGTTCCCCAACCTGTGGTATAAACACATGTGAAGTAGATTTAAGTAATTTCATTGTTCAGTAATCAATCCTGTTGGCTGGACCAATCTCCTTTGAAGCATTCTATATATGTTATGGGTTCGCATATGGTATGGGCTTACAAATATTGCTCCAGCTCATATTATAAATACCTTTATTTACTACAAACAGAGACAAATAGCAAACAAGCTGGCTGATGCTGTGATGAAGAAGCTTGCAAACTCAGACCCCTCCAAGACCCTCACACCCGATCACAAGAATTACATCGAAGGACACCTTTGTAAATTGTTCCCTGTGTTTCGCATGCCTGACCACCCCACCTATGCTGTGGTACCACTCTTTTATATTAACCATACTTCTCCAGTAATTGTAACCAGAATTTTTTTCTTCTCCCATAATGAATTTTGTGATTGTTACAAATTTTAATTTTGCAATTTTATATATGTGTAGATGATACAGACAGCACTTACTGAGTTGAATGAGGAACATGGGTCAACTGAAGAAGCAATATCGAAATTTATTAGAGAGCATTTTGACTGTTTGCCATGGGCTCATGCAAGTCTCTTGAGTCACCACTTGAAGAAGCTTAGTGAGAGTGGAGAAATTGTTATTACCTCAAAAAATTGTTATATGCTTCCGGCCAAAGGGAATGATTCTCTTTCTAGAAGAAACCAAATCCCAAAACGAAAGAGGAGTGAAAGGGGTAGGGGAAGAAAAACAACAACCAAAGGAATTGAACATAAAAAACTAGCAGAAGAACAAGAAGTTGAAGTGACTGAACCACAGAGGGAACATGGGCAGCAAAGTAAAGAGCCAAACCAAGAAGAGTCGTATAGTAAGCTGATTGATGATCAAAATGGATCTTCAAAGCGACAGAATGAACGACAAGATGAAGCGAATGGACAAAAATGTCAAAAACAAATGCAAGAAATTGCAATGATTGTTGAAGAGCAGAATAATGCAAAACAGAATTATAAAGGGACTGAACAACCAGTTGAAGTGACTGAACAACAGAGAGAACATGGGCAACAAAGTCAAGAACCAAGTCTAGAAGAACAGCATAGTAAGAAGATTGACGATCAAAATGGATCTCCTGATGAACAACAAGATGAAGTGAATGGACAACAAAGTGAAAAGCAAATGCAAGAAATTGCAGTCATTGTTGAAAAGCAGAATATTGCAGAACAGAAATGTAAAGTAACTGAACAACAGAGAGAACATGAGCAGCTAAGTCAACAACCAATACAAGAAGAACAGCATAGTAAGGTGATTGACAATCAAAATGGATCTCCAGAGAAACAAATTGAACAGCAAGATGAAGTGAATGGACAGAAAAGTCAAAATAAGAGGCAAGCAGTTGCAGTAATTGTTGAAAAGCAGAATATTGCAGAACATAAATATAAAGTGACTGAAGAACAAGTTGAAGTAACTGAACAACAGAGAGAACATGGGCAGCAAAGCCAAGAACCAAGTCAAGAAGAACAGCATAGTATGGTGATTGACTGTGGATCTCCAGAGCAACAAAATGAACACCAAGATGAAGTTAATGGACAGAAAAGTCAAAAACAATTGCAAGAAATTGCTGTGACTGTTGAAAAGCAGAATATTGCTGAACATAAATATGAAGTGACTGAACAACAGAGAGAACATGGGAAGCAAAATCAAGAACCATGTCAAGAAGGAAATAATAGTAAGGGGATTGACTATCAAAATGGATCTCCGGAGCAACAAAATGAACAGCAAGATGAAGTGAATGGACAGCAAAGTAAAAATAAAATGCAAGACATGGCAGTGATTGTTGAAAATCAGATTAACGCAAAAATGAAATATAAAGCAACTCAAGGACAAATTAAAGAAAGAGAGGATGAACTAATTGAAGAACAGTGTCAAACTAAAGAACCACAATGTGAAATGATTGAAGAACAATTACAGATTGAAGGTTCTGAAAGACAAATTCAGCTACAAGAACAAGTTGAAGATATCGAAAAGCTGACAAAACCAGGACAGAAAAGTGAGATGATTTCAGAACAAAATCAGCTGCAAGAGCAAATTGAATTAATATGCAAGATCGTCACTTCTGGGTTTGCCATTTTCTCTATATTCAACATTGGTTGTGTTATTGTTTATTTTGTGCGTGCCTTTGCCTCATTTCATAAACAGCAATATGCAGGAGTTATTATCCAAGAAGCAAGAGAAAAATGCAGCTATTACGATCAATTCAAATCCTTTTCTTACAAGTGAGAAATTGCTGCACCATGGTCCATTACCTCTGTCTAAGGTAAATGTTGAAATTTGTTTATATATAATGCAATAACTTCCTCTGGATTAAACTTATTTAAGCCTGTTATGTTTTCTTTTGTATTTGTTTTGATTGACAGGAGGATTGTATAGAATTGTTGATGTTGACAAATAAGATGCAGGAAAAGTTGTTGGTAGCTATCAAGCTGTGGAACACAAGGGAGTCAAACCATAGCTCTCCAAAACCTATTATATACTTAGGACAAGAGAACGATGCAGCTAGTGCAATCAATTCAAATCCTTCTCTTACAAGTCAGAAATCGCCCCACCATGGTCTATTACCTTTGTCTAAGGTAAAGGTGGAAATGTGTATATATATAATGCAATAACTACCTCTTGGTTTAACTTACCTTAAGCCTGTTATGTTTGTTTTTGTATTTGTTGTGATTGACAGGAGGATTGTATAGAATTGATGATGACGACACATAAGATGCAGGAAAAGTTGTTGGAAGCTATTAAGTTGTGGAACACGAGGGAGTCAAACCGTAGCACTCCAAAACCTATTATAGACTTAGAGCAAGACAAAAATGCAGCATTTGCAATCAATTCAAATCCTTCTCGTACAAGCCAGAAATTGTCCTACAGTGGTCCATTACCTTTGTCTAAGGTAAATGTTGAAATTTTTATATATAATATGCAATAACTACCTCTTGGCTTAACTTACTTAGGCCTGTTATGTTTGTTTTTGTGGTTTTGATTGCCAGGAGGATTGTATAGAACTGTTGATGTCGATACATAAGATGCAGGAAAAGTTGTTGGAAGCTATAAAGCTGTTGAACAAAAGGGAGTCAAACCATAGCACTCTGAAACCTATTATGGCCTTAGAGGAAAGACCAATGGCAATTGCTAGTCCTTGTGGAGAGAGGGAATACAGAGTTTGTGGTTTGCCAGCACAACAAAAGCAGCAACCTGAGATCTCTGATCAAAGAAAATCATTTGAATCCCAGCCAAATGAAATGTCAGAATCTCTTGAATTACCCATCGAGTCATTGAATCTTGAAATGCCCATGGAGTTATTTCCAAAGCAGGGAAAGCTAGCCAACAGTGGTAGTCAGCAACAGGTGCCCAAGTGCCAGAACAAATCAATTAAGACTTTCCCTGATGTTGAACATCCGCAACAACAGGAGATTGGAAATTCAGAAAGTCTGTTAGAACTGTCAACAATGGAACCAGAGAATGGAGAAGTATCCGGGCCTGATTTAAAGAGAACTAGTCTAAACTTTGAAGCAAAGAATGAGAAAGAAGAGCAATTGGTAGTTCAAAATGCTGAGAGCCATCCTGACCTTTGTAATCAGCAGAAGCTGTCTGTATCTCTGCCAGCCACAAGTTATGAGGATGTGTCCTTACACTTGCCAAAGCATGAGCTGGATCCGAAACTGAAGAACCAGCAACCAAAGCTTCAAAAGCCAGAAAGACCTCAAGATGTCAAATTACTGTCAGTTGAGGGAGGCTATAAGGCTCATGAACCCATTCCAAACATTATGGTAACTTCTGTTGATTTTCCCCAGGCATCTGAGGAGCTTGATCGCGATCTTACTATTCAAGAAAATCCTCAAGAGCTCCAACAGAAAATGCAGTCATTGGGTCAAGAAAAGCAGAAACATGCTATTCATTCTGGTGTGGATCGTGTGGTGAAGGCACTTGATTGCCAAGTAGAAACTGTGAGAATTATCTTCATCTCTTCTAAATTTGAAATAATTAAAAAACTCCAAGTATAAAAGAAACATAAGTAGGATGAGTGAAATGTGCATCAAATCCCGACTAACATTATCGAGCAAAAACCCAAAATTCAATCAAGTCAAAGCTTTACCCGAACAAGAAGATCAACACTAAAAGGAATATCTCTAAAATGTTCAAAAGAAGCTAAGAACTTAATTCTATCCTAAATTAAGGCCATTTCCTCCTTGCTTTCAAAGCACCTCTTATTGTTTTCCAACCAAGCGGTCCATATAAGAGGCAAATTGCACATCTCCAAAGAGCCATGGCTTTCTTATTTCTCCTCTAGAAACATTACCTCCAACAAAAATTTAACAGTTTCATGGACAAACCCACTTCACAACAAACACACTCAACAACCAACTCCACATTCATGTTGTGAATGGGCAATGTAAAAGGGTGTGATGCACACTCTCCCCCTGTTTTTTACAAAAAAAACACACCAATGTGGCAATAAGCAAGCCAGGGGTCTTGTTCTGTGTAGCACGTCAGAAGTATTTATCTTCCAATGAATCATCTACCAACTGATTCATGGTTGAGGAGGAGCATAATGATCCCTTAAAAAATAATTTCAACTAAATTGATGCTTAACAGCTTGAGGAGGAGCTCCAACCAGAAAATCAGATTCAAGAAAGTTGGATACAATCCTCAAAAAATGACTTGATACTATGAACATAAGCATCATTAGTGCATGCAATTAATAATTCAATTCATGCATTCTTTCAGGATGACAAGCAGCTGGCAGAAAATTTGATGAAAGAAAAGGTTGCCGAGCATGAGCTGACACCAAGTGAGCAAACATGTCAAAAACAACAGGAGGAACAGGAGCAACAGCAGCAGAGGCAACTACATCCTCGGGTTAAGAAGCCATCTGAATCGGATTGTGGAGTGGCAAAGGCACCTAAATTCCAGGTAGCAGCAGTGCATCTTTCTCTTGAATTAGTAGCTACTTCTGATTAACATAAATGAAATGAAGGCCATAGATGAATTCTTTGATAAATGATAAATATTGTTATTCACTTAACTATGATGATAGCTTCTCTCAAGTTATTTGCTATTAGATTTCATAATTATTATAAATGTGGGAAAGATGGTTGAATAGAATTTTGAAACTATTAACATAATTATCATTGGACTCTACTACTATTAATTTCAGTATCATACATTCTTGCAGGATGGGGAGGAGCAGCAAGCAAAAAAAGCTATTGAAGAAGAGACTGGAGAGTTTGAATCAATAGCCACTAAGCAATCATGTCAAACACGACATCAGGCACGGGACCAACAGCAGCTGAAGGGACTAGGGCCTCAGGATCAAAGGCCATCAAGTCCTGATCATCAAGCAGTGGCACTTGCATGTCAGGTAGCAGCAACTAAGTTTCATAATTTTGTAGCTAGTTAAAGTTAGTATGAATCGGAAATAGACTGCAGAGATTTTGTATTCATAGAAAGTTCCAAATATGAATTCAATTCCTTTGATTATTCATGGAAAGGACTTTGTGATAGAATCTTCAATGGAATTGGACATAAAAACACACACACAAGTACAAACATATTTATATACGGGTGCATGTGAGTACATCCCTTTACTTGCATATGCATGCATGTAACAATTAATAAAATGTTTGATATGATTCCAATTTCTTGTATTACCCAGGAACTTGAGCATGAGCATCAGCCCAGAGATCCAGTACAGGAAAGGATTATGAAGCTTGGTCATATACATGAGCCAGCACAGCAGAGGAAATTGCGTCCACGGGGCCAGCGGCAGTCCAAATCTGAATTGTCAATCATGACAACTATGGTGGAATTATCACCTGCAAGGCATCAGGATACCCAGGTACCAAAGCTTCAAGAAATTGAAAAGCCTCAGGAGCTTAAGACATCAGCAGCAGGGGGAATGGGCCAAACACAGCAGCAGAGGCAACTTCGTCCTCGAGGCAAAAAGCTGTCTGAATCTGAACAAATTACGACTAGATCTATGGCAATTGTGTCACCTTTACAGCCTCTGCATGAGCACTATCCACTGCTTTCAAACACTGGAAGTTCTCAAATGCAAAATCTGGGATTGGAAAATTCATCTCAACTGAAGAAGCAACAAGTAAATGATTGTAATCAGCGAAAGCGGTGCACACCAGAGCCAACAACAATGTCAAGTGCCTCCGGTTTAATGATCGTGGATGATTTATCTCAACATATGGTGGAAAAAATGAACCATCAAGGTCAACAAAAGAAATTTAAATCCAAGCCAACAACAACAGAAGCGGGAGAATTGTCCAAAACACTAGAAGAGTTGAAGCAGCAACAGAAGCAGAAGCAGCTGCGCCATATGCAACTACGTTCACACAGCCAAGGTGCTTCACAATCTGAACCTTCTGTATCCATGACAGAATCATTGCTGTCACAGCACCACTGTGAGAAGCCACCAGAAAAGAAGCATCAACGCCTAGGGAGGCCTCCAAAATTGAATCCAGAGTTACCTTTAAATGATGAGCATCATGATGAACTGCAGAACCCAAAGCGTCAAGAGCGGAAGAATCCTCCTAGACGAAAGGGAAATGACCAGCAGCCACAAAAGCGAGGAAGAGGGAGGCCACCAAAACTGAATGCAGCTCAAACAGGGGATGTATCATTGCCTTCTAAGTTTCAGAAGCAGCAGGAACAACCACAAAAGCGGGGACGAGGGAGGCCCCCTAAGTTGGATTCAAATACTGCATCAGGGAACAAATTGACTTCAAAGAACCAACAGCAGCAACAAAAGCCTCGAGGGAGGGGAAGGCCTCCAAATGAACCTAAGAAAGAAAGCAACTATGGTTTAACTTGATTATATTTTTTAGAATAGTAAGAATCATCTTTCTTTTTTTTTTTTTTTTTTTTTAGTGATAAAGTAAATGTCAATTAATTCATGATCTTTCTGCAAGGACTTATTACTTAAATATTCCAGACTCGGTATTTTATCGTCTAAGACAATGCACGATAACTTTGATAGCTGAATCTAAGAAATGATTGAATTATTTCATAACGAGCAATGGCAATGTCGATAATGACTTTGGACCCGTTGACCAAACTGAAATTTGAGCATTGGATGTTGAATTATTGGAGCTGAAGTTTTAAGCATTGAGATTGATTGTCAAGAACTGAATATTGACATTTTAAGAACTGAAATTCTAGAGCTGAATTTTAAGTACCAATCTTGGTTAATAATTAAAAAAGGTTTTGGTCAGGTATTTTTCTAAAAATCAAATGTTCAATTTTCTGGGGGTGGTGGAGAGTGTTATAAAATTTCCTTTTCTTGAGAAGATGACTTGCAATACTTTTGGGATAATATGTCCTGATATGCCAAAAGGCCAGATTATTTCTTTAAGGTAGTGGACTGCTTCCTTTTTCTCCTACTAAGCTAGTCCAGAAACTTTGATTGTGTGGTTAGGTTGCTTTTCATGCCATTGCATTTCTGGAAGAGTCTTTGTTAGCTAGTTTAGCTAAGGGTGTAGATAAATTTAACAGACTGAACGGAGCTTAACTGGATAGGAACCTTGTTTGTTTGCTAGAGTTCATGTTGAGATTAATCTTGAGAGTTCTGCTTAAGAGGTGCTTGGTATTTTATTGGGTAGAGAAGTCCTTTAGGTTGTTTCTTGATTATGAAATCACAATTTCTGGAGTCACAATTAAAGTAATTCTTCTGCTTCCACAGAGGTTTGCACTCCACTCAGAAAAAGAGGCAGGGAAATCTTGGAACTCAAGTTAGTTCCACAAGCTTCCAATAAGTCCAGGCCCCACCAGATTAGGTAGACCATTGCTTTTTTAGCCATATGTATATGTAGTGATTATGAATTCACCATCCATTGAGCAGAACTGCAGAAGCCAGTAGGATTGGGAGAAATTGCCAACCAATTTTTGGATGTTGAATCAGGGGCAGGCATCATTTCAAACTCACCCTCAGATTGGAATGAGTTTTGCTTGATTGCTTTTCAAGGTTGCCCAAGTTGATCCTCTAAATCAGCAAAAATGGACCTGATCATTACATGACATTAATGGAGGGCTTGCATTTTTAAATATTAGGGTCGACATTAAAACTCTTTAAAATATAGGGGCACATTGAAAAATGATCAAAATCATAGGGTGCAAAATTTAACTGACGCTTTAAATATTCATATGTTGTCTCATGATCTTCTTGTCTTCTAGTTACAAGTTCTTGTGCTTGTGGCTTGGACTAATTTCTATTTTAGTCCTTGTGGATTTAAAAGTTTTCATTAAATCACTATAATTTGCTTCAGTTTATAATTAAAGTTAAATTCATAAACCAACAAAATTTTCTAATGGTTTATGATGTGCTGCGTAGAGTTTTCAATCGTCATCAAATCGTCACAAAAGTTAAGAGATTACAAATTTAGTGTTAATTACAAACTAAAATAAACCGCATAGATTTAATTTAAACTCTTGAAACTGCAAACACTGCCGTGAAAGATGGCCTAAACCAAATGAATCAAAGTGCAAATGCAATTTGGCCTATAAATAGAAACAAGCTCGTACAACTTTTTTATCTTTATGCCGGAAAATAAACTATACTTTTTGTAGACAGAACAAATTAACTTGATTGTTTTTTTTGGCCAAAAATTAACTTTATTGTTAATGAACAATGGCTCAAAGGGACTCACCTAAAAGCGCCACGTGGGGCTAGGGTTATCACCGTAAAGTCATTTTCTTTCGGCCTCCACCCATTAAGGTAGTTCTATAAATACTTAAGTTTGGAAGAAATACAACTCAAGTCGCACTCTTGGCCTCTTGCTGATATAGTCCGCCGCACTGTCATGGGCTCTCAAAGTCGAGCTTAACAAGCTTACTGATGGATCGATTGGTTGGGAAATCTCAAAGATGTTCTCTATGGTGTAGATTATGTGCTCGATTAATTTGCGTTCCTGCTCAAAAGAAAGGTATACAACTTCTTTTCACGTTGGAACTTACTCGCGTGTGTTTCACTTCAAAATGGGTCATCAAATCAAAGAGGTTTAAAACTGCATCTACGGGGATAACCTTTCTCTAATCTCTTTGATTGCACTTCCCATTTTGAAGTGAAACATACTAGTGAATTTCAACGTGAAAAGAAGTTGAGTACCTTTCCTTTGATACTGCCACTGCGACAGTTGAGCAGCTTTAGGGATGCAAATCCGTGGAGCACATCATCTACATCGTAGCCAATATCTGCAAATTCATTTTGGCTGCAAGGCATTTGAGAACCACAGAACTTAAGAACCAGATGCCTCACCTCTCTTTGAATTTCAGGTAGCTATCAGCTACTTCTTATATTGTTGTTTTCATACTAAATATTGCTATGTTATTCTTTTTGTGTATGTTATTAAATTCAAATCCAAATGGTTGTTAAATTTGATGAAAGCATAATTTTAGTTGCGTTATTTTCTTACAAAGGACCTTGTAAAACATATTAATGTTTTAAGGTGTTCTTTTTCCCTCTGATCTAAATCTTTTGACCCTAAATCTAATGCTTATTGTGTTAGATATTACTTTAATTTAAAGAAGAATATTAATATATTTATCAATGTCTTGCTTACTCTCTCATGGATTCTATTTGTTTAATCTTATGCAGATCAAATTCCATCTTTGCCATACTGTAAGACAAAGTTAACAGTAGATGTTTTGTACAATGAAGTATTGTCAATAAACAAACCATTTCTCATTGCAACCGCATCCAAATGAGGATTTGGTACCCAAAAAAAAGTGCCCTGACCAAAAGGATGAGAATGCAAATTTTTACCCAAATATTTGTATTCTTAATAAGTCATAACAAGTGCAGATTTGGAGGTTGCAGCAAAATCATGAGGGCGTGTTGTATTGGAGTTTGAATTGTAGTGATGATGTTGGAGCTTCAAAGTGATCTGTGTGGATGTTTTAGTGACTTTATGCTCTGTTATTGATGTTCTTGTATTAAAACATGTTTCAGTAACTTTTGCACTGTATTTGAATCCCTCTGGTTTGTCTATCTATGCCATTTGGTATCAAGTTAATCACATTGGATCTCATATTGTACTAAATTGGCAGGTTATACGTTATTTAACCATTCTTTAATTGTCAGAGCAATTTGTAAAAATACATTCATTGAATAAAGCTCTTAATAAGTTTTTTATGAACTAGTTTCCTAAAGTTCATCATCTTGTACTTGTAGCCCAAAATTGAATGGTGAATTTTAGCAGGCAGGCCTTGCTCTCTTTTGCATGCAACAATAACTAAAACTAAAAGTTATGTTCTATATTATCAGAAGTATAAAGAAGTTGATTTGTTGAGCCTTAAAAGCCTGAAAGGTAAGGCTTCAACCGATCAACAGGCACTTTTGAATGAGTTTGTAAGCCACGGTGTAGAGGAGGCTAATGGGGCGTAGTTGCGTCATTGATCTTGGTCTGGCTACTATACAATTAATACCAAGATTGGAGTGATTGAGCTTACGAAGAAAGGCCAAATTTCACTTAGTTTAGATTAGGGTTCACTTTTGTCTCTTTTAATTTTGATTATATATTTTACAAATAGTTGCAAATTAATGAACGAAAATACTAATATGTCCTTAAATTGTAACAATTCATTAAGTTCAAGATCAAAATTAGAACAATTGAAACTGTATGGATCAATATAAAACTTAACCCAAACTATAAAGATCAATATTAAACTCTTACATTTTTTTTCCCAATAGCTAAATACAATAAACCAATACATTTATCCTATTTTACTTGTTATTTTGTTTACAATTTTACTTGTTATTCTTTTTCAATATTATGAGCAAGATATATAGAGCAATTGTTATTCAATTTAAAATATTAAATGAACAATATAATATTAGTACCGAATACGCAATAAAAGAAATAACAAACTACCAAAAAAACCCTTGACATGCTAATGGAGTTTTTTTTTTGTTTTCCAACTTTTAGGAAAATATCTTTTTAAGATGACAGCGTATATTAACTTCGCAATGAGCTTTCAAATGCTCATCTTTTTTTTTTGTTTTTTTTCTTATGTAGTTGCACTGGAATTGCAGTTAATATAGCAATGCTAAAAGGTATAGTTACATATTTGGATGTGCAGGTGAGATTATATTTTAGGGATTTATGATTGTTTCATGTACATTTTTTAATATTTATTACGGTTAAAGGAATATTAGGATTACATATGTATAACAACATAGTAAAAATGAGTGCAACGAAACCTAAACTTTAAGTTGTTGGAGGTGTAGCTGTAAATCCAGGCATCCGAATTCGAGTTTCAAATTCAACTCTTTGAGCCAGGCAGAAAGGGAGGTAAAATTTTTTGTGAATTCCCTAGGCCGGCGTGGATTGTCTGCTTTTGACTGGTCCAAGAGATTAGTCTGGTGTGCAAAAACTAGATCAGGACACTCTCGATTACCTGAAAAAACAAAAAAAAAATTAGTGCAACGACAATACAAACATACAAATTTTTGTTTGAGCATTCACACACGCTCTTTAAGCATTCAAACGCTCTATTGATCATATCCTTGTATTTGAAAATATTCCGCACTTTTAACTCTTGGGTAGCTCCCTCAAAAGTCTATTACTCAAAAGTCAAAACCTCAAGAAGAAATAAATCGTAATTAAAAGGCTGTTTTTGGAAGTTTGATTATTTAATTAATTAATTAAATTTATTTGTTGTTAAACCAGTTTAGCATATCTTGATGGGGGCAAATGACTCCATCTAAGGCTATCATTGACTCATTGGCTCATTGCTGCATTTTTTTTTTGTAATTTAAAAGACTGAAATGATAAAATTGGAAAGTTAAGGACAATTTAGGTGGTGAGTAGAGTGACTAATTTCTGGGTGTTTAGCAGAAACAAACAAATGTTATGCAAGTGGGTTGTTCTTGTTCAACTTTGCTCTCGTCAGTCGATGTGGGAGGTGGGTGAGTAAATTAGTGTTGCTACG
This sequence comes from Dryas octopetala, assembly GCF_963921425.1. NCBI lineage: Eukaryota > Viridiplantae > Streptophyta > Magnoliopsida > Rosales > Rosaceae > Dryas > Dryas octopetala. Next base: position 8,088,338 of record NC_141374.1, on the reverse strand, counting down.
AGTCTATGACAGACAGACAAAGTTAGTGCTCTTGTACCCTCCTTTCCTTTTTTTAGCTTCTCTCTTTCTGTCTCCAACCTTCGTGTCAGCACAGTCTATCTCTGAGTGGAAACTCTACTTTATTGTATTATTGAATTTCTTTCTTTTCCTGATGTTAGTGCAGCATTTATAGGCGAATGAAGCAGCCATTATTGTTGTCTTCCTGGGTTTTCTGGTCTCGGAACAAACATGGCCTTCTCTTCTTGCCTTTGCCATTCTCCAATCTCACTCAAGGTATGGTTTTTTTTCTAAGTTTTTCAAGCTTCATGTTCTCTTCCCTCCAATTCTTCATTTGGGTTTTTTTTTTTTTTTTTAATTTTATTTGTGTGATCTTTTCATTTTGAATTATAGTTTTATACTGGGTTTGTGTGAATTTTAGATCCACTTGAAATGGGTATCTGGCATAGTTTGGAATTAGTTATGTTTTGTTCAATTTACAAGATCAGAGTTGACAATTCATAATTTTTAGCTGCTGAAATTTGTGTAGATATCAAATGGGTGTTTCCTCAGTATTTACAATTTGGGTATGCCAGCATTATTTCTCTTTGCCATTAAAATTACTTACTTGGTCTTCTTTCGTTGCTTGCTATGTAAATTTTCCAAATGGAACTTTGAGATCAAACAACTACTTTGAGTTGAAAACTTCGATAATAATTAAATTGGTTCATGTGCATTTACTTATAATTTAGCTGGGGAGCTTCTCTTAGAACTAAAGTTCTGTTTCTTATAGATTGACCACACTAAGAAGACTATAAGACCTTGGAGTAATGATGGAAGGGAACAAAGGTCCACTTCCTCACTCAGAAGTAATACCACTGGACTCTTTGGTCAACAGCTTGTGACAATGGGAGCTCACTTTCACAAGGACTGGAGTTTTGTAGGAGGTTCAAGAGTGACTATAAGACCAAAACTTGAGAGATCCATTCCACATCAAAAAGGCTCTGGAGTATATGCGTCATGTGATCCTTTCTGCCACTTTTAATTATTTTTAATCATTTATTATTCATTTGCAATGTTGGGTGGCTGCATTAAATCCTGCTATATATTGTAAAGTTTAAAAGTAGTTTTATGGTTGTTAGTACCTTGTATTCCATACTCATTTGTAGTACAGAGTCTTCACAGAGGTACGTGAGGAAATAAGTTAGGATATCTAACTGTATGAGGATCAAAACCCATGAATATCTTACGCATAAAACATTTAAGTGCAAGAAATTATGAAAAATGGAAAAATTGTGAGCATGTTTTGGTAGAAGTGACATTTAAATACCCACATATGTCCCAAACAATTTACAAGTATTTGTATGACCAGAGAATGCTGTAACTAGCTTTGACAACTTTGATAAGTTTTGTAAGAAAAATTATATTTTGAGTTCATATTTAGGGATTTCAAATTGATTGACAACTGCAACGACATTGCAAATCACTATGTCTATTGATAAATTGGGTCTTATAACATCTAGTTGCATAGTCCTTTGCATTAAATAAAAGGCTCAAAAGAACTACAATCACCTCCCCCCCCAGCGCCCATTGGCATCAATGGGAATATGTCTCTAATTATGACTATGAGTTATAGTATGATGTGATAGAATCGTTTAGGGCTTCATGGATTTTTGCATGAGTGACTGAATTTAAGTTTTGAAATAGCTTTCCTACCTGAACCTTGAGGTGTTAGCCTCTGAGAGTTGTAAGCATTAGTAAAGGTCATCTTAGCTTAACAAATTACCTTCATTGGTCATTAGTCATTGTAACAGTTGACTGAGTTCTCTAAATGTTTGAAGATCCTTCTCTAATTTCTGCTTTATTGTTCAGGAGAGCAGTCCTCTTTACTCCAGTTTCTTTCCTATATAACTGCCATAAACTATTTTGGGGATTCTACTTGTCACCTTTCAATCCTTAACTGAAAACAATGTGTAAATGCTTTCCCTGTCCATTATTGCAAGCTCTGTAGTTCTGAGGTCTCATTTTTTGGATACAGTTAGTGCAATTTTAGGCTGAAGGAACCCATTAGATTAGAGACCACCAGGTTTTAGTTGATGATGGAGCAACTGAATGGTTATTTAAGATGACTGAAGTTAATTACTGTCTCTTGCTTGCCAAACTGACAGTAGATCAATGTCAAACAAGTATTAGTAGCCCCAGATAGATAATTCTTTATGCCAATCTCCTTATGACTTAGTACTTGGTGTGCCATGTTGCATGAGGCTGCAACATCCAGTTCTTCAAGGTTCTTCATTTAATTTATAAGAAATACCTTTTTTCTAGTGTTATTGTGTTGGTATTTTGGTACTAGTGGCATCAAAATTTTTGAGAAAAAACAGAGAGCCCTATTCTGGTGGTTTGTTGTTTGCTCTTTTGGTAACTGATTAATTACTCTTGGACTTTTTTTTTGCCTGAATTTCCCTTGGGCTTGAATTCCTTTAAAAATATACTAATAGCCTTGTCATATGATGCATATAAGTTTGATAATTTTGAAGTTTAGACATTACTTGTTATTTGATCCATTTATTTGACGTTAAGCCCCTCATGTTAGTGGGAGGGCTGGTGGTAGGCTTAGTTGCAAATATTACAGATGAAAATAAGGTTGATATTTTTTTTTCAGGGTTGGCAAGTTCTCAAATTGCTAGCACTGCTTTTACTTTGGGAACAACTGCAGTTCTCCCATTCTATGCACTCATGGTTCTGGCACCTAAAGCTGAACTAGTATGTTTTTCTGTATTTTTGTTTTTTCAGTCCTATGATTCTCATTCAATGTTGCAGCATGCTGATTAATCATTATGGATTGTTGTAAGTAATTGAAAGCTGTTTTATGAATGCTTCAGTCATATATATGTGCATGCTTTCTTTTTCCAAATTTCTTCGCAAATAATTGTAATTCATTGTTTTGTGCTTCCTTGCTTTCCATATTAGTTCATAATTCTTCACAAATTGAATCCTTATGGTTTTACATTTATTTATGTCCGAATTACATTTTCCTCAATCTCCTCAATCCTCATATTGCTACCCATGCGTGTCTTCAGGCTGTAAATCCTTTGTTTTTCTTTTTTGTTTAATTCTTCAAGGTTTGCTCAATTCAAACTGATGAACCTAAATTGTTTCAAATCACGTAAAATGCAGACTAAAAGATCTACAGAAAGTAGTATACCGTATATTGTGCTTGGAGTTCTCTATGCTTATCTACTATATCTCTCTTGGACTCCTGAAACGCTACGGTTGATTTTTGCAAATAAATACTGGCTGCCAGAGGTGTGTATTAGCATATACAAGTTCAGCAATCTTTTCTGATGAGTTACAAAAATTTCTTATACAAAATTTTATTTTCTGCCTATGCACTATGTGCAGCTGCCTGGTATAGCTAAGATGTTCTCCAATGAGATGACATTAGCTTCTGCCTGGATTCACTTGTTGGTTGTTGATCTCTTTGCTGCAAGGTAGCTCTCTCTCTCTCTCTCTCTCTCTCTCTCTCTCTCTCTCACACACACACACACACATTCTCAATTCTAACACTCATTGTTCATTCATCCAGGCAGGTTTTTCGCGAAGGACAGGAAAACCAAATTGAGATGCGACACTCAGTTTCTCTTTGTCTGTTTTTTTGCCCCATTGGAATTCTTAGTCATGTCATTACCAAGGCACTGACTAAAAGCGCGGAAAGTTCCAGCAGACACAATATGCATTGACAAGTAAATTCTGCTGAACCAATCTAAGATTTATAGGTTGTTGGAAACAAAACCTTGATTTGAATGAGATTCCTAATTTTATCAGCAAATTACAAACATGTTGTGTCTTTGCAAGCATCTCATGTTTTCTTCATCAAATACATTGACCCGTCACTAATCATAAAATAGATTTGAAATTAGTATAGTTGTTTGGACCTATCAAAGTAAACGGGCCTAAGGAAATGAACCCAAACGCTAAGACTGACAATGGCCCAAAAAAGAAGGAAAAGCGTCCAACAAAGACCCAGGCAACCAAATTAACCCTCCGCCGTGGTGAGCAGAGAAAGGAGTAACCCTCGGCCGTGATAAGCTGAGATAGGCAAAATCATCGACCGTGACGAACCAAAAGAACAAAGGCCTTGGCCGAAAACTTCCAAGGGAAACATCACTTTCATACCAGACCGCCCATCACCTTTTTATGTTTGGCTTCTGATCATGTTAATTACGAATATGTGCTGGAATGGCTAGATTTGTGGTCAAAACCACTATCATATATCAGCCCAGTTTGCAGCAAGTTCAGTTTACATTTATTTTTCTATGTATTGTTTTTATCTTAGTCCACTACATTTGAATCCCACCGGTACTAATTTGAATTTGAGCACACCATCACCACGCAATTAGATCAGTGAAGTCCTAGAGTTACTAGGCAAGAAAAGAACTTAGGGTGAGTTTGTTTCTTACTCAGCCGAACGATCGCAGTGAGAGATTGGGCCAAAAACGTCTTACAGCGAGTCCAAATACAGGTAAATTTCAAATTTGGGCCCAATCAAGCCCAGGTTGGTGGCATGCTCGCAGAAGCCCAGACGAAAAGATCCAAATGAAGCCAGTTTTTTTGGCCCACCCACAGTCGAAATATTTTTAGCTACAACAATAGTACAATATAATATTTTGAATTTAAAGTGATTAGATCCAATCCGTTATTTGAAATCCATCCATTTCTTCTTTTTCTTTTGTATACAAAGTAAAATGGTCTAATCTTGGAACACATAGAAAATATGAAGGAAAGATGAAACAAATAGTGTGATCATCCAAATCATACTCTTATACTTGAAATAAGAAATGATTTACATATTAAGCAATAGTTTGGCATGATATGTCGCAATAAAATAATACTTTTAATGCTTGTTGCATTAGATAATAATAATAAGACACTTTTTTTAAATAATAATGTTTATTGATTTAAATGTTTTGGTTTATGTAAGAAATTGGAGTAAACTAAATATGTATTGATAAAAGTTAGGTTAAATTGTTGTTGTATTTGATAAGAGGTGAAGTTTTGGTCACTTTTCAACTAAAATCATTACCAATAGCTAAGATTTGCTTTTTATAATAGAACTCATTCAATTATTATATTTAACTCTATATAGTTATTTAAAGATGATGGTGGCTCATAAATACACAAACCATGTCTCACCCATTCTCTCACTAATCATGTTAGTACTAGGCTTTAAAAAGGCTGTCACGTGTCGCTCCTTGAAAAATCGAGCCAGAAAGAAGATCACAAAAGTCAAGATAGTCAAAATCTCGGTCGAGAAAACCACTTCTCAGCCTCAACTTATTTGCTACGTCCATAACTTGCCATCCAACATTCTTGGCCAAGCAAATCAAGGGACAAAAGGAATAAAGAGTGATATCACCCAAGAGACAAACTTTGAAAAGCAGCACAACAAATATCACTGTCTCAGGCATAGAAAGGACAAGCGTGGAAAAAGGAACAGCTGGCATAATACAGGGTTAGGTAAAGAGCTTAAAGGGAAAAGTGGGATTCCATGGACCCTACATGTGGAGCCTATCTGAAAAGGAACCTTGAAAAATCCTAGCCACAAGACTAAGAAAAGAGAACTTTTTAGAAGATTGAAGGATCATCAACAACCCCCAAAAAATAAAACTCAAATCCCAAGAACTTCTTCCGAATATTCAAAAGCATTGCCTATTCAAACCGATTCTCTCAAAGCTTTTAGGTAGTTGTCAGCCTATTATCACCATCTTTGTTGGTATTTACCTGTTCTTCAGACCATTGGTTTCTTTCTTTAGTATTTCCTTTTTTCTGCAAGAGCAAAATGCTTTTGTCACTTACCAGTTAATAGCTTTTATTATATTTCTCGTTTTCCATTTGTGTGAATGTTCAACTATGAACAATAAGAAAGAAGTTTGCTATTTTCTTGAACTGTTGGTATGAATGCACATTTATTTATTCATATGTTTGACTAGTCTCTTACTCTTTTGAGCTCTCAAGTTTTTAGTGGCATTTAAAAGGTTGCTATCTTTAGACTTTAGTTATTACCCAACGAGTAAAAGCCAGTTATTTCCCAGATTTGTTTTCTGCCAGTTCTTCTTTTGGTTATTATTTTTATTTTCAAAGCCTATTTTCACAGAAAATGACATGATTGGGTTAAGGATATGGTGTTTGTGGTAAGAACTACCATGAGTTACCAACCTCACCCACATCACATCTCCCTTATTTTTCACTTCAAGTTATTTGCTTTAATTTGAGTTTGAGTTAGGAAAAATTATCAACCACTTTTGAATTTACACACAGAGTCCAACTCCACACAAATTAAGCGAAGTCTTAGCACTAGACTAGGCAAGAAAAAAGCATCGGCCGAGAGTCATTGCTGAATCTCAGCCCACAATCGTCTGACCTAAACCTCGGCCCAGTTCCATTCTCGGCCGAGGTTTCCCTGTTTTGATTCCGTCCCTCGTGGATGGTGGCATGCCCGAAGCTCCTTGCCTACGTGGCATAGGGGATCACTTTTTAAGCCAAAACACATAGAATGTCATTTTATATATAGAAAGCATTGAATATGCAAGCAAGAAAAAGGCTTTTTTGGGCTCTTTCTAGTGAGCAACATTGTGTCTTCTTCTATATGGGATATGTTTGTGTCACAATTTTACACCGTTTATTTTATTAGGTGGTTGAATGAATATTTTTTGAAATTTTGCAAAATAATTATTTTGGTGACATTATCGAGATATCTAAAGATAAAATCGAATAATAATGATGCAATTATATCAAAATTAGGAAAGTTAAGATGATATCTTTAGAATTGTGTTCGATCATTAAGGTTTTCCAAAGAATCCTTGATCCGAAAGTAGAACTTTGCCTTGCCATCAAAATTATTTGATAGTGTGGTTATTCTATCTTAATTTATTTGCTTTTGGTTGATTAACATATTAAGGACATTAACCAGTTAGTATGTTTACATTGTATCATATTATTAAGACTGGTTTTACAAATTTTATTTATCAATTGAAGTAACATTATTTCATTTAGAGCACTCCTACATTTACAAAATTTGTTCATCAAAATTTTGTTCAAATCTGACATTTTTTTTTGAGCTTCATTTATTACATGTGATTTGGTAAACATATCTAGTGAATAATTTGGTGAGTCTAGAATTATTGGTTTTAATTTTATTTATTAGCTCATCGGTTTCGATCCGCTCCCCCCCCCCCCCCCCCCTTCCTTTCACCCCTATAGGCCTCTTTCCTTGGCCTCCTTTTGTAACAAAAAAAAAAAAAAAACAAACAAACAAACTAGATATATGCACTATGCAATCGCTCAGTGAGTAAATCTGGTGAGCTTAGGATGATTGACTTATTACTGACTTGGAATCTCATTTATTTCTAATAAGTAGAATACTGAGTTACCAACGTTGTAAAGAGAAAGACGGGCTTACATTATTGTATTATCTAATCTAGGAAGTGCTCTTTTTTTGTTTTTTGGTCATATTTAATGTGGGAAGTTGGAATCTTAAAAGCCTCAGTTTCCACTCAAACTCACTCACAGACCTATTGATTTTGCAAATTTCCTCTCTATGATCATATACTGATTTTGGTTGGAGGAGGCCTACATGGGTGGCGCCGACCTTCAACAACCTGGTAAAAATCATGGACACCAAAGAGGGTGGTGGAATAGAGGCATACATTAGCCTGGAGGAGGAAGTCATGGCTGAATTTGAAAGTGATGATACGTTTCTTGCCTATGTTCATCCAACTAGGTGTTGAATACTTAAGGGAGTGGGTTTATCATGTGTAAACTATGAATGTGTAACAAAATAATTTTATTCTTAATTTGAAGTTAAATCAATCTTTTAGTTTGAGCTAGTGCTGCTATATGCACAGCCTATTTTCTCTCACTATACATTCATCTCTATCAATTTAGAAAATTACAAGTTTGCCTCAATTCTAAATTGTCATAAAGGACAAGTATTATTTAAAATAAAAAACAAAAAAAAAGAAAAAACAACAAACCACCCATGTCTCCTGCCACCCTATACTCCGATATATCCCAGCCCCCACCTCTGCCTCCTGCCACCCCGCCGCCGCTCTCATCGCCGGCGGTCGGTGCACTCCTCCTCCCTATAGAGAAGGAAAAAGAGAAAGAGAAAAAGAAAGAGAAAGAGAAGGAAAAGGAGAAAGAGAAAGAGAAAGAGAAAGAGAGAGGAGGAGGAGCTTTGGTGGTTGTGTGCAGGGTGGAGTCGGGATTTGGGTTGGCTGTTGGTGTGTTTTTTTTTTTTTTTTTTTTTCTGTGTAGGTGTGGGTATTTTGGAATTTAGGGGTGTTTATTGAGAAATTGTAAAATTAAAAAAATTATATGGAGTGTGTAAGAGGAAATTGTGTGTGGTGTGTAGTGAGAAGGAAATGAGTGTACATGTAGCAGCACTTTTTACATTTTGGCCGAAAGGCGTTTTTGGTCCCTGTACTATGACTGAGTCGCACATTGGTTCCCGTCATTTCAATTTGCTTTTTTAAAAGATTGTGTTTCCATTAGTGTCGCAATCAGGTCCAATCCGTCAAAATCGAGATAGAAAATACTGACGTGACACCACCTGATTGGCTATGAAGTAGACAATTTTGACAATTTTGACCTGATTAAGACATTAATGGAACTACGATCCTTGAAAAATGCAAACTGAAATAACGGGGACCTGCATACTCTACACACTTTTTTCTTTTAGGAGTTTTTCATGAATAATTAATTATACAGATGTAAGAATTCACCCCTCACCCTCTTTCCCCTATTTTTTTTTTTCACTGAAGATCCTTGATCTCAGCCATCTCATAGCCTTACCGAAATCGCTGACTTCTCACAAGTCCTCAGTTTAAGGAGACTAATTCTTAAAAATTGTGCAAGCTTGGTTGATGTCCATGAATCCATTAGAAAACTAGAGAAACTTGTTTACTTGAATATGGAAGGTTGCAAAAACATTAGGAAGCTTCCAAAGAACATTTCTATGCTAAAATTTCTTGAAACACTTGCTATATATCTGGTTGCTTAAATGTAAATGAGTTTCTACCAATGACCATTTGGTTTAGTGGATGACACTTAATTTCTCTTTGTCAGAGTAGGTCCTGAGTTCAAATCTCATGAAGAAACCATTGTTTAATAAATAAATAAATAAATTCTCATTGAGTTTGCATGGGAGGTCATGAGGATAATGCAATCTCTCAAAGTACATCAAGCAGATGGAATTCCAATTCATCGATTACTAGCTCTCAACCACTTGGGAGGTCAAATCATGGTCAAGCAGAAGACCAAAAATTGTTTGGGATTCTTTACCACACCTTTAGTATAATCAAGTCTTTCGAGCTGCAATGTTTCTGATGACGATTTCAATCGAATTTGTAACCTACCAAATTGCATCAGATGTCTTACAAGGCTCGATCCACTATTTTTTTTTTTTCAAGTGTAAGAGGCACAAAACACTTGAAGGAATTCTCTCCAAGAGTAGAGATTTGTATGTAGCTGACTGTGAATCTTTGAGAAAAGTAACATTTCAATCAACTTAGAACGCATTGAGAATATCATCCTAGTTGAGATTGGAAACTGGTACAAGTTAGAACTTAGAACCCATTGGAGAGGTTGATGTAGAAACGCACAGCCATTCGGGTTCATGTAACTTGGAATCCATGGAGTTCATTTGGGCTCATCTTCAATATAGAGAAGATAAATTTCATTGCCTTGAGGAAAGGGGGAATGAGAAACCAACTTGTGCATTGACACGAAGTGCGAATTTGAGAAGTAAATAATTTGCATTCTTTTCAGCTATTAATAATAATAATAAAGTGGGAAATACTTTGAATCTCTTGATTGTAAAAATCTGCAAATTATAGTGACCTCGGCCATTGAGAATGTTTTACACTTGTAAATCAGAAAATAACAAACAAAAAACAGAAGTTAGACATAATTTTCAGAATTGGTGACCTCAGCCAAATTACAATGGTCTAACTACCTTTTTGTGGTCTGTAATGGTCTTACTCTACTATGAAAAGAAAAAGAAAACGGTTTGCAATTTTCAACGACCATTTTGAGGTAGCTAAGCATAAGATGACAGCACGTTTTGTGCTTCATAATTACAACTAATCCGAAGAAAAAAAACAAGGAAAAAACGCAGTTAGTGATTTAAGCCCCCACCCCACTTCTGTCTATTGCTTCAATTATATATAGCGGGCGTCAATAAATGTCTACAACTGCATAACATGGTTAGTGATTGCGTCTGGGCAAGATTGGGCCTGTAGAAGCTCCAAACGGTTGAAAGGAGGAGCAAACTGCAATATGTAATCTTCATCTGAAGCCACACATGCAAAAATAGCACACAGATTATTTAACAAATGCTACATCTGATTGCTGAGGAAAACATTGTTTACATTAAACAGAAACCCGAATCTCATAACTACTTCAGCTATGGAAAGCTATTGTAAGAGAACTTTTATATATACAGTGAGTTTAAGAGTATATCTCTCAGTTTTAAAATGCCCATGTGGTGTGCCTTGTCAACCTTTCTAAATACAATTAATGTGTAGTACCTCAATGTTTCATGCACCAAGTGCAGGAGAAGTTTTGCAATACACTTAGTCTGATAAGGAAGCTGCCATGTCAATGTTTTTGAGAAAGTTTTCATTATTTTTTTTCAAAAGATCACATCATCTTACCATTAAAGGCCCATTTTTAACAACATTTTGTTTTCTGTTTAAACTTTAGAGGGAGAAAGAGGAGAGAAATAAGAGATATAGACGAGAGATGAAAGAGAAGATGAAGAATAGATAGATCTAAAACTAAGAACCGATTAGTTTTAATGTTAAAAACCATTATATGCTTTCTTTTCCTCTCTCACGTCTCCTTCTCCCCTCTATTTCTTTAATTAAGAAAACAAGAAACAAAAACTTTACTAAAAGTGCATTTACCATTATAAGATTATCTAACTTCTTTATTTTCCTCATGAGAGCAACCAATTGAACTCAAGGGAAAAGAATAATAAAGATTAAAACTCACTCTCTTTGACTGTTCCATAGAGCCAGCATAATACCTCATCAGCAAATGCCAAGCAAACTCCTCCCTGCCAACAAGGTTCATTAGAAGTGACAAACAGACATTTATTCGCGAAAACCACAAGCAATAAACTTCAAAAATCATACTATCACCAGAATGGTGCTTGTCATGTGCACCTTGAGACAGCTTTTGCTCAGGTTCGCATAGTAAATAGTGTATTTCTTTTGACAATCTAATAGGACCAATGATACTGACAGATTTCTTGAATAAAATTTTTCTCAGAAAACAAAACTCACCTGCCAGTAGTTCTTCATTTTCACTCTCTGTGTTATATCTTTGGTTCTTAGTCTCTCCGTGCGTACAAGTCTACCTGCATCGTCCCTGCATGAAAAACAAGATACTTAAAACAGATCTAAATTTATAGAGCAGAAATTAAAAAGAATTTCCACTTCTCTACCAGGAGCAACAAACTGCACAATGAAATATACAATGCATGTCAGGTTGTGATGTTTCTCATTCTTCTATGAATTCGCTAGTATTTATGTCAATTTTAGGAATTACCATTCTTTTGCACCCTTTAACATATAAGCCATTCAGACCATTCTGTTTCTACTGAAACCATTTGAAACATAAGCAATTTTTTGATGTACAATTAATAGTCTATCCAGTAAGAAAGTAAATGGTTTAAGCAGAAATGGGGGTTACCTAAATCCAATGACGATATAGGGAACACCAGCTAAAAATGATTGGATCTGTGGCAAATATAGTAGACAAGTTAACTCTTTTACGAATAACAGATTTTTGAAATATAAAAAGGAAAATGATCAGAAACAATGACAAAAACCCAATTCCTCAATAAAACTAGACAACACTAAAATACAAACAAAGTCTGTAACTTTGCATGTCAATCTCTAGCACAAACTTATTTCTAGGTAAGAAAACAGTACAGTAAATAATGTACAAATGGAAGAGAAACATATATATGAATTTATCATAAGCCAAATGTACCCAAAACTTGAGGAGCTTCTCTCTCTCATATCTTTCCTCAGTATGATAATCCAACTGCAAAATTGAATGAGAAATTTACAAGTAGTACGGTAAGAAAGCTCAGAGAATAAAAAAAACTGCATGGTACATGAGGGTGCAGAAAAAAGAGTGTCAACCTCACGACTTGTCTTTAACTCCACATAAAACCTCCTTCCATCATCAGTTGAATCGCAGCAATCCATTTCAGCACCCATCAGAATACGATGAGCCCCTAGTTTGGTTTTGATCACAGAACAGTATTCAATATTGGCATCAACATGATGTATCGGTTCTCCATGACCTCTTCCTGGATCTTCAGTGGCAAGACTCTCAAAACAATATCCCCAGTAACACCTAAGTTGAAAAGACAAGATTAAATAAAGCACACCTGAAATGAGAATAGTAACAACGATGGAAAGATGCACACCTATACATGTTTAGGAGTCTTGAACCAATGTCGATTAAAAGTAGCTGCTAAGGTATTTTATCAAAAAATTTCATCTCCCTCAATAATTTTAAGATCACTTCTGCACCAATTCTTACCCTCATCCCAGTATTATATTATAGATTCCCAGAAAGATTAGCAACACCTTTAGCCTATGGCATTCCTTATCAGAATTCCCCTTTCATAATGAAAAGTTGAAAACAGTCGGCTTCTAATCCATCTTTCAGGTACAATTTGAGTAGAAAGGTTTGAAAGCATTGATATTCATTCATAAATCTATTAGGCTGAAGAACTCCATTGCCTAAACCAGGGAAGCCGTTTCAATTACTCTAAGAACATACTCATTATCATCCTAGAAAGACCATATGAAGTGTTGAAAAGAAAATATGAAACTCCAGTACCTTCGACGATCCAACTCACTTTGTGGCCTTTCAGGTAGTTTATGCACATCAAGATAGACAACCCCATTCCTTTTATGCACTCCCATTTCCCAAGGCTCGTGTCGAATATAAGCAGTGGCCAATATCTAAAGAAAAGAGAGAAGCATTTGAAATACAATAAAAAAAATCTGTTTATCAAACCTTAAAAGACAAGGGGTTGAAATATTAATAATAAACAGTTAGCTATGGTGTTCTACAGTTTTCAGTCTCTAGTATGTTTCTTCCGAAGGATACCCTATCCTTCAGTTATTTATACACAATCTGGTTCTTATATAACCGTAAGTGTGTGTGTGTGTGTGTGTGTGTGTGTATAATAAAGATAATTTGCCAGTAACTTATGCATCCCCTAAAAACAGCCATCAGAGATCTGTTCATAACTGGTTTGTGCATTCTACTGCTGAAATTTATACCTTCTGATCCAAGATTACAGCACATTACATGTCAATCATAATTGACCAGAAAAAACATGTCAAATCATGACATAACTCACTGTTTTATCCAAGATATCTGGTGAACCTGACAAAGAAAATTATCTTGAGAACAAAATAATGCAAAGGGTTTAGCAGATACCTTATTGAGATTGTTACGGAAAGTCTGTCAAAGAGAAAAAAAAAAAGGTGGAAAAAACTTATTAGTTAATAAACTAAATATGAGAGATAAAATCAGAATGCTTAAAGTGTAATTTGTTTCTCACCACAAAATGAATATTATTTTGAAGTGGAACATTCTTGTCTCTTATGCAGGCAAGAAGGTCGCCAAAACCTTGAGAGCCCAAATCTGTTTTAGAGGGGAAAAAGAGAAAGAAAAGAACACATATTTGCATGCAAAGATTAGGCCTCATATGCAAAACCCAGAAGAAATACAAAAACAAATTAACTCCAATATTCATATCTCACCCAATTACATATCTCAAAATCACACATAGTTGCAAAAATTCAGACACAAAGAATACCTTTCTTCGCAATAAAAGTATCAAAACCGTCATTAAGATCAGCTCCAATGTCTTCAGTAATAAGACGCTTGAAAAGCCGCTAATAATGTGGAATAAAGAACAATATGAATGAGTAACAATCAGCCTGGATTACCATATATAAGAAAAACCTCAAAAGGATGACCATTCAGAAAGCGAGCTACAGAAAGTTTACCAAGCTGGTATCATCAAAGACGACATCTCCACCTTCAACCCGACTATAGCAAGCAAGTTCACAGGGCTATTGGATAAAATTAGCAAATTAGCAAAGTAACAAAAACAACTAATTTATACAGCATGCAACAGCCAGTCCACGTGGACAACTTATCAACATGTGGGTTAAATGACTGATCAACAAGTCAATTTACCATACTGACACAGATATATCCAATGAATGCTACTTGCATCACTTGAACCAAAAACCAATGCACGACTTAATGAATTATTTTATAGAAAGGGAATATACTAATCAGTCTGAAATTAGACTCCCCAGATAAAAAATCTTTATTAGTCAAATATATATGATCCAGATTTTGTGACAGTTTCCGTGCACATTAATAAATCAACCTTAAAGTACTTGACTTACAGTAAGAAAAAATAGCATAGAAATTAATAATCACTTGACTTACTTCCTGAAATGCAATAATCTTTCTTGATAGTGTTTCTTCGCTCTTTGAAAGTCTTAGTTCCGAAACAAAACGTTCATCATGACGACCATTTGAGAACTTTGAACCATAACCGTAATTATGCCTCTGTGGATACGGTCCAGGTCGGGGAAGGAGGCCTGCACCTCTGTCATTTTGATGCCCAGATTGCCAACGACCACGCCCAAAATTCCCTCTACCCGGATTATTAGTATTGCGTACCACAGGCAATACTGCCAAGAATAGTTTGATGAGTATGAAGCTTAAAACTAACAACAATTCAGAGAGAGTAGCAAACTAAGCATTCAGACCGAAACATTAACAACTCGTATCTTTTAAGCTAAACAATATTGCATGGTAAAAAATCCAACCTACAAGTATCAAATATTAATCCCTCCCAACATCTGCTGCATTACAAAGCAAAAAGGCACACAAAGAAACGATCATTACAGTCACAAAACCAACAAATTAAAAAAAGAAATTATAGAAATAAAAATAAACCCAGTGGATAGGACACCAACATGCAAAATACCCATTAAAGAAGTCCACTTGGGTAGCTAGAAAACCCGTCAACACAAACTTATAAGCAACCAAATCACCAAAATGCAAAATACCCATCAAAGAAAATCACTTGGGCATGCTACAAAAACCATGGATATAACCAAAGACACAGTGGGTAGGACACCAACATGCATAATGCCAATTAAAGAAGGCCACTTGGATAAGCTAGAAAACCCATCAATACAACATAATAAGTAACCAAATCACCAAATGCAAACTACCCATCCAAGAAAATCACTTGGGCATGCTACAAAAACCATCAATATAATCCAATAAGCAACCAGAACACCAGAATGCTAAGCATCCTGTAAGACTCATCAATACAACCAAAGAAGCAACCAAAAACACCAAAAAATTTATTAAACTAGACCAAGAAAATAAGTAATTACCAGGAATAAGGAAAGGACTAGTAGCAGGGGTTTTACAGTAATCTTCATTATCAGAGCCAAACAGATCCTTGTCTTCGTCCCCAAAATAACCCCTATTGCTTTTTCTGTTGGCAACCTCCTCACCATTCTCTACATCTTCTTCACCACCACCACCACTGCTCGCGCTTGGGCTATTGCCACTGCTGGACTCGCCTCCATCGCTGCCGTTGGATGAAGAAGAGGCCGATGACGATGAAGATGATGACGACGACGATGAGGAGGAAGATGATGGTGAGGATGAGTGGGTCCCATCTTGGTTATTGCGGTCGTCTTCGTCATCTGGGCCGAAGATTTCTACGTGTTGTTCTGAATAATCCATTGGAAGAGGTTTTCGGGGAAAATCGCTGTGGGTTTTGCTTGGATTTTTGGTTTTAATAATTTCTCTGTCTTTGTCTGTGTGTGTGTGTTTCAGGAGCTGGAAATTGTATGTGGGAGACTGAGTTGGGGAAAGGTGACTCGGATGGCAGTTGGGACGAGGGTAATTACGAGTCCACGCAGGTGAGCGGACTGAGAGCTTTTGTTTTTTGTTTGGCCATAACTCGGAGCTAAAAAATGGGTAAACAACATTTTTTGTCTTTTGTTTAAGCCCGAAAACACATTTGGTAGGTTTCAATTTTTTCAGTTTGGTCTTTCTGTTATATATTTTTTGCAATCTTAACTGAAAATTTTTTCCCAAATGAATAACTTGTTTAAACTCATGAATTTTACTAAAAGAATAATTATCGAAAATCAAAGAAATCTCACCGTTAAAGTTCAAACCCTACATTGGCCAAAAAAACAAAAAATCAAACCCTACAAAATTTTGTGATTATTAGCGCATATGTTGTCATAATGATAATTATGTTGTGTTGGACAATTATCTCAAATGGCTAGGGATTCAAAGGAGACAATGGCTGGTGTAAGAAGAATTGAAGTAAGGGCATGTTTACTTCAAGGGAATGAGAATGATTCTCATTTCTGTGTTTACTAATATTTGGGAAGCATTCTCATTCACATTCATGTGTTTACTTAAAAATTGAGAATGAGAATGATTCACATTCTCTTATTTACTTAACAGTTGGGAATGAGAATGATTCACATTCCCTTGTTTACTAAATTTGGAGGGGAAATGCAATGCATGTGGAGCCCATCAAAATCAGGAATGAGATTCTTAATTTTGGGGGAATGAGATTCCTTAGGAGGGTCTGGAATGAGGGAGGGGGAATCATAATAAAATTTTCATATCCAAAATGCCCTTACATTCTTTATGAAAAATAAAAAATATTCTTTATTTTATCATTTAAAAAATTATGATTAATAAATAGTATAGAAATATAATGGATTAAAAAATTGTGAATATTAAATAGTTGATAGAAATAAATTGTAAAAAGTATTAAAATTGTAAATATAAATAGTTAGCAAATGGAGTAATAAATAAAAATATAAAAATTGTGAATATTAATAAATAAAAATATTAAAATTGTAAAAAATATAATGGATTAATAAATAGTTGATAGAAATATAAATCGTAGTAAAATGAATATTTATCATTTAAAAAATTGTGATTAATAAATAGCATCTAAAAAATATAATGGATGTTGTATAAGAGCATTTTAGTAATCAAACTCATTTTATTTTGATTCCTACTAGTTAGTGAACATGTTTATAGAAATTAACTTTATTTTCATTGTCACTCCTAACGGTTAATAAACACGTTAATGAGAATGACTGATTTTCTGATTCCTGTTCATTTTGATTCATTCTCATTCCGATTCTAGTTTAGTAAACATGCCCTAAAGGTAGACAACATTCAATTAATATTGAGCATCATTTTTGGTTTTTATTTTATCTCCAAAACTCATATTTTAAGTCCTTATATGATGCAGATAAGGCGCTGTTGCATTCATAGAACGTTGGGATAAGGTTCATACATAAGAAATTCATGCATGTATCTTAAAATTTTATTAATGTTTGCTGTTATAATTGGAATTTTATTAATGCTTTACTTCTTTCATATTCCCCCATATAGGTTCTTTCATGTTCACCAACAATGATGAGCGCTTGGTGAATAGTGTCGAGTACTCGACTCATTAAAATAGACTGATTCACCACTATATTTTTGCAAATGGACCGTTCAAGCATAAGTATTTATAAAAAAAAAAAAAAAAACCCAAAAAATAAATTATAGCTTATATGGTTTTTTTATAAGAGAAAAAATAAACAAAATCATCGATAACATGTTACTATCTTAAAAAAAAAAAAAAGTAGCCTGACCCTTTAAATATTGTGTTTATTATTGTATCAATCAATTATGGATTTAATTTGAACACCAAATTTTTCGTGCATATTTGTGTTATATTATGGTGTCTTTTATGATTTTGCCAGTTTTTCTTTTCCTTATGATTTTTCCAGATAAAAAGATCATTTTGTAAAAACAAACGAAAAATAATAAATAATCCTCAAGTCATGTTTTTGAAAATTTTTTAACTATAAAATCAACTAATTAAAAAAGTAAGTTTCAGCCCAATCTGTCCGTGTATACGAGCATAGAGACAAAAAAAATATACTACCAAACACTTGGCAAGTGAGCGCTCGAAGCCTGCCGAGTGTTCGGTTGATGCATTCGCACATTTTTAGGTTGTATATGCATATTTTCAGTTTGCAGATGTATTTTAAGTTGCATATACATTTTTTTATATTGTAATGATATATTTAGGTTGTAGATGCAGATTTTAAGCTCCATATGCCCTTAAAAATGCATCTGCCAAGCGGTTAGCTGAGAGCCTGAGATTGACTACAATTTGAGTTAAATTTCTTTCTCGTTTTAAATTTCTAATTAAAGCATCCATTAAAAAAAATGTCTAATCCCTAATCAGAGATTCAGAATGAAAGGGACGGCAGCTAATTTTGAGCCCACGTGACTCTCATGTGCTCGTCGAACCCAGAAATTTCACCTAGAGAGAGATCTGACCGAGACACAGAGAGAGAGGGAGAGAAAGAGAGGAGAGCAGAGATGGAGAGGAAGGCAGTGAGAAGCGAAGCGATAGAGAGCATATCGGAGAGATTATCGTCGTTGGAGGACCTCTACTTCCCGCGCGCCCTACACTCCACCACCATCGATCCCTCTCATCGCAAGGAAATCCTCCTCGACCTCCTCGAGAGAGACGCCGCCGTTTTCTTAGGTACCCTATTTTTATCTCTCCCACCTCTCTATTTTGGTATGCGTTATATTTCATTTAGGATTTTTCTTCAAAACCCTAAATTTCTGTTTGGTTGCTGAAACTGAAGGAATTAGTGGAAAGGAAAATTGTTATGCTTATTCAATGTTGTAATTTGTATTAATGTGGCAAAGCCAATAAATTATAAAGTAGTGAATTAGTGGAAAGGATATATATATATATATATATATTTTGTGTAGTCTTCACTTGAGCAAGCCAAAGACTTGTATGAGCCTCGAGTTGAGTGGATATTATCATCATTTTAGGATCCCAATCTCAGAAAATATAAGATGGAAATGCTTATGGTACTTTCAAATAATTTCATTTCCAATTTTGCTAATACCCTTTTTCTTGATTTATTTATTCAGAGCGTTATGGGTCAAAATTGACCTTTGATGAGCTCCGGGAGTTTGATGCGCTCAAAGATGACTATGAAATCAATTGGCATGTGAAGCATCTTAGGAGTTTAATGAGTCCAACATCAGATGAATTGAAGTCAAGGTCAGTTACAGTCAAGAACCGGAGGCGAGCCTACCTGAATAAGTTGATGTTTGACAGGCAGTATTTCTCGGAGGATGCAATGCGGGAGAGAGAGCCATACTTGCATCATGAGTATGTGGGGAAGTTTCAGGATCCGAGTGGCAGGAGTATGGCAAGACCTGGGGAGCGGTGGTCGGACACGTTGTTGAGGAGGTCAGAGGAAGCAATTTTGGTTGCAAAGATTAGAAGGGAGCAACAGAGGTTGGGTGTTGCTGAGATTGATTGGGTTGGGAGCGAGAGAAACCAGCAAGAAGAGGAAGAAGAGGAGGAGGAGGAGGAGGAAGAAGAAGAGGAAGAGGACCTAGAAGCTAAGAAGGCTAACGGGGGCAGCACACAATCTGCAGAGGTAACTTAGTGAAAAATATACTTGCAAAGTTGAAAAGTCTCATGTTCCTTATCTAAATTTTATTTTATAAATACTCCTGCTGAATTCCATGATAAAACATGAAAATAATATGGCTATTTTCTGCATTCTCTTTGTTGAATTTTGGAGTTTTGGCCAGTAAGATGACTGCATGGGATAGGGATATCATGTCAATGACCAAATTTAGTGCATGGTGATATTTGGTTAAAAGAAAAAGTGGATGATGATGAGAATCAACAGTTATGCACTTCAGGTTTCAGATCACTCTTACTCTGGTCTTCTTTGGTTAACTATTGTTGTAATTACAAAATATTTTACTACCTTATAGTGCTGATTGGCATTCTGTCTTTATCATCTATGTTGTTTATGACAAGGATGCTGGCAGCATTTATTATAAATTCACCATAACTGGTGCTCAGTTTTACTTCCTTCTCGTATCTCATTCAAGTTGGTTTCCAAGATAATTATTGATAAACTAGAAATAGGGTAAGGTAATAGTGTTACTTGGTTAGTTTTATGTCAATGTTATATCCACCTGGCATCACTATATTTGGTTCTATAACTATATTCTTTTACTGATGAAACATTAAAATTAGTCTCTCAATCAATTTGGTGGAAAATGCTTCTCTGATGTTTTTTTTTTTTTGCTTCTTTTATGGTTTAAATATTTCTAATTATCTATTTAGTTGGCTCTTGTTAGTTGTTACAGCATATCTTGCTGGCTGTTCCTGACATTTCTAGCTTTGCCTCGTCTCTTACAGGCACTTGTGGATCATCCCGATGCCCCCAATGATGCTCAAACCTCCACAGCAGGGCACGGTGAGCAAGCAACTTTATCTGCCGCAGAGTTGCAAGATCAGATGGATCAATTCACCTTCATCATGCAGCAGAAGTTTTTGTTAGGAGAAGATTATGAGTACTTAGATTACACAAAAATAGACAATGACGAGACATTGGATGATCACTGGCAGAGGGAAGCCAACCATGATGCTGAGGATAAGTACTTTGCCGATGATTAAGAAGAATTGAAGTGCATGTACTTTTTGCTGTCCGCTCAAACTGAAATACTCTTTCTTCTAGAGAGTTTTGTTACCTACTTTTCCAGTTGTAATTACACACCAACTTTCTCTGTAAAATATATACCACCAGCAGTTTGTTTTAGTTGTTTGCTGGGTTTTTCAACCTTAACATCTTCTGAGTACTTGAAAAAAAAAAAAAATTCTTCTAGAGTGATTTAGATCACACGCAGAGAGAATTTTTTTGGTTTTGTTTTTCCTTTTCAAGTCTATCACATGAAATGGGTTGTTACACTTACACGGATCTCATAATCATGGGTCCCATCTCAAATGAGAGAATTGGAAAAAATGAAGTTATAATAATAAAATAATTGGCATTTTCCTTGGTATTCTGGCATAACTTTTTTCTTTTTAGGGTTATTTTCTGGCAGAACATGTTGCAGATAAGCGAACGTTCAGAAGCTAATCCATATGAGAATCTAGGATGGTTTGCTGATTAATTATGCGATCTGCTTATGAGCAAGTAGTTCGAGTGGCAGTCCATTTACAGGGTGAATTAGAAGGCTTATTGAGACTTTCTGTCAAGTGATCATTATGTGATTCTCACCAAGTACACATACCATTGTTGGAATAGTTTCCATTTTAATATAAGCTTGTAGTTAAATATTTATAACCTAATGATGTCAAGCTTGACCAAATAGAAGAACAAAAACAAATTAAGTGATGCATGAAAACAACAGAAGCACAAAAACAAAGTGACTTGTTCATTTGTTATGTTCCAAAGAAAAAAAGAACAAAGTGACTACTTGTTATGGATACAGTCTAAAAATTCTAGTGGTAAATGCATCCTCCTTTCTATTTCTAAGAAGGAAAACACATTATAATGGATGATTTTGGTGAAAACAGTAGTGCTAAAATTTCACATAATCTACCACATTATGTGTACTTATTAAATCAATTATATGATACAAGGCTAGAACCAATATTGAGCCAAAATCAATAATATTGGAGATAACTGTCATTTTGTTTCTCAGACTATTGCATTTGTATAAATTTACTCAATAGACTTTCAATTTGGAAAATTAAGGTACTTGACTTTTCAATTTTGCCTAAATTCGTTAATTTGCTCGCTTTCCATCCAAAGTTCTTTTTACACAAAGTCAAATGGTCATCACGAAGGGTCTTTATTGAGGGAAAAATGATAGTCATGTGCCCATTACTCGTATCATTTTACAAGAAAATTGACGAAATTACCTCAATACGCAAAATTGAAAAGTTAAGTAACTTAATTTTTCAAATTAGAAGTCTGATGAGTAAATTGATATAAGTGCAATAGTCTGAGAGCACAATCATAAATTTTACTGAAATAATAAATCCATTCATAGTATACACACAAAATGTTATAGATACACAATTTTTTTTTCCCACTCATCTTAATATTATAAAAGGAAGGCTATTCCGACCACCCTTCATTGCTGAATTGACCACCCTAATATATTTTGAACAAATTTTTTCTATTTTACTATTTTTTTGCAAAAAATTATAGAATCACCCAGACTTATTCGGCAGCATGCTACCGAATATACTAAGGAGTTCGACAGATTACGTCCAAATATAATGACAATGTTTGGCTGAATATTGTCGAATGTTTTTTTTATTTCCATTCGATAATTACTTACCGAAAACTCTGCCAATGTTCGGCAGTTAAGTGCCGAATAACCACAAACATTTTGACACACAAGTATCGAATAACCCAACGAATAAAATTGAAATTTTTTATTTTTAGGGTAAAATTAAAGTTTTAAAAAAGTGAGGCTATGCAGACCATTCTAACATATTTTGTCTAAATTTTTTTCTATTTTACCCTTTATTGCAAAAATATGATGAAATCATCCATATCCATTCGGTGGTCATCTACTGAAATATCCACCAATGTTCGGCAGATAAGTGTCGAATAAATACAAATATTTCAGCAGATAATTGTTAAATACCTTTTTCATTTTCATTTAGTATTATCCACTAAAGGTGGTCGAAATAGAATGCCCACACCCTAGTGAAAAACATGTTCTCTACTTCAGTCTTCCACGGTGCCAAGTGGGTCCATTGGGCAAGTGGCCCATGCCTTGAACACTTTATTAGGTTGCCAAATTGAGTCAGTACTTCAGTCCCCCACTAGCTTATCTGTACAAAATATACTATTCAGTATTCACCAAATTGGTTCCCAAAGGGCCAAAACCCAAAGCATTCTTTAAACACACACTTCTCCAGCACGTGACAAATACACTCCTTCATGATGACGTGTCAATTACCATCATGGGCCCCACCTTCCTCCCAGCAGGGAAAGGGAGATTGAAAAGAATGTCAACCCAATTTCAACAACTATTTCCCATTCCCAGTGACTCCCTTCCATTCAATCAAAATATTATGTATTTTCTTTTTTCTCTTTCTATTTAAAATTTCAAACTTCACACAAATGACAAATCTCACTTGGTTTTAATTTTTATTCATTAATCATTTTTCCAAAACCATAAACAGCGAAAATATCTCTGGCCCCCGGGCCCCACCTGACGATCTCCCCAACATTCCCTTATCGTCCGCCACGTGTCCCTTCCGCTCGCTCCTCTGCAGAATCTATTAAAAAAAATCACACACTAGATCTCCCTCCCTCGTTCACAAAAGAAAAACCACACGATACGAGTTGTCGTTCGTTCGCCAATCTATCGCCAACGACGTCACCGAAATTACCAAAACACCCCTCGCATATAAATTATAAGACTCTGATTTCTCTCGCTCTCTCTGTCTCTGTCTCGCACTGTTATTCTCTCCAAGCTGAGAAGAGTAGCTAAAACCAAACCCGCACGAACAAATTTCAGAGCGACAAAGAGAGAGAAAAAATAATATGAGTTATCAAAATCAAAAATCAAAAAGCAAAAACTGAAAACCCTACTTCCTAATCCCTAGGTTTTTTCTAATTTTTTTGAAATTTAATTTGTATTTTGTTTTTAATTTTTTTTGGGTATAATTACCAAATTACTATGCTCGGGTGAGAATTTTGGGTTAATCGAAGAAGGAGAAGCGATGTACAGAGAGCGAGGGGCTGGTGGGTCAAAGACGGCGGAGGTGGGACCCGGCGTTGATCGGAAGCGGATCAACGAGGCCTTGGACAAGCAGCTGGAGCGATCCTCACCGTCCACTTCTAGGGCTGCTGCTGCTGCAATCAACGGCAAGGATAACAAGCCTCTCATAATGGGTGGGAAGGTTCCGTCTGATCACCACAGAGACTCTCGCTCTGCCTCTGCCTCTCTCGCCAAAACCAATTGCTCCGATGGTCTGACATTTCTCTTTCTTTCCCATTTTTTTTTCTTGTGTTTATTTGATTTTTTTGGCATTAGGGTTACTTTTCTTTGCTCAATTTGTGTTATTTTTATCATTTTTGTGTGTGGGTATTTCTGAAAAGAACAGAGAGAAGAGATCTATGTGCCGTTTGTGGTACCAATTGGTACTTTTTTTTGTGATGGATTCTTTGCTCTTTTGGGGATGGCCCCAAATGGTTGCATAGCATCCTTGTTACGCTACAATCTATTTTCTTTTGCTTTGTTGCATTAACTCAATTGTAGAAAAAAAAAAAAATTTATAATACAAAATGGCTTTACTTTTTGATAAAAGTTTTAAGATATGGGTTTCATCTGGGGAGGAGGATGTGATAGATAAAATTGCATTGTATAATATCAACTGGGTGTTTAATGATCCCACATTTAACATTTTTGTTCTATGGTCCTACATTTAGCATTTTTGTTATAATGCGCATGTTTCATTTGTATGTGATTGAAACATGTTAGTTGTATTCATAGGGATGAACTCAAAACTTTTCTATCATTTATCAATCTATTGCTTGTGAGAGCTAAGATTTTAGTATGTCGTTTGCTTTAGTCGTCTGCCTCTCATTTAATATCATTGTCATGTGTCTTCAGCAAGCTGATCTATAGAAGAAATTCTGCCCTTTTGTGACCCAATTAACTTCGTGTTCTATTTGTTGCCCCATCCCTTTACATGATTTTACTATCCATTATACTGCCAGGTCCAGAATCCAGAGGTTACTGAGCATTGTTTAGCTTTTGGGAAACTAAGTTAAACCTTTGCCTGAGTCTGCCATGGCAGTAGGATATGTCTTTTTCTGAGCAATACTATACAGTTTGATGTTATATCACATTTGTTGAAATTAAACTGTCATGCCCTTTTGATCTGGAGTTTAATGATCTATCTCAAAATTAAGAAAACTTTGTCCTTGTAGTCCGAATGTGTCCCTTTTGTATAAAGATCAATGCTATAAATAATAAGCCATGTGTCAATACAGAGAGTAACTTGTTCATTGGAAGTTCATTCTCTTATGAGTGGTTTTTTGCGAACTGTTTTTTAACTTGATATGTCTTGTACTTTATGTTACTAATTTGTTATTTAGTAGATCCACTATTCTTGATTTTGAACATCAAATTCTAATCACAAGTAATGCATGTTACAGAGGACACATTTTAACTTAATTAAAATATGTAATTTGTGCAATACTAGTGCAGTTTGGTTTTTGACTAGTAGGTATTTTTAAAATTGGGCTGCTTTTTGTCTCCTGGAAGAGCAGAATATGTAAACGGTATTTAGTTCATAATACAGGCTGCCCATTCATGTTTTTCTCCACTGTCTGTATTCTGTACAGCTTTGGTGGGAGCTGTTTAGGGAGGCAAAAGCTAGTCGGGGTGTTTTGAGTTATTAAGTACTCAGTTTTCCGTTTCGTTTGCTTTCGATGCTTTGTCTTGTCTTGATAGATGTGAGGTTTTTGTTATCTTGACTTATTGTAATCTGGTTGTGGATTCCTCGTCCACTTTTTTTTCTTTGTACTGTTGTACATATATTGAGTAAATAAAATTTTTTTTCTCTTTAAAAAAATCCATAAATTTACTAATGGAAACGTTTCTATATTGATTGTAGAGGAATCTGAAACAGACAGTGAAGAGTCGGATGTTAGTGGTTCAGATGGTGATGACACATCTTGGATCTCATGGTTTTGCAATTTGCGAGGAAATGAATTTTTTTGCGAAGTTGATGATGATTACATACAAGATGATTTTAACCTCTGTGGGCTAAGCAGCCAAGTACCTTACTATGATTACGCACTTGATTTAATTTTGGATGTTGAATCTTCTCATGGTAAGCTCATATTTTGGTTTATTCAGTTGTGTCATGTATAAATATAGTAATTATGAAATTATAATTTTGAAAGTTCTTTGCATTAGCTCTATGTGTGCTTTCATGCTGTATTTCTTTAAAAATCTTTTCTTTAAATATTTCCATGCTCATATTTTGGTTTATTCACTTGTGTCATGTATAGGATTAATCAGTATTTCCTTAAGAAATCTCTTCATGGACTTCAGTTTCTTAATATCTGTTTTCCTCAAAAAAAAAAAAAAATTCTTTCTTCAGCTTAATATTAAAGGACCATACTATTTAAACCCAAAAACTACTCTTTAACCCCCATTTTAAAAAACATGTTAAAACCAATTTTACTCTCCAAAAAAAAAAAATTACGAAGCAAATATTGAAAAAAACAAATCTTGTCCTCCCTCCTCCCCTGCCCTGCCACCCCCTTTCCCCTCCTCCCATTGTCATGCCCACCATGGTGGCATTTCCATGCCCACTGGACATGGTGCTGGTTGCTGGTGGCCACCGGTATTTTATTTTTAAAATTTTGGAAAATATAATAACAAGGATAAATGGTACTTTCCATTGATTCTTTTTTGGGAGTGGGTATCAAGAGCAACATTGTGAATTTAATAGACAACCCAATATTAAATTATTTGACAATATTTGTGTGTGTTAATCACTCATTTGGTTGTTTGCCTTTTGTGATGGGTACTTTGGATCGGTTGAGATGGGCAGGTGATATGTTTACGGAAGAACAAAATGAATTAATTGAATCAGCAGCAGAGATGCTTTATGGTCTAATTCATGTTCGATATATTTTGACAAGCAAAGGCATGGCTGCCATGGTGAGTTTCTTTTCTTGATTGTCTATTTGACAATTTCATGCTTTCATGACTGTAAAATTTGGTCACTGGCTAGTATTGTGCTATTGGATCTACAGCTAGACAAGTACAAGAACTATGATTTTGGGAGATGCCCGAGAGTTTTCTGCTGTGGACAACCCTGCCTCCCAGTTGGCCAATCAGACATCCCTAGGTCAAGCACTGTAAAAATATACTGCCCCAAGTGTGAAGATATCTACTACCCTCGATCGAAGTATCAAGGTAGTATCCTTTATATTATTGAACTTATATTTGCAACTGCTGGCTGCATATAAGCAGCTGGCTTGTCAGAATGCTGCTTACAAAATCTTCTTTTATGCTACCGTTTTAGTTTTAGTTTTTATTTATTCATTCACTGGTTGGCTTCTACATGTCTGTAAGCTAAGCATTGATCTCTTGTTTTAAATAGGCTAGGGGGGTATTTTTATTAAAATTTAGTTAGTAGGTTTCGTTCTCGGAAGTATCATAACTGAAAGTTAGAAACTGGCAAGTTGGTGGAAACCATGCTTTTGATCTTTTTCTTTTATTCAAGGAAATTGGTAAATAAACTATTCTGTATTGATTTTCATCTAATTCACTTGCATCTACACGATGTTGTGGGTGGCTGTTTACAGGGTATGACAGTGGGATCTTAGACTGTTTCCTTTATGCATGGCTAAGCATCAATGTTGGTTAATTTAAACAGCTTGGTTTTATCATTTGGGAAAACTTTGTTAGTTGTCTTATTGGTATATCTTGTCGAATGTTGTCATTTGCAATTTTTATATGCTATTTGATTCTTGATTCTGTTAGAAACATGAACCTTGCTGCATATTTGCTAGCATCTGGATACCATTCATGTGCTTTTGTGATTTATAACATCATTGTGGGTTTCACTCATTTTAATGGTGCAATACAATGCTCACTAGTTTTTCTTGCATTAATTCCTGAATCCTGAGTCACTTAACTCTATCTAGACATTGATGGAGCCTATTTCGGAAGTACATTTCCTCACCTGTTCTTGATGACATACGGGCACCTGAAGCCACAGAAGGCATCACAGAGCTATGTTCCTAGAGTGTTCGGATTCAAGATTCACAAGCCATGATGCTGGAATTTCAAGCTTCAGCTATGGTGGGACTTGGGAGTTCACATGAGACCCGCTTCCCTCTGTCAGTAATGCTCTTGAGAATGTGGTGGAGTTACTCCCCCAAATTATCAAAATATAAATTCCCTTTTTATGTGTTCTCGGATCCACTATCAATCAAATTTGCAGCCACTCCGAGCTTCATTTTCAGTTTTAGCTGCCTCTTGGTGAGCTTCTATAGAACTTCTCCGTTTGGTTTAAGTATTAATAATTACTTTGTAGTGGTTCCTGTCGGCTTGTTTTCTTCATTTTCATTTTAGCTCGAGTGGGATTATTGGCACTCCGACAATAGCCACATCATCTCTACAATTTTCAGAATGTATTGTTTAGTCACTTAATGTTCTTGTCAAATGATTTTAGTATCAAATCAGCAGTAGGATGTATGCACTTAAATTGTTGGAATATAGTTTCATATATACCATCTACATGCAGATATTTACATTTTTGAACTATTTTTTGTTTCACTTTTCATTGTTGAATGTGTTGCCCAAAAAAAATTCTGCTTTGAATTCTAGCATTGAAGGAAAATTCAAAATTATAAATCAGAGATATATACTGGATATTGCTTGGAATGTAATTTGATATGATGCAAATCCTCTTGGCTCTCATTCTAAACAGAAACAAAACAGGCTGTATATTAGAGCTGGCTGATTGCCTGGTTCTCTTTGTCATGCATAGATCTGCTATGTAAGCTTATTTCTGGAGGCACAGGTTAGTAGTGGAATTTTTAGAAATATATACTCCCACGTTGAATGTTACATAATCAGTCCAATGGGATGGGGTATATGCTACACGTATTCGGCTAGGTGGCTATCAATACTTCGGATAAGAAGTTTTGCCTCCACCTATAAGTGGGACACTAGGTTTTTGCAGTGCCGGTAGAGCTGTAGAGCCCTTTCGGCTCTTTCCATATTTTGGGTTTGGTAGGGGCCGTAGGGGCTATGCCTAAGAGCGAAGGGTATTTAGAAAATATATTTGAAAAAATATATCTTCATTACTTTTCTTTTTTGCTAAGATGGCCTAAACGGCCCAACAGAACTACAGTCTACACCACAAATATTCATTACTTTCATTTATTGAATTCATGATTAGAAATGAAAATTACAATAAGAAAAAATAAAAAACTGTAAAATTACTCAGCGCTTAGAAGGATGTAATAAAAAAGCTATAACAAACTAAAGTTGCAAAACAATCCAGGGTTTTGGATGGGCTTCGGGTTTAGATTTATAGCAAATTGCTATTTGTATTACCTCAGCTCAGCTGGTTATACCATTTCTCTAGTATAGATAGAACTCACATAGATGAGTTTCATCTCCATTAAAGAAGAGAGTTACTATTTGTACATTTTTATTTTTTTTTTGCACACACTTTTCTCCTACACATCTCTTATTATTTTTTAAAATGTAAAACTTCTCTTTAACACACCCCTCTCATTACTAAAATATCTCAAATCTCATTAATCTTACAAAATTTCTCTTACACAGCTCATCCAATCTATTCAAACAATACACACTCACTCAACCTTTTCAGACAATACACACCCCCACCCCCAACCTCACGCCCACCCAATCCTAGCCAAAAACACACCCTTGTATACCAACATCATCATCGGAGCCATCACCACCTCCGTCAACTAAGCCATCAAAGTCGCTGTCAACTCACTACTGTCAATCTGCCGTTGGTGGTCTCACCACTTTACTACAACACCATAGCCATTGTTGTCAACTCATAGTTATGCCTTAAGCTAAATTATTTTTAATTCATATGCAAATCTAGGTTTTTTTTATCAAATTTAAATTAGTTAATCCATCCTAAGACCTATTTTTTATGTTTGAGATAATTTGGAGTGCGGGTTTTCAGGGTTTCAAGATTGAAATTTCAGGTTTTAGTTATAGGGTTTCGCAAGTCATTCGGCACTGGTCTACCGAACATTTCGGTTTTGTTCGGTAGTAAGTTACCGAACATTTCGATTTCGTTCGGTACTAAGCTGTCGAACTTTTCAGTTCGTTCGGCAGTCGAAATGTTCGGTACTAAGCTGTCGAACTTTTCAGTTCGTTCGGCAGCTTACTACCGAACGAAACTGAAAGGTTCGACATCTTACCACCGAACGAAACTGAAATGTTCGGTAGGCCAGTGCCGAACGATCTGCAAATCTTAAAATGAATAACCAGAAAACACTCTTACATTCTAAAAAACCTCACTCCAAATCGTCGCAAACAGACGAAAAAAGTATTATGATTGATTAACCAATTGAAATTAGATAAGAAAACATTAGATTTACATTCAAATTCAAAAAATTTAGGTTAGGGCATGCCTCCAACTTCCAATGGCTATAGTGGAGATAGGATGCATGGGCGGCAATGAAGGCGGGTTGATGGCGGGAGGTGGGTGTCGGCAATTTTGGGATGGAGGTGGGGTCATGGGTGGGGTGTGTTTTGGTTGTGGTTGGAGGTGAGGTTGAGGGTGGGGTGTGTAAGGAGAGTTTTTTTTTTTTTTTTTTCAAATGATTTGGGTTGTCTTTTAATGTAATTTCTCTTTGTGTCAATTAAGTAATTTCACAAAATAAGTTGGTGGGGGTGTGCAAAAAGAAAAAAAAAAAAGGTGTGCAAATAGCAGCACTCTTAAAGAAAGAGTGTTACTATTTACACACCATTTTTTTTTTTCTTTTTGCAAACCCTTTTCTTCATTTTTTTGCCAACACACCCCTTACTCTTTTCTAAAATTTAGAATTTCTTTTTACACACCCATTTTATTACCAAAATATCCATCTTCTTAAACAGACCCACCACACCTAAACAATATACACCTCCCACCCAAAACCAGCACCACCGTGCGCAGCACCCCACACCACCGCGTGCAGCACCCTCAACCCCACCTTTCTCTCTTTCCTTCTCTCTCCTCCCTCCCTTTCTCTCTCTGGCTTTTCAACCCAACCACACCAACCCACCCACCCTGCAGCACCATGCGCAGCACCAGCCCTGCAACCATTTGGCCCATTTGATTGCAATCATCATCAATAGCTTACACATGTATTCAAATGTGCATAAAAGAAATACAAACACAATTTCACTTCTTTAAACCAATACAAACAATTCAAAACCACAATACCCAAATCTTTAAACTCATAAACACTAAAAAAGTTAATGAAGACCAGTTTTCCAAGAATGAGAAGACCAGGCTTCTAAACCTCCACGAGCGCTTTCAAAAGCTTGGCAATAAATAACGGATAGAGAGGGCCACCCTGCACCACTGCGTGCAGCACCCCTTCGACACTGGTCCGCCGAAAATGTCACACTTGTTCGACAGTCATCCGCCGAACGATGTGAGTGTTGTTCAGCAGGTACCCATCGAACATCCAGGACCCGTTCTGCAAGTACCTGCCGAACCAGCTGCTCAGAGAAAATGTCTACTTGGGCGAGAGGAGAGAAGGAAGGAGAGAGAAAGTGAGCTCGGTTGGTGCGAGCAGAAGGGCACGCGGGGTGGCTTCGACGGTGCTGCACACGGTGGTTGGAAGGTGCTGCGCGCGGTGGTGCTGCAAGCAGAAGGGGAGAGAAGCCAGAGAGAAAGAGAGAAAGCCAATTGCCATGCAGTGGTGCGGGGCTGGGGCGAGGCTTAGGTGGTCGGCGGGTGGTTCCTATCGAGCTTGGGTCTGAGGTAAGAGGGTGCTGTGACGGGGAGAGATGGGTAGAGAGAGGGAAGGAGAGATAAAATGAATGGGCTTTTGGGTATTTTTTATCATTTCACAAATTATATCTGTGGGGTGTGCAAAAAGAAAAAATAGGGTATACACATATTAGCTCTCTAAAGAAATGATATAAGACATGATCAATTGAGATTGTACTAATAGTTTTATTCTAGATTTATCTTAAAACTTTTATGCCCGGTATATATTCAAAATAATTAACTTTGAACAAGCTTGTATCTTACTAGATTGAGAATTCTATCTGAATGGTTCGCCAAGTTATTAATTGACAGATCGTTTTGCATCCCTAATCAAGACATAAGACTTATATGTTAGTTTGTGAAAATAAGTAGATTAATAGTTAGAAACTTAGAACAAATCTAAACCTCAGACATAGTTTGCGTGGATATAACGGATGTAAACCTGGATTACATATTGAAGCAAGGTTTTTAGGTCTACGAGGTTGTGGTGTTAAAGCAAAGTTTACTTTTAAGTTTTAACTCCATTTATGTAGGAGTAGGACTTGATAAAGTACATTTGCAACATCACCAAAAAAAGTAAATTTGCAATTTCACTTGCTTGAGGCTGTTACCTAGGCATCCCACGTGCGGGGTAGTTGCTAATTTGCTATATATCCATGGAAATTTTCATCAGCATTGTAAATTTGTAATAAAGCACATCCCATTTTCATAACGTATTATTTTTACATCAAAATGATCTAAATGTGAAGATTTGGTCTGAATATAACCCTTTTAAGATTTGTAGCATGATTAGCATCTCAATATGTCCATCATAAATGAGAATAGACATATACATATAAATTTACGTAATTCTGTAAACCTTATGAGAGAGTTAGGGAATTTGAAATCCAATATCAACCAAACAATTCATATTTCTCGACCTCACACGCTCACAATCCAAATTTCAATAAACTCAAACTTTCAACTCTCTTACACTCCATTTTTTACCTTTTACTTTCTTGCGGCAGCTTATTAGGCACAACATGAGCTTAATGGAACAGTTATATTTTCATTAGAGATTCAACTCAACATGATATACGATCAACATGAAAGACTACAAAATTATATATTTTCATAATACGTACATCATAATCATTCTCCTAAAAAAAAACAAACATCATATCATTGAATATTACTTCGAATTAAACAATCAATGAGGTTCAATCAACGTTACACTAGTCAACTTAACAGCCAGTAATATAGAAACAAGTAAACAACACATGCATCAGCATTATCCTTTTTTCTTGTTTTTGGGTATAGCATTATTCAGCATCATCTTCTTTTACAGTCAGCATTATCTTGCAGAAACAGAAATACAGTCCGCTCTATTCAATTGTACATTGCCACTTGATTTTCTAGTTCAGAAAATAGAGTGGCATTTCAGCAAATATTGTAAATTCCCTGGGTAAATCCTAGGAATAAAAAAAACCAACTCAGGTCGGTTTTGCGGCTTTTGCCTCTGCAAAAACCAGACATGAAAACTACGACAAAGTAGACAGAAACAGCAACACAACACACAGATATGCACCAATTGCTCTGAGCCTGAGCAAACCCACAAACCAATACCCAACACAATCCACAGTGCATTCGATATACACAGACATACAGAGAGACTGAGAGAGAGAGAGAGAGAGAGAGAGAGAGAGAGAGAGAGAGAGAGAGAGAGAGAGAGAAAAAAAGAGAGCAGCTTTTTTTTTTTATTGTTGTGTGTAATTGCTTGAGAAGCAATCATAAAACCAGATCGGAGAAGAAAAGCAGAGGAGGCTGAGAGGCATCTGTTCCGGTTTCGACTCCAACCCAACAACACTTTGGCTTCCTTCAAAACCTCCTCAAAAGCAATTCCAAATCCAAACCCAATTTACGCCAACCACCCACTTCATCATTTCGAAACAACCCCAACTCACAATCACTCACAACTCACCAAACCCACCAAAACCCACCCCCCAAATCTAGTTCCATGAGGAACCCATTTCCCAGAGTCCCCAAAAAAGGCCTATAATGACCCAAACACTGTCCTCTCTTCACCATCACCATCACCACCACAACAACAGTGCTTTCAATTCAGGCTCTTCTTCTGCTTCTTCTTTGCCTTCTTTTCTGTGCTCTGCTTCATTTGCAATCATTCCTTTTGCTACAAGATCAGTGGCTCTGAAACTTTTTCGCCATTTCCGCTGTGCCCATTTGCTCAGAGTTCACTATCGCTTGCTTATCCTCCTCTCAGTGCCTTCCCTTTATTTCATCACAAGTCCTCGCCGTTCTTTCATTCTTGATTTCCTCTCTCTAATCGCTTTCTCGGCTGCCCTTTTGATTTCTCTGAACACTGCGCTTCCTCGTCTTGTTTCAATTCGCTTATTTCTTGCCCGTTCTTTGCCAATTAAGCTTTGCCCATCTTCTTACACATCCAAACCCTCTCAGCCTGTTCTTTGGTCAATTGGGTCGAAGCCGAAATTGGAGAAGAAGCCAAATTCTGGCTCTTGGGTGCAAGTTTATAGTAATGGGGATGTTTATGAGGGTGAGTTTGATAAAGGAAAGTGTTCAGGAAGTGGGGTTTATTACTATCATATGAGTGGGAGGTATGAGGGTGATTGGGTAGATGAGAAGTATGATGGTTTTGGTGTGGAGACTTGGGCGAGAGGGAGCCGGTATCGGGGGCAGTATAGGCGGGGATTAAGGCATGGAATTGGGGTGTATAGGTTCTTCACTGGTGATGTTTATGCTGGAGAGTGGTCTAATGGGCAGTGTCATGGCTGTGGAATACATACTTGTGAGGATGGGAGCCGGTACGTTGGGGAGTTCAAGTGGGGTGTCAAACATGGACTTGGTCATTATCATTTCAGGTAAATTTACCATCTTTCTTTTAGATATATGGTTATTGGGAGTGTGTGGATATCTTTTTTGGATTTCCATGTTCTTGTATATGTAATGATATGGATGCCTGGAATTAAACACTGTTTAGTGGCCATGTTTTTCTATGTGGTCTGTTATTGATGCTTGGATACAGTTTATTCACACTAGAGTAATGACATGTGTGTAATCTCCAGTAGGTGATGGCCCATATTTTTCTTGCTTGTATTACGTTTCATGGTTGCTTTGCATAATTTACAAAAGGTTTAATGTTATTAGTTATCAGCCATCACTGTTTAGGCTACTACCAGCTTATATAATTAGGATACCTAGATTAAAAAGTTAGTGGTGTTAAGCTTCGTGGAGTTCAGAACCCATCTCATTTTTTATTTGTTATTGCATTCACCACACACATTCTCTACAGGGTGTCTTGAATCTTGTGCTCTTTTTTTTATTTTATTTTATTTTTTTTATTAATTTGAACGAGACACCTAAAATTTTGACCCGTGTTCTCATATCAGCTTAATTACGATGCTGAGGTATTTTCACATGTTGAATGGAAATTCGATTTGGTTTCCTCACTCCCTCCCTCTCTCGTGTACTTGTGTGTGTATGTGCACACAGCACTCACGTCTGCCTGTGCGTGTTCTCTTACACTTTTTAAGAAAACAGGTTATATGAAAAGTGCATTTAATCATTTTTGGCCATCGGCCATATGCCAAGAAATTTTAGTTGGAGAAAAAAGGTGTCAGGGTTGATCCTTGTGCTATATAAATCCATGTATACAATGACATCAGTGCTGATTGATATGTTTGATAATGCAGAAATGGGGACACATATGCTGGAGAGTATTTTGCTGACAAGATGCATGGTTTTGGAGTATATCAGTTTGGTAATGGACATCGGTATGAAGGAGCCTGGCATGAAGGGAGAAAGCAGGGGCTTGGTATGTACACTTTCAGAAATGGGGAAACACAATCGGGTCACTGGCAAAATGGAGTTCTTGATAATCCCAGCATGCAAAATGCCCATCCTGGATCTTCCTATGCTGTCAACCATTCTAAAGTTGTTAATGCAGTCCAGGTAATTCTGTTTATGCCCTTGTGGTAAAAGTATTTCTTTTTAATAAATTCTTCATGAAATGCGATCGTTAATAAGTATTTCGTATCAAGTTGTCTAGGAAGGCTCTGTTGGTGTTGGTGATGATTTTAATGAGTTGTTGACTTCATCAATCCAAAGTTTACTGACACCCCATCAATAAGTCATATCTACTTGTCTGCAGATAAGTATATATTGCTTTATTGCTTTAGGGTCCTAACATACAGTGGCTGTATGGTACAGGGGTGTATTTAGTGTTGTGGGTTCATAACACTTTTTGTATGTGGTGTGAGCAAAAGTGTAGTGGGTTAAACACTTTTGTTTGTGGCTGTGCCATACGGCCACTGTACTGTATGGTAGAAGAATCCATTACTGGCACACCATCAATAAGTCATATCTCCCTCATCAGAATATCAATCAGTTAAATGTTTTGTTTTCACTGCAATGTAAGCGTGAGTGAAGGATCGGCCACTGGTTTAGATTAGCTTGCTTGTTGAGGATAATCTGTCTTTTACTCAGTGAGGTGCATCTGCAGTCCAAATTTCGAGTTGCATTGCTGATTCCCCATGAAAATCTTGAAGTATATATATAAAAAAAAAACCCATAAAATATTTACAGACTGGGAAACCACACTGAGTTAGTTTGTTTTTTATGAGAGAATGTAGTAGTTGTTTCCTTGTGGTTTGTGGAGAACTTCATGATAGCATTTTTGTCAGAATCTGTTGGAAGTTTGTGGATGGATGAGTTACACCTACTTCCACAGTTCCACTACATGTCATCAGTCATTAGAGTTAGGCTGGCTTTTGGCTTTTGACCTTATGCTGCCTGAACTATTCCTTTGAAATCTCAGCTTTGCAATAGAAAACACAAAACCACAGTTATTTGGACAAAAGCACTTACCACTACTATATGAGTTTACTCACTGAATAGCATGTTATAAGCAGGAAGCACAGAGGGCTGCTGAAAGAGCATATGAAGTGGGTAAGGTGGATGAAAGGGTGAAGAGAGCTGTAGCAGTAGCTAATAAAGCAGCAAATGCTGCAAGAGTTGCGGCTGTAAAGGCTGTGCAAAAACAAGTACACCATTACAGCGATGGTGGTAGTACCCCCACACCATTCATCCAATCTTAGCACACCAATCAGCATCAACTTCATGCTTCTGCTGCAGAATGCTCACAGCATATTTTAACTTTCTGTTAGACAAAGCCACAGAAGCACAATGATTGAATGCCACGTAAATGACTTGTTTTTGTTTTCTGTTTCTTTTCTCTGCAATTGTTGTGATGGGGGGTACCTGCCTGGAACCACATTCAGTCATTGATATATGTATGGCTGATTGAGGAGCAGACAGGTTTTCCCATTCGCCTGGCCTCAACAATTTGAACATAGGACGAGTTACGATTAAGAGTGCCCTAGTTATAAACAAAGGTTGGCACTAAGGTGGCTGAGTGTATCCAGGGACCAGGGTTGGATTTTACATTTTTGCTTCCTCTTGTAAACGTAACTGGTTTTGTTTTTGTATGTAATTGCACTGGATGAAGACTATACGACGTGTGTGATTGTAATGAATCAAATCCTTAACCCTTCCTGCCCCAACGATTTTGTTTGTACAATGTTTCCTACAATGGATAAAAAAAGAACAGAACGTACAAATCAGAGAAATGATCTGTGTATATCTCTGAGAATGAACTTGCTGCCTAGGTTCTCTTCGATTCCTCTTACTTTTTGGACATGGGTGAATGCCGACTTGGTTTTACGTATAATATGTGAACAATAATTAATATATAGTATTTATATCCTAAATGATAAATCCTAAAATTAATTAACCGAAACTTGGCAAAAAAATTTCTCTACAATTGGACATCAAACCCGAAATCAAGAAAAACAAACCATTCACAGACACTACTGTACCCGAAACTTGAGGCTTGGCCGAAACGTTAAGCTCGAAATAAAAAAAGCATAAATACAATCATGTCCATATCTAGTTCAAATCCAGAAAGACCTCTACTCGATTGACACCCCAACCAAGAACAACAAGAGGTCTTTCCAAGAATTTATCATCCTAGCAAGTACATAGAATTGCCTCTAAAAGAATTGGAATAAACTGGAGCACAAACTGAGATAAAGAGTAAAGAAACTCATGTTGAAGACTGAAACTAAAAACCTTGGTTTAAACAGACTACCATGAGTCAACATCGCCATCCATCTAAAGGGTTCATGAAAATTATAAGCAGGTAAAAGAGAAACATTCTCAAAACTGTTTGAAAGCGTATATTGGATCAAATGCAAATTAATTGACCCATATTGGATCATTGATTGCCTATCATTAAGTATATTAGTAGGGATATCACCCTACACTTGAATGGGTCCGTTAGGTTTGCCTACACTTGGTGGTAGTTAAGTTGAGAACAGTATCGCTTACGGTTAGACACAATGAACAATTAAGATTGATATTTCAATTGGTATTGTTAGAACCTTGTTTTGGGATTTAGATGGTTAAGTTGAGAAAAATATGGGTTCAAATAGAGGGCCAAAAGACATGGCCTCCAACTCCACAAACACAGCTCATGCATGAGTAAAAAACAAATGCCTCTTGATCGACGACAAAGACAAGAAGATATAGAACTACAAGAAAGCCTCTTGACATTATATCATACAAGACGTACCTTTATTAATGAAGTAGTCGCACATGTATGAATTATGACAGAATTACAAAATTATTGTTTACTAAGGCCAATTGTAGAGATTTTCCCAAATATCAGTCAGTCTGTTATGGGAATAGAGGCCTGTTTCTTCAATCAACCACTCACATCTCTTAGTGCATCGTTCTTCATCCCTGGTGGCCTTGTATATATCAAAGCTGCCAGAGACCCTTTGGCCTGGAGACTTCTGCCACTCAAAGTAACAAAAAAATAGGGTTGTATCCCAAATGTTGTTCTTAAAGTTCCACTCATAAGTCTCTCCAAAAGCTAGTGGGTGAACACCTAGATCGTCATTCTTAGATTTACAGTGAACTGTGAGACTACTCTTTCCAGGCTCTAGTTGGTTGGTTATGTATACATGGACCCTCCCACTAAAAAATCCTGAAACTAGTGAAGATTGGTCCAATGAGAGGACCATCACCATGGCAACAAGCAATATATTGGAACCACAACCCATTCTGCTGGTGTAGATGTTTTTCTCTAGGCAAATGTACGTACATATGCAAATATGTATATGCATGTATTTATACACATTTTTTAGCCTAATATAGTCTGTGTAAGATCCAATCTCATGATACTGAAAATTTAAACAAATTGAATCTGGACTATTAATCAGTTACATTCTTGTCTAATTTGAAATTTTATAACCTACCATATCAGACCATTAATATTACCATAAATATATTTTGATTAGGAACATAAAGATGGGTTATATATATAGATCAAATATGCAAGAGAAAATATTTTTGATTGATTTTGTTCCTTTTTCACTCCATCATGGCATCTTTTTAATTCTTACATTTTTATATATGGTATAGTAAATTCGCCGTCATAATCAAGGATAAAAATATCGGTATTCAAATTTACGGATATATCGATTTTGGTAGATATCGGTGTAAAGAAAGTTCAGTTAGATTTTGTTCTTTTGTTAGTTTATTGTTGATTAATTAGGTTTAGTTGATGAGTTTTGATCTAATTAGGGTTGGATTTGGTTTGATTTCGTCTTATTCCTCTTTTCCTTCCCAAATTTTGAAATTTTTTATACAATTCTGTCGATATATACCGATATGCTATTGATATTTGATTGACATATACTTATATTTTGTCGATATATACCAATATTCTGCCGATATATATATCGATATTTTTTTGATATATACTGATATAAGAGAAATATCGGTTACAACTTATTTAAATATCGGCTGATGAAATTACAGATATCTCGGAGGATATATCGACAATATCGAGGATATTTTCATCCATGGTTAAGGTAATCAACTTTTTTTTTTTTTTTTCCTACCTGAAAGGAGTGTGTTTAATACCATTTTTGCTAGTAGATGTTTGCAAGTGTATCATATAAGAAAGAGGTTCAGATAGAAGCTGCCAAGACTGATAAGATGAAGGAAAATGAGTTTTAGCTTAAAATAACAGGTAATACTAATACTAAACCATTTGGGTTAGCCCAACTGCCTAAGTGGCGAAAGAGAGAGAAATGAGAAGATTATAAAATCTACTATTCCCACTCCTATGTCATATTTTTTCACCCCTATAATTACACTCCTTTTAAAACTTTAAAAAATAATAATCCTCCATTTTCACCCCTAAATGTCCCTAAAATACCCTTACTAATAAACACTCTTTCCACCAAATTTCTTTTTCTATATTTTCTTTCTTCCATAAACCCTAAACTCTATTCACCCACCAATTTTGAACCCATATACAACCTCATACATACTTCTAGATAAAATAGGAAGAGAGTGAGAGAGGAGGGGGCAAGGTTAAATCAACTCATAATTGTAACTTTGTAATGTGCTCAAGAACTTTTATGTTAGGGTCAGATCGATTGTGAATAAGAGAATAAATCAAACAAAACAATTAAAAAACAAGGGGGATTTGAGAATATGAATGACCGAGACAAAATCATACATTGGAAACAATATCTAAGAGTCAGATTGTAAATAAATTTCTGTAGAAGAAAAAAATTAATAAATATCTAAAGGGTATAAATATTTAAAATGTCTCGAGCTACAAACTGAAATTCTAAAAGAACAACTTCGGATGCTTTAAGGAACAACTTGAGAAACTCTAGGGTATGACTTTGGAAATGTCAAGACATGCATAACTTGAGATGTCACTTGGTACAATTTAAAATGCATGAAGGGTATAAACATTTAACATGCCTCAAGCTACGAACTAAAATTTTCAAGGAACGACTTAAGATGACTTAAGACACGACTTGGAAAACTTTAGGGTATTGACTTTGGAAGCGTCAATACATGACTTAGGATATCACTTGGTACAATTTGAAATGCATCAAGGGTATAAATAGCTAAAATGTCTCGAGTTATGAACTGAAATTCTCAAAAAATGACTTGAGATATCCTAAGGCACGACATGAGAAACTCTAAGGTATGACTTTATAAGCGTCAATACATGACCTGAGATGTCACTTGGTACAATTTGAAATGCATCAAGGGTATAAACAAATTTTATGCTTCAAGCTACGAACTGAAATTCTCAAGGAACGACTTGAGATGCCCTAAGACTTGAAAAACTCTTGGATATGACTTGGGAAGCGTCAAAACATGATTGAAGATGTCACTAGGTACAATATGAAATGCATGAAAGGTATAAACATTTAAAATGCCTTAAACTACGAATTGAAATTCTTAAAGAACGACTTGAGAGGTCCTAAAGAACGACTTGAGAGGTCCTAAAGAACGACTTAAGATTCCATAAGGCACGACTTGAGAAACTCTAGAGTATGACTTTGGAAACGTCAAAACATGACTTAGGATATCACTAAGTACAATATGAAATGCATCAAGGGTATAAATATTTAAAATACATCGAGTTACGAACTGAAATTATAAAGGAACGACTTGGAATACCCTAAGGAACGATTTGAGAAACTCTACGGTATGACTTTGGAAGCGTCAAAACATGACTTAAGATGTCACTAGGCACAATTTGAAATGCACATATGATATAAACATTTAAAATACCTCAAGAAAAGACTTGAGATGCCCTAAGGAATGACTTGGGATACTCTAAGGCACGACCTGAGAAACTTTAGAGTATGACTTTAGAAACGTCAAGACATGACTTGGAATAACACTTGATACAATTTGAAATGCATCAAAGGTATAAATAATTAAAATGTCTCAAGCTATGAACTGAATTTCTCAATGAATGACTTGAGTTGCCTTAAAGAACGACTTAAGATACCATAAGGCACGACAAGAGAAACTCTAGAGTATGACTTTGAAAGCGTCTAGACATGACTTAAGATGTCACTTAGTACAATTTGAAAAACATAAAGAGCATAAAAAATTAATATGCCTCAAGTTACGAACTAAAATTCTCAAGGAACGACTTGGGATGCCCTAAATAACGACTTGAGATTACATAAGACACGACATGAGAAGCTCTAGTATATGACTTGGGAAACCTCAAAACATGACATAGGATGTCACTAGGTACAATACGAAATGCATGAAGGGTATAGACATTTAAAATGTCTCGAGTTAAGAACTGAAATTCTTAATGAACGACATGAAATGCCCTAAGGAACGACTTGAGATTCCCTAAAGCACGACTCGAGAATGTCTAGGGTATGATTGTGGCAATGCCAAAACATGACTTGAGATGTCACTAAGTATAAAATGAAATATATCAAGGGTCTAATATTTAAAATGCCTCGAACTATGAATTGAGATGCCCTAAGAAACACCTTGAGTAGCCCTTAGGAAGGACTTGAGATGCCCTAGGGCACGACTTGAGAAACTCTATAGTATGAGTTTAAAAGTGTCAAAACATGACTTGCGATATCACTAGATACAATTTGAAATGTATCAATGGTATAAACTTTTAAAATTCTCAAGTAACGACTTGGGATGCCCTAAGGCACCCTTGAGAAACCCTAGGGTATGACTTTGGAAGCGTCAAAACATGCTTTGAGATGTCATTAGGTACAATTTGAAATGCATCAAGAGTATAAACATTTAAAATGCCTCGAGTTACAAACTGAAATTCTCTAAGAACGACTTGGGATGCCTAAAGGAACGACTTGAGATGCCTAAGGCACGACTTGAGAAACTCTAGAGTAAGACTTTAAAACTGTCAAAACATGACTTAGGATGTCAGTAGGTACAATTTGAAATATATTAAGAGTATAAACATTTAAAATGACTAGAGCTACAAATTGAAACTTTCTACGAACGACTTCGGATGCCCTAAGGAACGACTTGAGATGCCCTAAAACATGACTTGAGGAACTCTAGTGTATGACTTTAGAAGTGTCAAAATATGACTTGGGATGTGACTAAGTACAATTTGAAATGCATCAATGATACAAACATTTAAATTTCTCAATGAACAACTTAAGATGTCTAAAGGAATGACTTGAGATGGCCTAAGGCACTACTTAAGAAACTTTAGGGTATGACTTTAGAAGTGTCAAAACATGACCTAGGATGTCACTAGGTACAATTTGAAATGTATCAAGGATATAAACATTTAAAATGACTAGAGCTACAAATTGTCTACGAACGACTTCAGATGCCCTAAGGAACGACTTGAAATGCCCTAAAACACGACTTGAGGAACTCTAGTGTATGACTTTGGAAGTGTCAAAACATGGCTTGGGATGTGACAAGGTATAATTTG
The DNA here is from genome assembly GCF_963921425.1 of Dryas octopetala. Lineage (NCBI taxonomy): Eukaryota > Viridiplantae > Streptophyta > Magnoliopsida > Rosales > Rosaceae > Dryas > Dryas octopetala. The sequence continues at coordinate 8,045,466 of NC_141374.1, read as the reverse complement.
AAATGCAACAATGATACAAACATTTAAATTTCTCAATGAACGACTTGAGATGTCCTAACAAACGACTTGAGATGCCCTAAGGTACTACTTAATAAAATTTAGGGTATGACTTTAAAAGTGTCAAAACATGACTTAGGATGACACTTAGTACAATTTGAAATGTATCAAGGGTATAAGCAATTAAAATTCTCAAGGAATGAGTTAAAATGCCCTAAGGAACGACTTGGGATGCTCTTAAACACGACTTGAGAAACTTTAGGGTATAACTTTAGAAGTGTCAAAACATGACTTTGGATGTCACTAGGTATAATTTAAAATGCATCAAGGGTATAAACATTTAAAATGCCCGAGTTACGAACAAAAATTCTTTATGAACGACTTGAGATATCCAAAGAAACGACTTGAGATGCACTAAGGCACGACTTGAGAAACTCTTGGGTATGACTTTAGAAGTGTCAAAAATTGACTTGAGATGTCATTAGGTACAATTTAAAATGTATCAATGGTATAAACATTTAAAATGACTCAAGCTACGAATTGAAACTTTCAAGAAACAGCTTTGGATGTTTTAAGGAACGACTTGAGATACCCTAAGGCATGACTTGAGAAATTATATGGTATGACTTTGGAAGCATAACAAGATGACTTGTGATGTCACTAGGTACAATTTGTAATGCATCAAGGGTATAAGCATTTAAAATGCCTCGAGTTACTAACTAAAATTGTTAAGGAACAACTTTGGATGCCTTAAGAAATTGAATGACTTGAAATGCCCTAAGGCACGACTTGAGAAACTCTAGGGTATGATTTTAGAAGTGTCAAAACATGACTTGAGATGTCACTAGCTACAATTTGAATTGCATCAAAGGTATAAACATTGAAAATGCCTTGAGCTACGAATTGTAATTCTCTAAGAATGACTTGGGATACCTAAAGGAACGACTTGTGATGCCCTAAGGCACGACTTGAGAAACTCTAGGGCATAACTTTAGAAGTGTAAAAACATGACTTGTGATGTCACTAAATATAATTTGAAATGCATCAAGGGTATAAACATTGAAAACTCTTAATGAATGACTTAGGATGCCCTCAGTAACGACTTGGAATGCCCTAAGGAACGACTTAAGATGCCCTATGACATGACTTGAAAAACTCTAGGATATGACTTTAGACGTGTAAAAATATGACTTGAGATGTCACTAGGAACAATTTGAAATACATCAATGGTGTAAAACATTTAAAATGTCTTGAGTCACCAACTGAAATTCTCAAGGAACGACTTGGAATGCCTTAAGGAATGACTTGAGATACTCTAAACCATGACTTGAGAAACTCTAAGGTATGACTTTAGAAGTGTCAAAACATGACTTTGGATTTCACTAGGTACAATTTGATATACATCAAGGGTATAAACATTTAAAATGTCTCGAGGTATAAACTGAAATTTTTTAGGAATGACTTGTAATTCCCTAAGGAACGACTTGAGATGCTATAAGACACGACTTGAGAAACTCTAGGGTATGACTTTAGAAGTGTCAAAATATGACTTGAGATGTCACTAGGTACAATTTGAAATGCATTAAGGGTATAAACTTTTAAAATGTTTCGAACTAAGAACTAAAATTCTTTAGGAACGACTTAGGATATCCAAATGAACGACTTGAGATGCCCTAAGACACGACTTGAGAAACTCTAAGGTACGACTTTAGAAGTGTTAAAACATGACTCATAATGTCACTAGGTACAATTTGAAATGTATCAAAGATATAAACATTTAAAATGACTCGAGCTAAGAATTGAAACTCTCAAGTAACTACTTAGGATGTCTTAAGGAAGGACTTGAGATGCCTTAAGCCATGACTTGAGAAACTCTAAGGTATGACATTGGAAACGTCAAAACATAACTTGTGATGTCACTAGTTATAATTTGAAAAGAATTAAAGGAATAAACAATTAAAATGTCTTGAATTAGTAACTGAAATTCTTAAGGAACGACTTAGGATGCCTTAAGGAACGACTTGAAATGCCCTAAGACACGACTTGAAATGCCCTAAGACACGACTTGAGAAACTCTATTGTATGACTTTAGAAGTGTCAAAACATAACTTGGGATGTCACTAGGTAAAATTTGAAATGCATCAAGAGTATAAACATATAAAATGCCTCGAGTTACGAGCTAAAATTCTCTAGGAATGACTTTGAATGCCCAAATGAACGACTTGAGATGCCCTGAGGTACTACTTGAGAAACTCTAGGATATGACTTTAGAATTGTCAAAACATGACTTAGGATGTCACTAGATACAATTTGAAATGCATCAAGGATATCAACATTGAAAACTCTCAATGAACGACTTGAGATGCCTTACGAAACGACTTATGATACCCTAAGGCATGACTTGAAAAAATCTAGGATATGACTTTAGAAGTGTCAAAACATGACTTGAGATGTCACGAAGTAAAATTTGAGAAGCATCAAGGGTATAAACATTTAAAATGTCTCGAGCTACGAACTGAAATTCTCTAGGAACGACTTGGGATGCTTAAATGAACAACTTAAGATGCCATCAAGCACAACTTGAGAAACTCTAAGGTAAGACTTTAGAAATGTCAAAATATGACTTGGGATGTCACTAGGTATAATTTGTAATGTATCAATGGTTTAAACATTGAAACTGACTTGAGTGAAGAATTGAAACTCTTAAGGAACGAGTACGGATGCCCTAAGGAACGACTTGAGATGCCCTAAGGTACGACTTAAGAAACTCTAGGATATGACTTTAGAAATGTCAAAACATGGCTTGAGATGTGACAAGGTATAATTTGAAATGAATAAAGGTATAAACATTTAAATTTCTCAAGGAACGACTTGGGATGCCCTAATGAATTATTTGAGATGCCCTAAGGCACGACTTGAGAAACTTTATGGTATGACCTTGGAAGCGTCAAGACATGACTTGAGATGTCACTTGGTACAATTTGAAATTTATCAAGAGTATAAACAATTAATACACGACTTGAGAAACTCTAGGATATGACTTAGGAAGCGTCAAAACATGAATGAGATGTCACTAGGTACAATATGAAATGCGTGAAGGGTATAAAAATTTAAAATGTCTTGACTTACGAACTGAAATTCTCAAAGAACGACTTAGGATGCCCTAAGGAACGACTTAAGATTCCTTAAGACACGACTTGAGAAACTCTACGGTATGACTTTGGAAGCATCAAAACATGATTTGAGATGTCACTAAGTACAAAATGAAATGCATAAAAGGTATAAATATTTAAAATGTCTCAAGGTATGAACTGAAATTCTAAATGAACGACTTGTGATGCCTTTCTCAAGTCGTGCCTTAGGGAATCTCAATTCGTTTCTTAGAGCATCCCAAGTCGTTCTTTGAGAATTTCTGTTCGTAACTTAAAGCATTATAAATATTTATACTCTTTATTCATTTCATATTGTACTTAGTAACATCTTCAGTCATGTTTTGACGCTTCCCAAGTTATGTCTTAGGGCATCTCAAGTCGTTACTTGAGAATTTCAGTTCGTAGCTTGATGCATATTAATTGTTTATACCAATGATGCATTTCAAATTGTACGATACGACATCTTAAGTCATGTCTTGACACTTCCAAAGTTATACCATAGAGTTTCTCAAGTCGTGTCTTATGGTATCTCAAGTCGTTATTTAGGACATCTCAAGTCATTCTTGAGAATTTCAGTTCGTAGCTCGAGACATTTTAAATGTTTATACTCTTGATGCATTTTAAATTGTACATAGTGACATCCCAAATCTTGTTTTGACGCTTCAAAAGTCATACCCTAGAGTTTCTCAAATTGTGCCTTAGGGTATCTCAAGTCTTTCTTTAAAAATTTTAGTTTATAACTCGAGACATTTTAAATGTTTATACCCTTCATGCTTTTCAAATTGTATCTAGTGACATCTCAAGTCATGTTTTGATGTTTCCAAAATTATACCATAGAGTTTCTCAAGTCGTTCCTTTAACATTTGATTTCATAACTCGAAGCATTTTAAATATTTTTACTCTTCATGCATTTTATATTGTACCTAGTGAAATCACAAGTCATGTATTGACGCTTTCAAAGTTATACTCTAGAGTTTCTTAAGTCGTGCCTTAAGAAATCTTAAGTCATTCCTTAGGGCATTCCAAGTCGTTTTTTTGAGAATTTCAGTTCGTAGCTCGAGACATTTTAAATGTTTATACCCTTCATGCATTTCATATTGTAGCTAGTGACATCCTCAGTCATGTTTTGATGCTTCCCAAGTCATATCCTAGAGTTTCTCAAGTTGTGTCTTAAGGTATCTCAAGTCATTACTTAGGGCATCTCAAGTCGTTACTTGGGGCATCTCAAGTCGTTCTTTGAGAATTTCAGTTCGTAACTTGAGACATATTAATTGTTTATACCCTTGATGTATTTCTATTTATATCAAGTGACATATCAAGTCATATCTTGACGCTTCCAAAGTCATACCCTAGAGTGTCTCAAGTTGTGCCTTAGGGTATTTTAAGTCGTTTTTTAGTGCAACTCAAATCATTCCTTGAGAATTTCAGTTCGTAACTTGAGATATTTTAATTGTGTATACCCTTGATACATGCATTTTAAATTGTACCAAGTGACATCCCAAATAATGTTTTGACGCTTCCAAAGTCATATCCTAAAGTTTCTCAAGTCGTGCCTTAGTGCATCTTAAGTCGTTCCTTATGGCATGATATGGCAGAAGGAGGGCCTTAGTGCATCTTAAGTCGTTCCTTATGACATGATATGGCATAAGGAGATGCATTCAATTGTTCAAGTCTATCTAGCCAAAACTTAAAACATCTATATAAGTACAACATGCTTAAGATAGGTTAGAAGGTAACCCATTCAGTAATCAATATGTTTTGCATAAATATCATGTCATATACCTTTAAAGAACAAAGAACAATCAACTAGATTGACCAGAGGCCCGCATGATATATTGTTGTAGGAATAACCAGTGGAGGAAACGTACATGTTTGATATGTATCAATATGTGTAAGGAAGTTATTGAACAATAAGTACTAAAAAACAGTTAAAATAGCAAAATTATAAAGGTAACTAATAAATTACAAAAATATACTTGTGTAGTGATTCTCTCCTACTAAACAGTCAATCAAAATCATTGTAAACAACATAATTCAAAAGCCGTTCGACTAATTTGCGAGTTTCAACAAGATACAACTCTACAAAAAATATAGTCTGCAATTTAGAAAAAAGACATTAAATGATCAAATCAACCTTATCGATAAAAAATTCTTATTCATCTAAGGCAGAGGCAATGAAGCAATGGCCCTAAGATTCTTGTCTGAAAATTGTTGTGAAAGTGGCTCGTCGGGAGTTTTTGGAAGAGTTCAGAAACTAGAAGCTTTGGCCGACCTGTCGGAGCCTATGGGTGACCGGTTGCCCAGCTCCAGAGAGTATTTGGCTTTTCCAGGCAGGTTGGCTGACCGGTCAGAGGAATAAGTGACCGGTCGCTCGAGACCAATGAGGAAGAGAGTCGAGTTTTTGGGGCAGATTTTTGGGTTTCCTAGAAAGGTATGGTTTTGGAAGGCAAAAAAGAATTGCACAAGACTTTCCTGGTGTGGGAAGGAGTTTTAAAGGGTTTTTCCTTGTGTACAAAGAATAAAATTAGTTAATAGGTGAATTATCTAATTCTATTAGAATTAGGAATCTATATTAATTTGACCTAATGTAAGTGGCAGCCTATGCATTATAAATAGGCTGCTACAAGTCTTAAGTTGAAAGAGGTTTTTCAAGAAGGAGAAACACAAGAAGGCTAATTGTGCAAGAGAGAAGAGCGGCTGCGAGTTGGGTAGTCTAGGGTTTCAATAAGTTCTTGTAATCTTATTCTATACATAGCGCAGCTGTGATTCTCTAAGGATCACACGGGAACGTAGGCAAAGTTCGTCGAACCTCGATGACAAATTTTAGTGTTCTTTATTGCTTTATTGCTGATGTTATTGTGTGTATTTGCTAATTGTCTAATCCTAGAATACATCAAAGAAAAAGTCACGGGGAAGGTGTTAATTCGCTACAAAAATTTGAATAATGACCTTAAATATTGCCTTTTAACCCTGATTGCATTTAGTGTCTTAAGACAAACTGACCATCTCTAGAAGACGTACACTATGTACCAAATTTGTTTCTTAGCACTTACCTTCATCAAAGTGGCACAATCACAAAAGAGAAATAGTAAAATGCAATTACATGGGCAAACACCAGGGCCTATAGAAATAACAGTGGCCCACATACAAAGAGCTTAACAATAGACCAACAAAACTAAAAAATCTCTGCACTTATTGTGATATAAACCCACTACACTAATTGTGATATAAACCCACTGCACTAATACTCACATTGCCAATTTAAGCATTCAACTTGCATAAAGTTCATGCATCTATCGAATTTACAACTGTGTAACAAAAAAAACATTTAGAATGGGGTAGAAAATTACCTTGAGAGATATAATGAGTAAAATAAATGCATTAAGTACAAAATTTGCCAGCAGTCTAACAATGGCATAAGAACCCAAAAGAAGATCAACAACGTGGCCAAAATTGGCCGCATGAATCAAATGGTCCCCAATTAGTCCATCTGAGTTTATTAGAGCATCCAATTATATCTCCGAGATGGAATACTCTCAATATAATCTCCTCACACACGTATGACGTCATTTGAGCCAAATACGTGGATCTGTAAATTGTTTGTGCTTTGATACCATGTAGAAAATGAAACATCCAACTCAAAACTAATTTATTAATCTTAATTTTTTTAGTTAATATTAAAAAGCTCACTACAAACTCTATAATGGTTAAAAAAAAAAAATTATGTTTTAAAATTAATTCCATTTGGTCCACTATTTAATCAAGTGTAACGTTACATTTATAGGTAATAGTACAAGATCATCAACGCTAGCCTGCCGCACCACTTGACCACCACACCATCGACAAGGAGCTCAGGGGTAGCAGAGCTTAAGCTTGGAAAGAGCTTTTATGGGAGCAACATGAATATTGAATAGGACTAAATGTTGAGAGTAATGTGGACCAATGTTCCACATCAAAAAATTAGAGCTTAGCATATGTGCTTATAAGGTCTTAGGCCTCTCCACCCATTGCCAATTAGTTTTGGGTTGCATGCTCTAATTATATCATGGTATCAGAGCCAGGTTTTCTTTAGGCTCAAAATTTCGCCCATGTGCGGGGGTGTGTTGAGAATAATGTGGAGCAATGCCCCATATCGGAAAATTAGAGTTTTGTTGTAAATATATTGTTATATGTGGCTATTCCTGTAATTAGTTGTAGGGGCATACTAGTAAATATTCTAAACCTAGTAAACCCTACCTCTATATAAGGATATTTATAAGATGAATAAGAGGAAGACTGATCATATTCTCTCTGCCTCCTCTTTTCCACAAACCCTAATCTCTACATATTTTACAACACGTTATCAGCACGAAAAGCTCTTTGGATTGTGGATCGCCAAACAAAAGAGGATCATCATTCAATCCGTTCTTCAATCAATCAAGCACGAGAAGCTCTTTGGATTGCGGATTGTGGATTGATAAACGAAAGAGGATCATCCTTCAATTTGTTCTTCAACCAAGTAGGTTTTATAAAACAATTTCATGTTTATGTTTTAAAACCTTTGATTGATTGAAAAATCCCCATGAAGCATGAACCCTAAATTTATGTGATTGATTTATTTGGGTTTATATATTTTATACATGCTTCCTTGAATTGAATGATTAAATAATAATAAAAAAAAGGGAAGAATTTTTGGGTGATCGGAAAACCACCCCGAGCAGCAGCGCCCAGCCATGCATGCTGCCAGCAGCCTTGCTGCCCAGCAGGCAGCCCACCAAGCCAACAGCCTGGACCAAGGCGCCAGCATAGCAGGCCCATGCAGCCCAGGCCCAAGGCGCCAGCCCAGCAGGCCCGTGCAGCCAACCTTGCAGCGGCCCAGCAGCACCTCGCAGGCCCACTCCCACGCTGGCAGCCCAGTAGGCCCGCCACGCAAGCGCCACGTCACCGCCACGCTGGCAGCCCAGTAGGCCCGCCACACAGGTGCCACGTCAGCGCCACGCTGGCCCACCACGCCACTGCCACGTGGACGCCACGCAAGCGCCACGCCACTGCCACGTGGACGCCACGCAAGCGCCACGTCAGCTGCCACGCAGACGCCACGCAGGCAGCCAAGCCGCTGCCACGTCAGCGCCATGCAGGCGCCACGTCATTGACACGTCAATGCCACGTCGCTGCCACTCCCACGCTAACACATGGCGAGCCTCCTGAAACTTTGTAAAAAGAAGATGTTAATTCTTGTCATGCCTGGAGTTTGAACCCAGGACCTCTTGGGTACCAAGAGTGCACCTTAACCACTGTGCTGCTGATGGTTTATTGTTAGTATACAAACCATTTAATATATATACCCTAAATGCTAGAAACTTTTATTCAAATAATTTTGTGATATTTTTCTGTTCTACTTGGGTATATGAATATTTTACTTGTTTAAATTTTTGCACTAGAATATATGTGTAGAAATTGCAGGTAATTAATGAACCAGTAGTTCATACATAAATATTGAACCTGTAGCTTCAATAATGCCATATAAGGAACTTGAAGTTTCCTTTATAATTTCACCATACATGATAAAACGAGTAGATTTTACATGTCTATACCATGTTATAGAACTTGAAGTTCTTATTTATTGTTTATGGATATTATTGCCCGAAGCACTAATCATGATTATTTGTTCCTTTCAACCAAAGAATGTCAAATCTCAACAAGCTTGATTTCGTCGCTTTGGAAGTTTCCGGAAGAAACTATCTAAAGTGGACTCAAGATGTTAAGCTTCATTTGACTGCCAAGAAGATGAGATCGACAATCAATGCAGACAATGTTGTCGCAGAATCTCTTAAGGCAAGTGCCATGATCTTCATTAGGAAGCATATGGAGGAAGCACTCCAAGTTGAGTACCTCGCTGAAGAGGATCCACGAGCTCTTTGGGTTGCTCTGGAAGAGCGGTTTAACCATCAAAAACCATTTTCTTGCCTGAAACAAGACATGATTGGCAGAACATTCGTTTCCAGGATTTCAAATCCGTGAATGAGTATAATTCGGAGATCTGCCGGATCCGGTCGCTCCTCAAATTTTGTGGGGAGGAGCTCACCGAAGCTGACCTATTGGAGAAGACTTTCTCCACCTTCCATGCCTCCTGTTTGGTCCTGCAGCAACAATACAGGGAGAGGAATTTTACCAAGTTCTCGGCATTGATCACCACTCTGTTGCTCGCTGAAAAGAACAACAACTTATTAATGAGAAATGATCAAGCCCGACCTGTCGGTACTAAAGCAGCACCATTGCCTGAAGCAAACGCTGTTACTTATCGCGATTCAAACCGCAAAAGAGGATACCGAGGTCATGGAAAGGGCACAAAGTCTGACTGCCCGAGATATGGAAGGAAAGGTTCTCAGAGGAATGACCTGTATGACCGAGGCCAACGTGGCCATGGCCCACGTGGTAGGAACCACGGTCCCTCGACCCCAAGAACTCGAAATGAGAGGAACACTGGTCCGGCCCGTCGCCACCAGAATCAGAATCAGAATCAGAATGATATCTGTTACCGATGTGGAGGAACTGATCACTGGTCCCGCACCTGCCGTGCATCAGCGCAAGCTGTAAATGAGTATCACGCCAGTCGCGGAACTCGAGAGACCAACCTCATTGAGGGATCATTTCCTACGGATACCACCCTAGAGGTCACTGATTTCCAGACTGAATCTGGACACTTCGAGGACTAGAAACTCGATGACATGGATATGATCGGCGCTTGTGCCGTATTTATTTTCTGAATAATGTTTTTCTTATTCAGATTATTTTGGTGATTTATGATTTAGATTATTTGTTTTGGAAATTTGGTTATGCTCGAATATTATTTAATTCAATTAAGTTATTTTCATACATGTGATCTATTGAATTAAATTTATGAATAAGCATGTTTAGTGGGGAAGTTTGTTGTCTGGCAGACAGTGCTACTACGCACACCATACTTCAAGATCGGAAGTATTTTTCAAACTTATTGCTTACTCATACCTCTGTGACAACCATATCAGGCCAATCCAACCTGATAGAGGGCCATGGCAAAGCCCATTTTTATGTTGTCCAATGGTACTGAATTACCATTAATGAGGCCTTATATTCTCCAAGTTCCAGAAGAACGTTGTTGAATTATAAGGATATTCGAGCCAACGGTTATCACGTTGAAACCACTGAGGAAAATGGAGTGGAATATTTTTGCATAACCTCCAATTTGTATGGCCAGAAGCGTACATTGGAGAAATTGAAATGCCTATCGAGCGGTCTTTATATGACCACCATTAGATCGATTGAGGCCAATCACATAGTTAACCAGAAGTTAACCAATTCGAGCAGTTTCTTTCTATGGCATGACCGGTTGGGATACCCAGGTCAAAGTATGATGCGCCGTATCCTCAATTCATCACACGGGCACCCCCTTACTAATAAGGATCTTGTGTTTAGTGACACACTATGCCAAACTTGCTCACTCAGAAAGTTGAATACTAGACCATCATATGTAAAGACTAGTAAAGACTCCATCCTTTTCTTGCAAATGATACAAGGGAATATTTGTGGACTTATCCAACCACCATGCGGACCATTTAAATATTTTATGGTTTTGGTTGATGCATCGACAAAGTGATCACATGTTACACTATTGTCCACAAGAAACGCTGCTTTTGCTAAACTTCTCGCCCAGAAGGCTCACCACACGGATTATCCTATAAAGTCCAGAAGATTTGATAATGCCAGAGAGTTTACATCGAAAACTTTCGATGATTATTGCATGTCCCTTGGGATTGCTGTTGAACATCGAGTTCCCCATGTTCACACCCAGAATGGTCTCGCAGAAGCGTTCATTAAAAGATTACAAATGATCGCACAAACCTTGGTTATGCGCACCAAGCTTCCAATTTCTGCGTGGGGCTATGCAATCTTGCATGCAGCCATGTTGGTCCGGTTGAGGTCCACTGCTACCTAACCTTACTCCGCGTTACAGCTGGTGACTGGGTACGAACCTGACGTTTCGTACTTACGCGTATTTGGGTATGCAGTTTACTTGCCAGTTGCGCCGCTACAACGTACCAAAATGGGTCCTCAACGAACGATGGGCATATATGTCAATTATGAATCCCCATCCACTATACGCTTTTTAGAGCCCTTGACAGGCGATCTCTTTACCGCTAGATTTGCGGATTGTCACTTTGATGAGACAGTCTTCCCGCCGTTAGGGGGAGATAAGAACGTCACCGTTCCTGAAGAACGACGTGAATTGACGTGGAATGTCCCCACTATGTCTCATCTCGATCCCCGAACCGCACAATGTGATAGTGAAGTGCGAAGAATTCTAGATGTACAGAGTATAACTCATAATATGCCAGACGCATTCTCTGATCTAGCTAAAGTGACGAGATCACATATACCTGCTGCAAATGTGCTTGCAAGGATATCCGTCCCCGAAGGACGTGTCGTCCCAGGAGGACGTGTCGTCCCAGATGGACGAGGTACAACAATAGTGGCTAACCAGTCATATGTCCCTGCCCAGAAGTGAGGTTGACCACTAGGTTCGATGGACTCTTATCCCTGGAAGAGGATAAATTTGGCACAAACGAGTCCCCTTGACATCGCGATCTCAATCGATCCATCTCACGAAATAGTTCCGGATTATGGGTCCGTCCCAGAAGAGACGGCGTTGGGGGACGCTCCAACGTTTGAACCCACTCCCGAGAACATAGAGATCTCTATAAATTATGCATGCTTAAGTGAGCTCTAGAATCGAAACAAGATTATCATCGATGATATATTTGTATTCGCGGTAGCTACCGAAATCATAACTAGCGATGACATCGAACCTCACTCTGTTGATGAATGTCAACGTCGAGACGACTGGCCAAAATGGAAAGAAGCAATCCAGGTCGAATTAGATTCTTTGACAAAGAGAAAGGTATTTGGGCCTGTCGTTCCTACACCTTCCCCATGTTAAACCTGTAGAATTTAAATGGGTATTTGTAAGGAAGCGTAATGAGAAAAACGAGATTGTGAGATACAAGGCTCGTCTAGTGGCGCAAGGATTTTCTCAACGCCCTGGGATTGATTATGAGGAAGAGTATTCCCCCGTAATGGACGTTATAACGTTCCACTACCTTATCAGTTTGGTAGTTTCCGAAAAACTGAGTATGCAGCTTATGGATGTGGTCACTGCTTATCTCTATGCGGATCTTGATACAGAGATATATATGAAAGTTCCCGAAGGACTTCAGACACCCGATGCAAATAGTTCCAGACCACGGAACACGCTCTCCATTAGTTTGAGGCGTTCACTTTATGGATTGAAACAATCCGGACGGAGGTGGTATAACCGTCTAAGTGAGTATTTGATCGGGATGGGATATGTGAATAATGATCTATGCCCTTGCGTGTTTATTAAGAAAACAAGTTCTGGTTTTGCTATTGTAGCTGTTTATGTCGATGACATGAATCTAATTGGTACTCCTGAAGAGATCAAGGAAACTGCTAAACACCTGAAGTTGGAATTCGAGATGAAAGATCTTGGGAGAACGAATTTCTGTCTCGGCCTGGAGCTCGAGCACCGTGCAGATGGAATTCTAGTCCATCAATCGAATTACATCCAGAAGATGTTAAGGCGCTTTAATGAGGATAAAGCGAAGCCTTCTAGCACACCCATGATCGTCCGTAGTCTAGATCCTAAGAAGGATCCGTTTCGTCCCGCAGACGATAACGAAGAGATATTGGCACCAGAAGTCCCATATCTAAGTGCAATAGGCGCATTATTGTACTTGGCTCAATGTACTAGACCGGACATCTCATTCGCTGTGAACTTGTTAGCTAGATATAGCTCTGCGCCAACACGCCGCCACTGGAATGGCATAAAAGACATTTTCCGCTACCTTAGAGGTACGACGGATATGGGCTTATTCTATCCCTATGCATCAAGGAATGGATCGAACCCCCTCGATCCTCGGAACGATGCCCGCCTTGTTGGATATGCTGACGCAGGGTATCTATCAGACCCGCACAAGGCGCGTTCTCAAACTGGTTACGTCTTTACCATTGGGAATACAGCAATATCTTGGAGGTCAACGAAACAGACCCTTGTTGCTACCTCTTCGAATCATGCTGAGATTATAGCCCTTCACGAAGCAGTTCGTGAATGTATATGGCTGAGAGCAGTTTCCAAACATGTTCGAAGTACGTGTGAGCTGAATTCCACCACTGATGAACCAACGATTATCTATGAGGATAATGCCGCTTGCATCGAGCAGATGAAGACGGGTTTCATCAAAGGAGACAACACCAAGCATATTTCACCGAAGTTCTTCTTCAATCAACAGCAACAAGAGCATCAGATGATTGAAGTCAAGCAGATCCGATCTCAAGACAACCATGCAGACCTTTTTACCAAGTCACTACCAAAGTCCATGTTCTTGATGCATGTTCGAGGTATTGGTTTGCGTAGATTGGCTGATTTACCTAGTATGTAATCTTCAGGGGGAGTCGACATCAGGGGGAGTATCCCGAAGCATACTCACTTGACCATCGTGTACTCTTTTGTCCTTCGTCCAGGGTTATTTTGTCCCATTGGGTTTTGTTACCTGGCAAGGTTTTAATGAGGCACATCTTGGCATGGTCACCCTACTCATACTACATCCTGAAGATGTGTTGATCTGATATATATGCATTTGCTCATCTTTTCCCTTCGACCACGGGTTTTTCCCATTAGGTTTACCGGGCAAGGTTTTGGTGTAGCAACTCTAATGCACCCCGCTCCCATAGACATACTATTTGCCTATGATGCAGAAGATATGACTTCACCTACTTTCGAGGTTCTGATGCGACTACTCCACACTCACGCGCATTGCACTCTTTTTCCTTCGACCAAGGTTGTTTTTGTTTCCACAGGGTTTTTATTACTTGGCAAGGTTTTAACGAGGCAACTTAGAAGCGCATAGCAGAGACAACACTAATGACATGGAATATCCAAGGGGGAGTGTTGTAAATATATTGTTATATGTGGCTATTCCTGTAATTAGTTATAGGGGCATACTAGTAAATATTCTAAACCTAGTAAACCCTACCTCTATATAAGGATATTTATAAGATGAATAAGAGGAAGACTGATCATATTCTCTCTGCCTCCTCTTTTCCACAAACCCTAATCTCTACATATTTTACAACAAGTTTAACATATGTACTTATAAGGTATTGAGCCTTTCCACCCATTGCCAATTGATTTTTGGTTGAATGCTCTAATTCTATCACTAAATTAAAAGATTAAGCTCATTTGAACAAATACGTCTGCTACTATCGTTATTCTTCAGATTATCTCTCTCTCTCAATCTAATTATGTTGCCTAAAATATAATTACTTATTCTATGTTTTTCAATATATGCTTTTTGTAATTAAAAAAAAAATAGAAGGATTCTTCTTTGTTGCAAGAAATCAGTGTGTATAATCATAAATTACTTCCAAATAATGTGTATCATAATCTTCCAAGCTGCATATAACACTTTTTCTTGTTTAGTTCCATAGTACAATATAAGGATATTATAAATATAAATGGCTAAGATTTATCTGCTTAATTAAGCTGACTTTTTTATCTGCTAGATTTTTAAATTCATTTCGGTCACTATAGGCTTACGGGTGCATACATTTTCGTGGGACTTTCAAGGAAATTAAAACAAGTCAGATGCTTTGACCTTTGTAAAGGTTCCCTGGTGCAAGCAGTGGTTTCCATCTGCTTTAAGTGAAACTATCCAGTAGTTTACTTTAGCAGCAACACCAACTTGTCACACTCGTATGACTGTTACTTTCTTAATTTTGTCGTAAGAATTAAATTTGAGGTAGAGTTAGAACCCCATGTTGGACCTATGTGGTTAAGAGTATTTAAGTTGTGGACAATATTATTAAAACGTAGTTGGCCCAAAGACGTGGGCACTTCGAACAATTTCCACTAACAAACGTCATGCACTTTATAACAAATAAAATAGGTCTCTTTTAAGAGATAATATAATTATCAGAAGATGATGACCAAGACATCAAGATAAACAACTACAAGAAACCCTCTTGACCACATGAATCCTAACTTATCAAAGCATAGAAGACCTTTATTTTATGAAGTATTCACACATGGATATTGCTGATCTTCCTTGAATGAAATGACAGAACCAAATTATTAATTCTTTCCTAAGGCCAATTGTAGAGATTAATTTTCCCAGATATCAGTCTGTCTGTTATGGGAATAGAGGCTTGTTTCTTCAATCAACCACTCACATCTCTCAGTGCACCATTCTTCATCCCTGGTGGCCTTGTATATGACAAAGCTGCTAGACACCCTTTGGCCTGTAGACTTCACCCATTCAAAGTGGCAGAAAAAATATGTGACAGGAAATATATATATTTGACTTGATTTTGTTCCTTTTTCTTAGCACTCCATAATGAAATTATTATTTTTTTTGTTTTTGGCCAACATAATGACATGTTTTTAATTCTTAAGGTTTTATGCTAAAATGGTTAAAATTAACAGTTACAATCCCAATTATTATTTTGGAAAAGGTAATCAATTATTTTGGTTGAAAACGGAGTGCATTAATTAATTGGATGCAAACGTATATAACAATCAATTAATATTGAGTCACATAATTAATGCTTAATTAGGCAGAGACTTGGTAAAAATGTCTGCAATCTGATCTCATTGATTCTGTTGGACATCTTAAGATGTCAATAACTTAACAAAATTTAGTTATAACGTTGGGGATGATGTGGAGATTTACTTATTCTATGCTTTCGAATATATACTTTTTGTATTAATTGCCTAATCTTAATTGTGACCAGTAATTAGAGAATTAGGATCCATCTTTGTTGCAAGAAATCAGTATAATCATAAATTACTTCCAATATATTTGTTTATCAAAATCTATCAAAGCTACATAACACTTGTCTTTTTTGTTCCATCGTACAATATAAGGATATATAAATATATAGACCTCTTCCATTGAGTTATATCTCAACTTAAACATAATGAGGTATAACTTGTGAGACTTACTCCGTATTGTAATATGATCGAAGTTGTTTATTTTTTAAGTCTATATACAAAGATCACCCTTGCAAAAAATTAGATAAATTAAAAATCATTTAATTATTTGATTAAAGGGTCAACATTTCAAGTGTTAATGGAATCCATATATTCGTCTATTTATTAAATTACAATTAGATGTCTTAATGGTTTCTGATTTACCTAATTTTTTGCAAAGATGATCCTTATAGAGACTTAAAATAGACGGCTTCGATTATCGAATTACAATGCAGAGTGGGTCCCACAAGTCATATCTCATTATATTTAAGTTGAGGTATATCTCAACGGAACGAGCCTGTATAAATATGAATAGCTAAGATTTGTCTGCTTAAGCTGACTTTTTCAAAAGATGATCGACTTAAGGTTCTGTTTGACTATAGCAAAGAATACACAACTAGATTTTTAAATTCATTTCAGTCACTATAGGCTTACCGGTGCATTCATTTTCAAGAGACTTTCAAGGAAATTAAGACAATACCATAACAACAATCCAATATAATTTTGTGACAAGTTAGATTCTTTGATCTTTCTATAGGTTCCCTGGTGTAAGCTGTTGTTTCCATATGCTTTTCCAACAGCACCAACTTGGCACACTCATATGAAGGTTACTTGCTTTGGTGGTAAGAAATGCAAGCCAGTTTAGAAAAAATAAATAATAAAAAGGGAAAGAGAAAAGTGACAAATTTCAATATCATTGGTGTAGCTAGAATTGAGAAAGCTACACTGCATACATAGACAGATTGGGTTCCGGGAATCAAAGACTTGGAAAGCTAAACTCTGAAAAAACAACCTAAAAACATCCTTCTGAAAAAATTTTAAGCAAATGTGGCAGGGGATGTATTTTGCTACTCTTATAAAATCATAAAGAGTTCAGTACAGAGATGGATACATCAGTATAACTTTCTAGTGGATTATATGCTAAGAATTGCAGTCCATTAATTTGGAAGAGAGAGATAATTTGGATTTTTTTTTTTTTAGAAAAAAGTAAATTGTGGGGGCTTGTAGCTCTAGTGGTTGAGAGCATTTACCCTTACACCTAAGGCTGGGTTCAAATCCCCCCTCCCTCTTTGACCTCCCTTGTAACCAAAAAAGAAGAAGGAAAAAAGTAAATTTGTTATGAATATATAGGAAGTTGCTGGGTAGGTCTTAGAAAGTTATTGAGATTGCCCCCTTTTACAGACTTTCAGATGACATTTAGAATATATATATTTATACAAGCTTATTTGTTGCTCAGTCAATCTTCCCAATTACTTGTGAAGAATGGTTGTGATGTAAGACATTAATTATACATATATATAGAATGAAAGTCATGCATTCAGATTTCCTAGCTAGTTTGCCAGCTCACAGATATGCTGTCTGTCTTATCTTTACTCATACTAATCATGATCAATGGAGCACAAAATTAAGAGTTCAACTGGGTTTCCTGGAAAGTGTGTTATGTATATTTTATTTGCAGAAGCAGTAGTATAAAACCGCAGTAATATTGAATGGTTCATCAGAAGCAGAGTCATGACTTGGATTGGATACAACCAATGTCCCTCTCCAATTTCAAGAAAGTAAAATCGATTGATCGATACTAATGGCAGAGAGTGCAGTTATTTTTCTGCTTGAGAAGCTTGTAAACATTTTCGAAAATGATGGGTACCTGTTGGGAGGGGTTCGAGAGGAAGCAATGTATCTTAGAGCAGAATTGGAAAGGATGAGGGCCTTCTTGAGGACTGCAGATGCATTCCAAGACACCGACGAGGAACTCAAAGTGTGGGTCAAGCAACTAAGAGATATTGCTCATGAGACTGAAGATATTCTAGATGAATTCACTCTTCTCCACGAACATGATCATCATGGCCATGGCCATGGACAAGGAATCTATGCTTCTCTATGCAGGTTGAGTTGCTGTATTAAGAACGCCAAAGCTTGTTACCGGATTGCTTCCGAGTTACAAGCCATCAACGCAAGAATCAAGAAGATATGTGAAGTTCATAAGAGACTTGGTCACAAATTCAGAAAAGCAGCTGAACAAGGTCCACCTGGCGGCCTAGACAGTTCTGCAGGAAACAATACATGGCAAGACCGTCGAGGAGATGCCCTTCTCTTAGACAAATATGATCTTGTGGGGCTTGATGAGCCTAAAAGTCAGCTGGTGGGGTGGCTATTTAATGGCAGTTCTGGGCACGAAGTAGTTTCGTTGGCTGGAATGGGAGGAATGGGGAAGACCACCTTGGCGAAGCAAGTGTATGATGATCCAGAAGTGAAGAAACATTTCGAGGTGCGAGCATGGATCACTGTGAATCAGTCATTCAAATTTGAGGACCTCCTCAAAGACATGGTTCAACAACTCTTCAAAGCAATAAGAAGAAGAGTTCCACAAGTAGTTTCCAACATGAACAACAATCAGCTGAAAACAACAATTAAGGAATTGCTGCAGAAACGCAGGTATCTGATTGTTTTGGATGATGTATGGCACTTGTATGAATGGGATGCTATTAAATATGCACTGCCTAACAATAGTTGTGGCAGCCGAATTATGCTCACCACAAGAAATGCAGATGTAGCGTCTACCACTGGTGTACTATCCGCATGTAAGGCCTATATCTTGAAGCCCTTATCTCCTGCAGAGTCTTGGGATCTCTTCTGCAGAAAGGCGTTTCAGCGGAACAAATGTCCTCCTCATTTGGAGGAAATTTGTAAATACATATTAAGAAAATGTGAGGGACTTCCCCTTGCAATTGTTGCCATAAGTGGTGTTTTGGCAACGAAAGATCAACGTAGGATTGATGAGTGGGATATGGTTCGTCGCAGCCTTGGAGCTGAGATTGAAGGCAATGACAAGCTCAAGGATTTGAAAAAAGTTCTTTCACTCAGCTTCAATGACTTGCCATACTACCTCAAATCCTGCTTCTTGTACCTCAGCATCTTTCCGGAGGGTCATCTGATCGAGCGTATGAGGCTAATCCGGTTATGGGTAGCGGAGGGATTCATTGAAACAAAAGAGGGAAAAACACTGGAAGAAGTAGCAGATGACTATCTCCTTGAACTCTTGAACAGAAGCCTAATGCAAGTGGCAACAACTACACCTTATGGAAGGGTCAAAACATGTCGCATCCATGACCTTTTGCGGGAGATCATCATCTCCAAGTCAAGAGATCAGAACTTCACCACAATTGTCAAAGAACAAAGTGTGCAATGGTCTGATAGAGTTCGACGCCTATCGATACATAACACTCTACAAAATGTTCAGCCAAACAGGTCAGTTTCCCAATTACGTTCCCTCTTCATGTTTGGGATTGCTGAAAAGCCATCCATCCCTACATTATTCCCTAGTGGTTTTAGGCTGCTAAATGTGTTAGACTTGCAAAACTTGCCTTTAAAAAAATTCCCAGCTGAAGTTGTGGACTTGTATTATTTGAAATACCTAAGCTTGAGGGAAACCAAGGTGAAAACTGTTCCAAGGTCTATTGGGAAGCTTCAGAATCTAGAAACTCTAGATCTTAAGCATTCCTATGTTAATGAACTTCCAGTGGAGATCCTGAAGCTCCAACGTCTACGCCACCTTCTGGTATATCGACATGAATTTGTATCTTACGAA